>NC_136266.1:9491838-9773023 GCF_964187855.1 Myxine glutinosa
CCTCTTGCCACTATTTTACCCATCACTATGGCATCAGTAGATTAGGTAGTTGGTAGTAGGTAGGTGTAGTAGGTACCATACCTAGTTCAAAATGACACCATTGTAGCGGCTACCGCTGGGTTTTCACAATCGCCTTGCACCTATCAAGGACGCGGAGCGATCACCATGCCGGGCTCGTCCAGGACGCCCGGGCAGGCCCGCGCTCAACTTGCCAGGCCTCGGTCGGGACGCCCGGGCAGGCTCGCCCTCAACTTGCCAGGCAACAGCCAGGACGCTGGACCACGCCCCCTCTCGCCTTTCCTGGGCAAACGCTCCGGGATAATATGTATATATATTGCTGCCCGATAAACGGGCTTTTCAGAGTGCCTGAGTGTTTGGTTTGATTAAAGCAACTCGGATGAATTCCAGCTTTTTGTCGCGTCCATTCTTCCGATCGACGTGGGAGCCCCAGCTCCTTCATTGGTGACCTACCGACATGGACACGGCAGTCGCCCTTAAACTGCCTACCTTCTGGGAGGCTCACGCGGCGGTTTGGTTCGCACAGGCGGATTCCCTGTTCGCCCTGCGAGGCATCACGGCCGACGACACCCGCTTCCACCATGTGGTAGCAGCGCTCGGTTCGGCCACCGCGGCCCGCGCCCTGAGCCTCCTCGAGAGCCCGCCAGCCGCTGACAAATACGGCGCGATTAAGAAGCTTCTCCTCGACGCTTTCGCCCTCCCATCGGCGGAACGTGCACGGTGCCTGTTCGACCTGCCCGAGCTCGGCGACACGCGCCCTTCCGAGCGAATGGACTACATGCTTTCACTGCTCGGCGAGCACTCTCCGGCATTCCTGTTCCGGGAGCTGTTCCTCCGTCAGCTGCCTAACCCGGTACGCCTCGCCCTGGCAAGCACGACGATCACAGATCCCCGGGCCCTTGCCAGAGAAGCCGACAAGATCTCCGCCGCAGGTCAGCGCATCGCAGCGGCGACATGGGACCCACCGCCGTCCGACGCAACACCCATGGTGCCCGAGCACCCGGCACGGACAACGACCGAACTGCCGACGCAATTGGCGGCCGCTACACCGAGCCGACCACCTCCAGCACTACGACCGGGGCCTCCACCTGACCAAGCGTGGTGTTACTATCATGCCAGGTTCGGACAGAAGGCCCGGACATGCCGACCCCCGTGCACCTTCGGCAGGCCGGGAAACGGCCGGGCCGGCGTTCATTACCAGCCATGAGTGCCGGCCACACGGGCAACTTACTGTTCATCACGGATAAAGCGTCCGGACGGCGCTTCCTGTGCGACACCGGCGCCCAACTGAGCGTCATACCCGCCTCTGACCAGGACAGGCAGTCCGCGGTTTGCGGCCCCTCCTTGGTTGCGGCCAACGGATCGACCATCCGCACCTTCGGCCTGAGCAACGTCACCCTCTGCTTCGGCGGCCAACGCTTTGCTTGGACGTTTGTAACCGCAAACGTGCCCATGGCTCTGCTAGGCGCCGACTTCCTCTGCGCACACGGACTGCTGGTGGACGTCCAACGGCGTCGTTTAATCAACGCCGAAACCTTCAGCTCCCTGGTATGCACATTGAGCAGCTCCGCGCCGACCGAGCTGGCATGCGCCGTCCCGGCGGCGAACGAGTTTGCTCGCCTGCTCACGGAGTTCCCGGCCCTCACGCGGCCGACGTTTTCGGCCGTCGCAGTACGGCATGGGATCGAGCACCACATACCAACCACAGGCCCGCCGGTCTACGCCAGGGCCCGCCGCCTCGACCCAGCCAAGCTCGCCGTGGCGAAGGCCGAATTCGACGCGTTGGAGCACCTCGGCATCGTGCGGCGCTCCGATAGCGCGTGGGCCTCGCCACTGCACATCGTGCCAAAGCCGGGGGGTGGATGGCGCCTGTGTGGCGACTACCGCCATCTCAATGACGCTACCACCCCCGACAGGTACCCAATCCCGCATATCCAAGACTTCTCCGCCCGTCTGGCGGGACGGGTCATTTTTTCGAAAATTGATCTCATACGGGGATATCACCAGGTACCTGTCAGGGCGGCCGATGTCCCTAAAACGGCAGTCATCACGCCGTTCGGCTTATTCGAATTCTTGCAGATGCCGTTTGGTCTCAAGAACGCGGTTCAGGCGTTCCAGCGCTTGATGGACGGCGTGCTGCGTGACCTGCCGTTCCTTTTCGTTTACCTGGACGACATCCTCGTCGCCAGCACGTCCCGGGCCGAGCACCTCCTCCACCTCCGAACACTGTTCGGGCGCCTCAGCGAGCACGGCCTCATCGTCAACCCGGCCAAATGCCACTTCGGCACGACGGCCGTTGATTTTTTGGGCCACCACATCACCAAGAACGGGGCCGTGCCGCTGCCAACCAAGGTCGAGGCCATCACCACGTTCCCGCGTCCCCGCACCATAAAGGCCCTGCAGGAATTCCCGGGAATGGTGAATTTTTATCGCCGCTTCGTGCCCCGCGCTGCTCAACTCATGCGGCCCCTCTACGAAGCCCTCCGGGGCAAGCCGGCCAAGCACGACATCGCCTGGTCCGCAGCAATGGATGCGGCCTTCCAAAGCTCAAAGCGGGCCCTCGCCGACGCAACACTGCTCGCTCACCCGGTGGTCAACGCTCCCATCGCCCTCACCACGGATGCCTCCGACTACGCGGTGGGCGCCGTACATGAGCAATGGGTGAACGGGGTTTGGCAGCCACTCGCTTTTTTCAGCCGGCAGCTCCGGCCGAACGAGCTCAAATACAGCACGTTTGACCGGGAGCTCCTCGGTCTACACCTGGCCGTCCGCCATTTCCGCCACCTCCTGGAGGGCCGACCTTTCACGGCGTTCGTCGACCACAAGCCGTTGGTTTACGCCATGGCCAAGGTCACGGAGCCGTGGTCGGCCCGCCAACAGCGCCACCTCTCCGCCGTGTCGGAGTTTACCACGGACATCCGGCACGTCGCCGGCAAAAACAACGCCGTGGCGACTGGCTTTCCCGGGCCAGCGCGAACGCGGTCCACCTGGGCGTGGACTTTGCGCTTATGGCGGCGGACCAAACCACCGACACCACGGTGCAAGCCCTCCGGGCGGCGGACACGGGCCTCCGCCTGGCCGACATCCCCTTCGCGGACACTGTCCTGCTCTGCGATGTCTCCCAAGGCCAGCCTCGCCCCATCGTGCCTGTCACCTGGCAACGTCGCATCTTCGCCTCCCTCCACGGCCTTTCCCACCCGGGCCGGAAAGCTTCCCAGAAGCTGGTGTCGGCGCGATTCGTCTGGCACGGCCTTCATCGGGACGTCCGCGATTGGACCAGCACCTGCACGGCCTGCCAACGGGCCAAGGTCCACCGACACACCCAGGCCCCGCTGGCACCTTTCACCGTGCCCGAACGACGTTTCGACCACGTCAACGTGGATCTGGTGGGCCCCCTCCCCCCGTCACGGGGGTTCACACACCTGCTCACCATGGTGGACAGGACCACCAGGTGGCCGGAGGCCGTTCCCCTCGTCTCCACCACCACCGCCGACGTGGCGCAGGCTTTCATCGCCACCTGGGTCGCCCGCTTCGGCGCACCGGCGGACATCTCGTCAGACCGCGGACCACAGTTCACCTCCGAGCTGTGGGGTGCGGTCGCCCGCAACCTGGGGGTCAAGCTCCACCGTACTACGGCCTACCACCCCCAAGCAAACGGGTTGTGCGAGCGATTCCACCGCTCCATGAAGGCCACGCTCATGGCCGGCCTTCAAGACGGCGGTTGGGCCGACCGGCTGCCGTGGGTCCTTTTGGGCCTCCGCACGGCCCCCAAGGAGGACCTCCAGGCATCCACCGCCGAGCTGGTCTATGGCCAGGCGCTACGCGTCCCGGGCGAATTCGTGCCCGATGCTACCAGTCCCTGGTCCGCAGCTCACCAGCGCTCGGACCTCCAGGAGGCCGCCCGACGGTTTGCCCCCGTGCCAACATCCCACCACGGTGACCCCCAGTCCTACGTCCCCCCAGCACTTCGCACAGCGGAGTATGTTTTTGTGCGTCACGACGCACATCGGGGGCCACTCCGGCCGCCGTACGACGGGCCCTTCCGGGTGCTGCGACGGGACGACAAGTCGTTCGTCATCGACATCGGCGGCAGGTCGGACCGGATTGCGGTGGACCGCCTCAAGCCGGCGCACGTGGACGTCGACCACCCACCACGGGTGGCCCTTCCGCCACGGCGAGGCCGCCCCCCATCCACGGTGCCCCCCACTCGACCGCCCACCACCACACCGGACCCCCTCCCACGACCCGCCAGGGGTCGCTTCGGCCGGGTCATCAGGACCCCCCTCAAATTGACCCTGCCGGTGCAAGTCGATTCTGGGGGGACGTGTGTAGCGGCTACCGCTGGGTTTTCACAATCGCCTTGCACCTATCAAGGACGCGGAGCGATCACCATGCCGGGCTCGTCCAGGACGCCCGGGCAGGCTCGCCCTCAACTTGCCAGGCCGCAGCCAGGACGCTGGGCCACGCCCCCTCTCGCCTTTCCTGGGCAAACGCTCCGGGATAATATGTATATATATTGCTGCCCGATAAATGGGCTTTTCAGAGTGCCTGAGTGTTTGGTTTGATTAAAGCAACTCGGATGAATTCCAGCTTTTTGTCGCGTCCATTCTTCCGCTCGACGTGGGAGCCCCAGCTCCTTCACCATTTGCATTCTGGATAAGATTAAAATTGATAAAATTCCCTTCTTGATTAATTCGGTGAATTCCGTCTCAACTTCGGATTTTTCCGGCCATGAAAAACTATCCCCTACGGCCGCGAGATTTCTAAAAAATAATTCTTCATCAATTTTAGAATATTTGACGCCGTTTTCAGCCTCCGAAACGCGGTAAAAAGCTTTTTTGAAATATTTTTTCAAATGCTCGAATCTCATTGGTTCCGGTGTTTGGTGACGATTTTCGTAGAAGATAACCAGGGCCCGTGCGGGCCCGGGGAACGAGGTTGGTCTTAAAGTATTTTAATTACAAATTAGAGGTGCATAAGATTGTGAATCAAACAAAGACGGGTGAAACAAACTCCTATTGAACTTTTGGCAATTTTTTATGCATACTTCCGCATATGCAAGATGGCGGCCTCCATGGAGCGATTTGGTGCTTCAAAGCTTCGAAATTCTCAAAGGATTCAGCAAAATCTGGCTTTTCAACATAATACGTACGCGTTCATTCACAATACCGGCTTCGCCGGCTATCAACGCTTCATCAACAAGAGACTGATAGAACTGAGTTCCAAAATATGTCTGAAGAAGCAGCTGCAGCAGAGTTTGGAGAGTGAGGGATCGCTTCAGTGTTCAGGTTCAGTACACACAGGCCAGCAACATTAGTCTGCTGTACACAGGCCTAGTCCGCGGAAAAAATTGAGGTCACGTTCTGACCTGCATTCACCCAAACATGTCCTACCAGCAGTGTGCATTATTTGTAAGAAGGCAGACCGGTAGCTGAGAGTCTCTCATAAAACAACAAAGGATAGCTTGATGCAAGCTGAAACGTTAACAGCAGGTGAGTACATATTCTAGAAGAAATTGATAGAAGACTGGAATTCCGAAATGAATGATCAGGGAAAATACAAACTGTGATATTCATTTGATCTACGTTTTCAGGGAAATTGCTGGAAGCCGCTACTCTCAAAAATGACAAAGGCATCCTATTGCACATCAGAGGGAAAGACTGCGTTGCCCTGGAAGTGAGATACCACAAAGTATGTTACAAAGATTGCTGTAAAATTTTTGGGAAAACCCCTATGAAAGTGCAAAGCAGTACAGCTGAGAGGTAAGTTTCGAAACCACTGCTAAAGTGTGAAATAATTTTTTTGTACCAGAACATGAATTGAAGTTTATGCAGCGATGTGTTTTTCAGTCATAGCCTTGTCTGTGAGCCATGATATTTCTCGTAATACATGTATGTACTTTGCCACCGGAGTGAAGAACAAGGCGCGTATCATAAATTTGACGAATGTAGTATCGGCCTTTAGCTGGGCGGCTTAGCTAAAAAATTCGGATCGATTGTGCCTTTTCCCTTAAAAGCATGAAACTTGGCACATGGCTAGAATACCCGAAAAGAAAGATTTTTAGTCCAGGGGGCATCCCCAATTTCACCCCATATGGCGGCCATCTTCAAATCCAAGATGGCCGTCATACAAGACCTATTTTGATGAATATCTCCATAATTAGAACAGATATCAAAATGGTTGAAGTGCCTATACCTACATTTTTAGGGTCTAGGAATCCAATGGCAACATAAAATCCAATGGCAACATATTGGAACACCCACAGTTCCAATACTGGAGTCTCACGATGGCATTGGAGAACAGCATCCTGACCTTTGTGCGCTCATTGAGGGAGGCTGACTTTGAAATGTACTTAGATGCTTTATGGGAGCTTCTTCCGTGGTTCTTTGCTCTTGACCATACGCACTATGCAAGATGGGTCACAGTCCATTTGCGTGATATGATGGACTTGCACAAGACACACCCTAAAGTTCTGGATAATTTCCGAGCTGGCATGTTCACGGTACAAAAGACCCAACGCAAATTTTCTTCAATTGCTACAGATCATGCACATGAACAGAACAATGCACGTATCAAGGGAGATGGAGGAGCTGTGGGTCTGCTGGACAATGCCCATGCTCTGCAAAGATGGATGGTTGCAGGTCCAGAGGTCTCACGGGTGATTGATGAGTTTGAGACTGCACAGGAGCAACATGAAAGCAAAGCGCCATCACTGCATCATGATCAGAATAAAAGCACCCAGATGACCTTTGACAAACATGTCAGATCACTTGTATCAGTTATCGAGGAGCTAGGTAATCCATTTCTTGAAGAAACCGCTGACCTTTTGGTCCTTGACACAAAGGATATAGCAAGTGCATCAGTCGTACAAAGTGTGAAAGACGTGCAGAAAGTGGGAAAGGAGGCTCTGGAGTCATTTGTGCAAGAGAGGCTGATTGAACGCTCAAAGCCTTTGAATGATGTCGTCCCGCGCAAAAAGTTACCTCTGTTTGGCAGCTCATCAGTAACAGACCAGCTGACAGATAAACACAAGGTAGCCTCATTGAAGAGTGATGTTCAACTGTTTTCTCGCCTCTATATTGCCTGTCAAACCTGCGAGGGAAACCTGGATGAATTTTTCCGTCATGAAAATCAATCTTTCCCTCCATCTCTGTCCAAGGATGGGAAGCTTCGACCTGGTACAAAGAGTGACCTTTTGGACTGCTTAGAGGAACTTTCACCATCAAGCACACAGATGCCAGAGGTGACATGTGTCATACTTGACGGGGCAGTAATTGTTCAAAAGCTAAAGCCCGATGTTGGCACAGTCAAAACATTTGGCGAATATGCCGAAAAGGTCGTCATCCCATTTGTTTTCTCACAGTACAAATCTGCAACCCGACTTGATCTGGTGTGGGACCGTTACCTACCCGACAGCCTTAAGAGCATGACCCGTGAAAAGCGTGGCAAGGGGGTTCGCCGACGAGTAGATACCTCAGTTGCAATTCCTGGACAGTGGCAGAACTTTCTTCGAGTTGATGAAAACAAGCGTGAACTCTTCAGCTTCCTTTCCAATGAAACAATTAAATCATTTGAAGACCAGCGCAAGGAGCTAGTTGTCACACTTGATACAGAGGTTCTTACTGCTCCACCACGCATTGATCTAGAATCACTCTCCCCGTGCACTCAGGAAGAGGCAGATGGTCGGATGTTCCTACATGCTGCTGATGCAACACAGAGAGGGCATAGTAAGGTCCTCATACAAACTGTGGACACAGATGTTGTCGTGCTTGCAGTTACAGCATCCCAGAAGCTTTCAGTGATGATATGGTTACAATTTGGGACAGGCAAGAACATGCGATTTATCTCTGCACATGATATAGCCACAGCTCTTGGCCCTGAGAAATCTAAAGCCCTCCCCATGTTTCATGCACTAACAGGGTGTGACACTACTTCAGCGTTTAATGGGCGTGGAAAGGTAACTGCATGGAATGTGTGGGAATCATTCCCTGAGCTCACAGAGGTACTAGCAGAAATTTGCCACCAGAGCACAGAGATAACTGAAACCTGCATGAACGTCATTGAGAGATTTGTTATTCTGTTGTATGATTGCACAAGTACTGCTACTGACATTAACATTGTACGAAAGAAACTGTTTGCAAAGAAGGGCAGACCTGTGGAATCAATTCCACCAACACATGATGCCCTTGTGCAGCACGTAAAGCGGGCAGTATACCAAGGCGCACTATGCTGGGGACAAGCATTGCATGCTAAGCCTGATCTACCAAGCCCCACTGAATGGGGTTGGCAAAAAACGTCTGCTGGCCAGTTCAAACCAATAGGGACAACACTTCCAGAGGCTGCAAAGATCTGCAATGAACTTGTTAAGTGTGGGTGCAAAAAAGGATGTACTGGTCGTTGCCGGTGTAAGAAAGCTGCACTTCCCTGTACTTCTCTCTGCGCATGTGATGGAGAATGCAGCAAAGACTAGAAAACCACAAGATGGCACAGTTACAGTCTGCGATGTCATAGACACTTTTAATCACTGAAGAATGCCAACCTGTTAAGAGTATTTATATACTTTCCCAGTATGCATGATACTATGCAAAATTAATATTTTCATATGACTGCTTAATATTTTATGTTACCATTGGATTCCTAGACCCTAAAAATGTAGGTGTAGGCACTGCAACCATTTAGATAGCTGTTCTAATTATGGAGATATTCATCAAAACAGGTCTGTTATGGCGGCCATCTTGGATTTCAAGATGGCTGCCATATACTATTGAATATTTTATGTTGCCATTGGATTCCTAGACCCTAAAAATGTAGGTATAGGCACTTCAACCATTTTGATATCTGTTCTAATTATGGAGATATTCATCAAAACAGGTCTTGTATGATGGCCATCCTGAATTTCAAGATGGCCGCCATATGGGGTGAAATTGGAGATGCCCCCTGGACTAAAAATCTTTCTTTTGGGGTATTCTAGCCATGTGCCGAGTTTCATGCTTTTAAGGGAAAAGGCACAATTCATCAGTTAAGCAGCCCCACTACTTAGGGCCTGAAGTGTCCGCTGCTTTGATCGGCCTTCAGACCTTCACTGGCTGCGACTCAACGAGTGCCTTCTACGGGAAGGGCAAACATAAAGCATTTTCCATGATGACAGCGTCGGAGGAGTTTACCAATGCTTTCATTGAACTTGGGCAAGAATTCATCCCGCCAGAATCGTTGATTGTCCGGCTAGAAACATTCGTCTGTCATTTGTATGGGCAGTCAATGACGCGAGATACAAAGTCTTCTGTCTTGCCTCGTCCTCCCCATGTGAACAAAGCATGCCTCCACCGAAGGATGCTTCAACTAGGCGGGCCTCGTACCAAGCTGCGGTTTTTCGGCGCTCACTGCAACAAATGATCAATCCCCCGTTCCCTGATGGTCACGGATGGACATTATTAAACGATGAACTCTCCATCAAATGGATGACGAAGCCCCCAGCTCCAGAGAGTATTCGAGAAATAATAAGCTGCAAATGTCTGAAAACTCGTTGCGAAGGTATGCCATGCTCCTGTCGTTTGTCTTGCACCGATTTGTGTTGTTGTAAGAATTGCATGAACTCCACTGAGACCATCACACAACAGCGCTCACAAGGGGATGGAGGTGTGGACATCGACAACGATGAAAATCTTGATGAATAACTGTTGGGGTGGAATGGGGGTGGAATGTTTTGCCTATGGATCGAATGAGACGGGAAAGCGCACTGACCAAATTTGTCATGTAATATCCAAATTTGTCATGTAATATCATGTAATTTGTCATGTAATATCCAAATTTGTCATGTAATATCATGTAATTTGTCATGTAATATCCAAATTTGTCATGTAATATCATGGAATTTGTCATGTAATATCCAAATTTGTCATGTAATATCATGGAATTTGTCATGTAATATCCAAATTTGTCATGTAATATCCAAATTTGTCATGTAATATCATGGAATTTGTCATGTAATATCCAAATTTGTCATGTAATATCATGGCATTTGTCATGTAATATCCAAATTGGTCATGTAATATCATGGAATTTGTCATGTAATATCCAAATTTGTCATGTAATATCTAAGTTCTAAGTTTATGTTCTAAATTTATGGCATTTTCCATTCACTTTGTAATGTTTTGACGTAAAGAATGCTACTTGAGCCCGTGGACATTCAGAATTTTCGCATACATCGAAGCCTGCATCTTTGCGTATTGACACGACGGTGAATAAACTATCAGGCGATTTACTTCAGGTGTGTGCCTTATTATTATCTATGGATTGATACTTACTAGGGCATGCCCGTACTATATATATATCTAAAATTATATCCCCCCCCTCTATTTACATGAAATGGTTTGGTTCATGAAATGTTTTGGTCCATTCGCAACGCCAAAGCGAACGGCGAACGCTTTACATGAAATGGTTTGGTCCATGAAATGTTTTGGTCCATTCGCAACGCCAAAGCGAACGGCGAACGGCTTGCGAGTACAGTGACAATCCCCCCCCCCCCCTCTATTTACATGAAATGGTTTTAATTAGTTTTAAAACATAGTTTAACGCCAACATATGGCATGCCCGTACCCGTACTATCCGTAATGGCGCACGCTCTCACAGGAGCTCCGGAAGGTCGCATATCGCAGGAAAGCGAAAGAATCGCAAATTAGTTTTAATTAGTTTTAAAACATCGTTTAACGCCAACATAGCGCCAACATAGTTTGCCGACGGGAAATAAATGAATACGCTCTCAAATGTGCCATCCGAGGCAGAGTCTGTTCGCCACGTTCGGCACACGTGATAGCTCGCTGCTCTCTGATTGGTTGAATCGTTTTTTGGACATAGCTCGGTAACTACTTCTGCGATTAATTTAAAACCTTGAAAAGGCACATCCTCGGGTCCCCAGCAATATACCTGGCAAGTTTCAAGTATATCGGACCGGTAGTTGTCGAGAAACAGCGGTCACAGACAAACATACAAACATACATACATACAAACATACACACAGAGATTAGTGGAATTATAGATAGATTGTATCAATGGATTATCATGTATTCATCGGATTCATACCGCCGACCATAATACCAAGCTTCCCTACTCTACATTCACTATGCTATCCCTGGTCATCATGCGGTCCCCATATGCATCTGGAGGCATTTTTAGTGTCGCCCCCTTCATCCGTTGTTTTCCAGACAACCACGAAACGTCGTCAATAAGCAGTATCCCTTCCATATGCCAAGCTTACCCATTTTCGAGAGGACATCTCTGATGGTTTCGAAAATATTTTGGGTTCATTTCAGAGAAATTCATTGAATTTTACAGTTGGTCCGTACGACAAAAATACATTTTTTACATTTCCGCTGTATGGTGCATGCGTAAGTAAGAGCCTTCAAATCTGACAGGGCCACAGAGCCATGGGAGGTCAGTGCCAGGCATAAATTCCTAGGCTGAATTATATGTGCTGACGGAGATACCACGCCGCAAAGTCGGCACCGGAGCTAAAAATCCTCCTTTTTGACTCTACATGACCCAGTTTGACGTGGTCGTTCACGGAAACTGGCAGGATTTCAGAGATAAACTTTTAACACAAGGTCAGGCATGTTGTATACAATAAAACAATGCATAGAAATCATAGTCCCACGAGTTCGGAACGAAACTCATTTTTTGGCACTATTTCAGGCCTCAGCTTGAGGCCTAAAGGGAGAGGGAGGGCAGGGAAGTAAGGGGAGGAGGAAGAAAGAGGTATATTGCGACGCCTCAACACACATCGCCATACACTCCTTGAGGGAGAGATGCGAGTGAGAGATGGAGAGAGAGGAGGTGGGGAAGAGAGAGAGGAGGGGGGGTGGGGGGGAGAGAGAACGGTGAGGAGCTGAATGGGAGTTAGGACAGAGAAGGTTATGTTAAACTCTATGGCCGACCTCACACACACACACTGTTACGTGCTCCTCCCCAAACCCGGGTCACGGTGTACCTCCGAGCCCCGAGAGGAGTCACGGCAGAAAGATGTGTTATTCTGTGTGTCAACGATCAATGGTGAAACCACACCAATTGTTACCAACAAACAAGTATTGTATTAAGGTCACACAAGAATAACAGTACAATAATAATATTAATCAATTGTACAACCAATATAACATTCCTGTGATGGTACCATCAGTTTCGTACAATATAACTCACTGTGCTCCAAGTGAGCGAAAATAACATTCCCAATGTCTCTGTCCCAGCTTCAAACCATAACTTTAATTATCCACTCTCTAGTGATCATTAGAACGATGTTGTATCGAAACCAGAATCCCGCTTGGTTGACAGTCACATTGCCAAAGATAGGCAAAAGTGTCCTCAAGAGGCGGCTGGGAAATCACACCTTCGGGTATGGACGTTCAACGGCTCCCAATCAGCGAACCGCAAATTCACACTCAAAATCCACGTTACACACACACACCAGGTTAACGTCTGGATGCGGTTTAATGGTTGAAGCGAGGTGAAAAACCTGGAGCGATGCGAAAATCCAGCGCGAGGCAAAATGGCCAACGGTCTGTTCTCGAGACGTAACGGCACTCCAATGATTCTCTTTGGAATCAACCGCAAAACCTGTCATGCAGGTTTATCTGTCACAGCGATAACAACTCTGTCGCAGGAATCCCTTTCCCAGGAAACCCAAAGTTCACTCGTGACTCCCGTTCGCCAGCGTTTGCTCAAAACCTCAATGCAGCTCGGCTCCTTCTCCGACCTCACTCGCTCCGCCTCCTTTTCCTCCTCTTCTTCTTCGTCCGGTTCCCGATCCGGTTTCCGGTTTCTTTTAAAACACTAACTTTTTATACCTTTCGAAAACATTTATCTCTATTTCACCTAAACGATAACAATAATAGTACATGCAACCAAAAATGTTTACAGTGGGTGAGAACCACAACAACGGAAGTGGCGAATCTGTAACAACACACACACACACACACGCACACACACACACACACACACACACACACACACACCTACATACAGGCAATTACCTATTTACATCATAGATGCGTTCCTGGAAAATATAGTTTAAATCAAAATAATAAAACAAGTACACATACATTCAAAGTACACCACCCCCATGCCAAATAAATAACATATCCTACAGCGCGACATTGTGGGTGGGGGGGTGGGGGGGGGGGCTTTGGAATATTCAATAATTAATTGATTAATCGATATATAAATAAATATCCTTTATAGCCACATCATTTGGTCACTGTCGTGTCCAAATATCAGCTTCCTAATTTCAAAAGGTGCCTGTCATATTGCCCAGATGAGAAAGGAAATAAATAAATATTTCATTAATTGATAATAATTAAGCAATGAATGAATTAATCAATTGATTAATCAAAAAACAAAAAATAACTTTTTTCCCCAAAGTACTTGCTCCGAATCGTGCCGAAATTTCAGCTTCCAAGCTCAAATGATGGCTGAGATATCGCCCGGACAAACAAGAAAACATGAAAACAAACACGAAAACAAGAAACCCGAGTGAAAACTGAGTACTCACTTTCAGCACGTGGCATCACCGTGTCCCCTTTGGTGCCCAGCGATGACGTCATGCAGCACCTGGAGATGGAATAGGAAAGGAGCGGGTAACAATATCGTTTACATCAAAATAATGATGTAAATCAAATGTAAATCAAAATGTAAACCAAACTTCAAAATGCCATTGTCCTAATGTATTGTTAAGATTTTGGAAATGTACCCTGTGGGAGAGAATCCATGAATCTTTAGGAGAATCCTTAGAATAAACCATAACATTCCCTAGAATGAGTTATTTCATTAGTTTATGTGGTAGGTGGATAGGTCGACCTTTGCCCAGGGCATTAAGGGGGGTGGGGGGGGGGGGGGGGGGATGCATTGTGATGTTAGTGTGTGTAATCCTGGTGTGAAGTCTCCCATTTGCCACTTTTAATCTCCTAAATCCACCACTAATGTGTTTCACCAAATCTCAATTGAACGAACGCTCCTTCTCCACATTGGTCTTTCCTTCAATCCCACAGTCGGTTTATTCTCGTCCTTTTTTTTTTTTTTTTGCCTCACATTTAACCATTTCACCTTTTCCGGCCCCTCGATCTTTATTGATATGCGATCCATCTATTCATCCGTCCGTCCATCCCGGACTCCTCGGTCTCCAAGTCACCACCAACGTCCGTCGAACCCCATAACGAATTCCCAACGACAGACAGACAAACGGGTAAAACATAATATCCACCCACCTTTGATGGCGAAGGACCGTATGTAGTAAATATGGCATGAATGAAGGTTGCCAGTGGTACAATGTCTTTTATTTAGGTGAGTGACAAAGTTTTAGGTAAGTGACAATTTTTTAGGTGAGTGAGAAATTTTGGAGTAAAGCTCATAGTGAATTAGACAATACTGGAATGGTAGACATTCCCAAGTGAATGCAAAATATTCCCATCACCCTCATCGACTTTGACCCCTGTAAAAAATCTAAATGAGGACATTGGACCAATGTTTACCTGCTTTATCCTGTCGAGGTTGCGGTGAGGTGTCCTTTTGCCAATTATTGTCTGGATTGTTTGAAATACACAGAGGCATGGGAAGCCAAAACCCTTAATATTGTGACCATTTTTGACCTTTTATCCCTACATGATCCCCAAATCGACTCGAATGTGAAATGTGCTATTGCATCCCTATTGGAGCTGGTCGGAAGCACTAATCTACCAAATCTCATTTCTATCGACTCAAATACAAGGGAATGGCACAATGTGTGATTTGTTTTGTGATTTACCTTTAACCCTTTAAAATTGGAACTGGGACCAAAAGGAGGAAAATATTAACAAGGGATCTGTGTGTATTGGAACAATTAGGTACCTCAATGCCTATTTGGGGTCTGTGTATTTTGAACCAATTAGGTACCTCATTGACTATTTGGGGTCTGCATATAATGGACCAATTAGGTACCTCATTGACTATTTGGGGTCTGCGTGTATTGGACCAAGGTACCTCCATGCTAAGTTTGGGGTCTGCGTGTATTGGACCAAGGTACCTCCATGCTAAGTTTGGGGTCATGGCTTATAGGACCAATAAACATCCATGCCTATTTGGGGTCTGTGTATTTTGGACCAATTAGGTACCTCCATGCCTATTTGGGGTCTGAGTGTATTACATTAAAGTACCTCAATGCACATGGTGTTGTTTGGGTGCATCGGACCATGGTACCTACCTGCAAAATTTGAAGAGGATTCACTCGGAAATGAAGGAACGAATGGTGATTGTAAATGTCGGAAATAAAGAGAAAGAAACATAAAAAGGAAAGACAATATGTCTCCCTTCCTACAAAAAAAATCCAGATTTTTCAAGTCAGAAACTTAGTATGAACATGGGGAAGTTATGTCTCACCTGGTTTGTGCCTGATGCACGTATGCATGCATACCATGTACCTGCACACACCTTTAGCAATACAAAAAAGTAGCAGCAAGGACCATAGATAGGTAGCACTGCGACCTGAGATTTTCATCTGAACCGCAAGTTCCATGGCGATGCTACTGTCACAACACAGTAACAAAGAAATGAGGTTAACGGGAGACCGAGGTGCAGATGGTGACAGCCAAGGGAAACAGATGGCACCGTTAGTGACAGGAATGACAGAATGTCACCAATATGGAGTGGAGGAGGAGGGTAACACGAGATTTGTCACTGTCACAAAGTAAGACAGTTCTGTTTGCTGCATCAGCAATAAGGATGGGGGTGGTTGAGGAGTTGGAGGGGGGTGAGGGTAGAGGAGGTAAAAAAGCGATTAGAGGTGGCAGCACACAAGAAACAGCAGACACATAGTGTAAGCTTCATGAGAGTATGTAAAACGCACCAAATGATCACAGCACATAGAAAGTACCAAAGCTCTGGAGGAATGGCGAGCATGGCTTTTGATGGAAGGCAAGTGGCAAGATACTGAACACACATGCTTTATCAGCCATTACACCAATTACCCTTTCAAAAGGCAAATTTGCCTTCTGTCCTGACCTCGATCTTTTATAAGCTATCACACTTTATGAGGATTTTGTTTTGTAAGAAATACTCACCACTTGATAAGGTGAAATACAAGAAAAACAACACAGTAAAAGGACGTTTGATCCACCGCATCTGTGTAGCATTCACATTTAAACATCAATTTCCCACAGTCCAAATGCCATGCTCCAGAACAATAAATCGAGTTAATTCAGACATATGAAGCAATCTGCAGGTGCATCGTCAGCTCAGGTGAACATTCTGTTGAACTTCCCACAACACTCCACAAATCCCGCAACAAGTGTGCGTCCACTCTCATGAAAGTCACAACACAACATCTGTCCAACCTCAAGAATGAACTTTCAAACTTGTCTCCCTCCTCGAAAATCTGGTGATCCCTTGGTGGTCTGTCTCTGGTGGTCTGTCTCTGGAGTGCACTCCCCTTCCATTCCATCCCTCTATTCAAATGTCAACGCAGCCGACTCCGTAACTGAGAAGTCCGAATGCCTCAATTCTGTGTTTGCTTCAAAATGTTGTGTCCCAAACCCCTCGTTCTCTGTACCTATCCTACCCAGTCAAATCAACTGTTCCTGGATTTTGAGAAGGTGGAAGAGTTTCTGACAAACCTATACTCTGATTCTGCAACTGGACTGGATGATCACATGTCCTTAAAACCTGCTGTGCTGCTCCTGTGCTACTTCCTCTCTCTGTGCTTTTCACTACGTCATTTACCTTATGTCATCTTCCCTCTGCTTGGAAGTCAGCAAACATCAGAGCATTGATGAAAAAGGTGCAAACACCAATCCCCTCCACTGGAGACATTAGTTACAATCATCAGCACGGTCATGGAATCCATCATTGCATTTGACATCATTTCCTTCCTTTTCTCCTAAGGCCTAATCTCAGAGTTTGTATTCAGACCCAGTCACTTCACCTTGGACATTCTGCTTCTTCTCTCCGAACCATGGATGGAGGTCCTCAATGTCAGCCATGAGATCAAGACCATATCTCTAGACATATCTCAATCATTCAATATAGTCTGGTAGCTCACCTTGCTCTCCAAACTGTCTGCCTGTGGCAATTGTGGCATCGAAGACCTATTCATCTCATGCCTTACTGACTTCCTCCTCTCTCCTTGCCAACATGTGGCTCTCAGATCGAGTCGATACATAAATCAGATCGACGCCAATAAAATCCTTCTATCTCCTCTCCCTGTCAAGGCTCATTGTGGGTCCCATCTTGTTCCCAATCTTCATCAACGATCTCTCTGACTCTCTGGAAAATCTTTTTTTAATCTCTTCTGGTGACGATGCCACTCTCTGCTTAAACATCCCTCTTCCTTCAGATAGGCATAAAGTGGACTCTTCCCTCTCTGTAGACATTGATAGAATTACAACTTCATCAAACACTGTCTTCCAATTCTGAGAAATATCACACTCTCACTGTCAACTCTCAAAGGATCATCTGGTGAACCTTGTCAATCTTTTTGAAGAAGTTCAAAAAGAAGTCCACCACCACCCACTCTATCCTGACAAACTGCATCACTGAAATAAAATCCTGGCTTCAAATCAACTTCCTCAAACTTAACTATAATAAATCTGAAATAATCATCATTGGCCCAAAAACGCTCACCAAATCCACCCATAACTTTGCCCTCAACATCGACGGTTTCCCAGTATCCACCTCCCCTCACATCCGGAATCTTGGCATCATCTTTGATCAAACCCTCTCCTTCGACAAATACACTAAACAGATCACAAAGACAGCCTTCTTTCACCTGAAAAACATCGCCCGTCTCCGTCCATCCCTCTCCTCCACGGCTGTAGAAACCCTCATCCACGCCTTCATCACCTCCCGTCTGGACTACTGCAACAGCCTCCTCTACGGTTCACCCTCAATAATCACCAATAAACTCCAATACATTCAGAACTCCGCTGCCCGTCTACTCACCCATTCCCGGACCCGTGACCACATCACCCCCATCCTTTATAAGCTTCACTGGCTCCCCATCCCCTAGAGAATCCAGTACAAAATCCTCCTCTTGACCTACAAAGCCCTCCATAACCTGGCCCCATCCTACCTGACTGACCTCCTCTCCAGACACACTCCCACACGCAACCTCCGCTCTGCTGGTACCAACCTCCTGACCCCCCCCCCCCCCCCCATCCGGACCAAATTCAGATCCTGGGGGGACAGGGCCTTCTCCATCGCTGCTCCCACCCTCTGGAACTCACTACCTCACACCATCAGAGACTCCTCCTCACTCACCACATTCAAAACATCACTCAAGACCCACCTGTTCAACACTGCATTCAACATTTAACCAAAAGCATTTAACCCCTGACTATCTCTTCTCCTTCTCCTTCCTTTTGCTTTGATTATTTACCTATTGATTTTTGTCTTTTTGCACTTGTTTTTTGTACTCTGTCAAAGCGCCTTTGGGCTTCTTGAAAAGCGCTATATAAAATAAATGTATTATTATTATTATTATTATTATTATTATTATTATTATTATTGAGGTCAAAAGGTCAAAGGTCAACTCAAGGTGAAACTTCTAAAATCATACATTTTCATCTGAAACATCGTCACTTTTCATCCGATTGACTTGTAAATTTAACAGCATGTGCATAGAGCCTCACTTAATTGGGAAACAAATTATTTTTGAGGTCAAAAGGTCAAAGGTCAACTCAAGGTAAAACTTCTAAAATCATAAATTTTCATCTGAAATATTGTCAATTTTCATCCTATTAACACGAGCTTTGATCAAGATCGTCAATTTTAATCTTGATGAAATGCACAATCTGATGGATCAATGGCAACCTTTTTTGTTGGAGGGGGGGGGGGGCGGGTGGATTTTGCAAGTATCGTGCTCTGCATGACGTCTTCTTGTCTGTTTGTTTGTTTGTCCGCACAGAATGTTAGTATGTGTATAAATTACATTCGACCGTTTACAACCCCGAGACCCAATAAGACCACAAAGACCCACGAAGACCCAAAAAATCTTAAGACTCCTAAAACGTCATGAAGCCTTTATAACCATAAGACCTTTTGATACCCTGAAGACCCTTTAGACCCTTTATTACCCTAAGACCATTTAAGACCTGTCATAGCCTTTCAAACCCTAAGACGATTTAAGATCCAAAGGATCCTTTAGATCCCTAACACTCTTAAAGACCTAAAATACCTCAAAGTCTCTTAAAGACGCAGAGGACCCAAAATACCCCAAAGACTCTGAAAGGCCCAAAAGACCCAGAGGACTCCAAAGACCAAAATAAAAATCAGTGAGTCCAAATGACCTAAAATACCTATAAAACGCTGAGGACCCCAAAGACCGAAATCACACAAACACATCCTGGCGAGGGTCTGCAATCTCTGGTTGTTCTTTATAGTTCCTATTGTAGTAAGTAGGTGTAGGGTGTAGAGAGGTGTTGGTCACTTTAACAGTTACTTTTTTCCATCTTCACTAATAAATCCTCTTTTTCCATCTGAAACTAATTGTGAACTGTATTTGGAATTGAAGGGGTGAGAAAAGAAAAAGGAATGACATCATTTTGTGTACATAATATGTCGATTTCAGCTTTAGGTGAAAATGTGTATTATCTAAGTAATGCACAGGAAGTTGTACTGATGGACATTTATTCCACTTGTGTCTATCTTCCCTCGTGTCCTGCTCATTTTTATGTACCGATTATTTATACTTGCTCAACGTATTTTGCTGCACTCAGAGTGTAAATTTTTATTGTAAAACGGCGATGGATATGAAACCAGTTTGTGCACCACTTTAAATGGGATATTTGTTTTCATTGAATTTGGATGTTTACCTTTTATATTGCTGATGTACACGCTGTGATGAAAGCTTTGTTTACTTTCTCTATCATAGTGCACCTGTTTTGTTGTTTTGTGGAGAAAGAAGGTTCTAGAAATTCGTCCATTGTGATCTATTGAAACCATAAAGGAGTCACGGTGTGATTAAAGTGATGGAGATGCATCACAAAATCCTTTTATAAAGGTTGTCCCATGCACAGGTACTTGTTGTACACCGCACCTTTCCTATGCCATCTCCAGGTGCTGCATAACGTCATTGCCGGGCACCGAAGGGGGCTCGGCAGTGACGCACTCTGAAAGGAAGTACTCAGTTTTCACTCTGGTTGTTTGTTTGTTGTACACCACACCTTTCCTATGCCATCTCCAGGCGCTGCATAACGTCATTGCTGGGCACCGAAGGGGGCTCGGCAGTGACGCACGCTGAAAGGGAGTACTCAGTTTTCACTCTGGTTGTTTTCTTGCTTTCTGGTTTTATTGTTTGTCCGGGCGATATCTCAGCCATTCTTTGAGCTAGGAAGCTGAAATTTCGGCACAATAGTGAGCAAGTCCTTTCTCAAAAACAGTATTTTTTGTTTTTTGATTTATCAATTAATTGAGGAGTTATTTAATTATTAGCGATTAATTAAGTACTTATTTAATTAATCAAATTTTCTTTCTCTTCTGACCATTAACTCAGGCACCTTTTGAGTTATGAAGCTGATATTTGGACATGCCAATGACCAGGTGATTTGGCTGCAAAGGCTATTTCTGATTTATTAATTAATCAATATTTAATTATTCGATTAATGACGAAAAAAAATTTTTTTTTAAGTTACAGATTCTGATGAAATGGTGGTGGTTTATATGTTCTATGACCGAATTGATTAATAATTTAATTTTTAATGATTATTATTTATTTATTTGCATTATTAATCATTTATTTATTTTCTTTCACATTTGGCCAATATCTCAGGCACCTTTTGAGCTCAGAAGCTAATATTTGGACATGAGTGACCAGGTGATGTGGCTATCAAGGATATTTTTGATTTATTGATTAATCAATTAATCGATTAATTATTTAATTATTCGATTAATTACTAAAAAAATAAAAATAAACAGTTACAGATTCTGATGAAATGGTGGTGGTTTATGTGTTCTGTTACCGAATTGATTAATAATTTAATTTTTTAATGATTATTATTTATTTATTTTCATTATTAATCATTCATTTATTTTCTTTCTCATTTGGCAATATCTCAGGCACCTTTTGAGCTGGGATGCTAATATTTAGACATGACAGTCACGAAGTGATGTGGCTATCAAGTATATTTTTGATTTATTGATTAATCATTTAATCGATTAATTATTTATTGATTAATCGATTAATTATTTATTGATTAATCAATTAATTATTTATTTTTTTATTAATGACTTATTTAATTACATTTGTAAAAGATACATCTTTGGATGAAGCACTAGTGGTTTAGTTATGCTATTAGCCAATTGATTAAGAAAATATTTTGTGATAATCTTTTATTGATTTTAATTATACGATTAATCAATCAATTAGTGTACACCTCTCCCTCCCAATGCAGCCTCAATGAGCTGCAATGCGGTATTGCCAGGCGCCAGAGGTGCCCCAGCGTTGCCGTGCTGTGGGATATTTAATTATTTGGCATGGGGGAGGTGTACTTTGAATGTATGTGTACTTGTTTTTTTTTTGATTGATCAATTAATAATAATAATAATTCATTTATTTTGTATAGCGCTTTTCATGAAGCCCAAAGGCGCTAATTGATGAGTTATTTAATCATTAGCAATTAATTAAGCACTTATACATTTCCTTTCTCTTCTGGCCATTATCTCAGGCACCTTTTGAGTTAGGAAGATGATATTTGGACATGCCAATGACAAAGTGATTTGGCTGTAAAATATATTTTTGATTTATTGATGAATCAATTAATCAATTAATCGATTAATTATTTAATCATTCGATTAATGACTACATTTTGTACACCGCACCTTTCCTATGCCATCTCCAGGCGCTGCATATCGTCATTGCTGGGCACCAAAGGGGGCTCGGCAATGACGCACGCTGAAAGGGAGTACTCAGTTTTCACTCTGGTTGTTTGTTTTCTTGTTGTACACCGCACCTTTCCTATGCCATCTCCAGGCATTGCAAATCGTCATTGCTGGGCACCGAAGGGGGCTCGGCAGTGACGCACGCTGAAAGGGAGTACTCAGTTTTCACTCTGGTTGTTTGTTTTCTTGTTGTACACCGCACCTTTCCTATGCCATCTCCAGGCATTGCAAATCGTCATTGCTGGGCACCGAAGGGGGCTCGGCAGTGATGCACGCTGAAAGGGAGTACTCAGTTTTCACTCTGTTTTCTTTCTTTCTTGTTTTCTTGTTTGTTTGTTTGTTTGTCCGGGCGATATCTCAGCCATCCTTTGAGCTAGGAAGCTGACATTTCGGCACAATAGTGAGCAAGGCCTTTGTCAAAAACAGTATTTTTGGTTTTTTGATTAATCAATTAATTGAGGAGTTATTTAATTATTAGCGATTAATTAAGTACTTATTTAATTAATCAAATTTCCTTTCTCTTCTGACCTTTAACTCAGGCACCTTTTGAGTTAGGAAGCTGATATTTGGACATGCCAATGACCAAGTGATTTGGCTGCAATGGCTATTTTTGATTTATTAATTAATCAATTAATCAATTAATCGATTAATTATTTAATTATTCGATTAATTACTAAACAAACAAAAAAAATCAGTTACAGATTCTGATGAAATGGTGGTGGTTTATGTGTTCTGTGACGGAATTGATGAATAATTTAATTTTTTTATGATTATTATTTATTTATTTTCATTATTAATCATTTATTTATTTTCTTTCTCATTTGGCCAATATCTCAGGCACCTTTTGAGCTGGGAAGCTAATATTTGGACATGACAGTAACCAGGTGATGTGGCTATCAAGGATATTTTTGATTTATTGATTCATCAATTAATCAATGAATCGATTAATTATTTAATTATTCTATTAATTACTAAAAAAACAAAAAAAAACAGTTCCAGATTCTGATGAAATGGTGGTGGTTTATGTGTTCTGTGACCGAATTGATTAATAATTTAATTTTTTTATGATTATTATTTATTTATTTTCATTATTAGTCATTTATTTATTTTCTTTCTCATTTGGCCAATATCTCAGACACCTTTTGAGCTGGGAAGCTAATATTTGGACATGACAGTGACCAAGTGATGTGGCTATCAAGGATATTTTTGATTTATTCATTAATCATTTAATCGATTAATTATTTATTGATTAATTGATTAATTATTTATTGATTAATAAATTTGGCTAACCCCGGCTCTAGTAGGGAAAATGGCCTTAAAATGCATGTTGTTGTTGTTGTGTTGATTAATAAATAATTTTTTAATTTTTTATTAATGACTTATTTAATTAAATTTCTAAAAGATACAGTACATCTTCGGATGAAGCACTAGTGGTTTAGTTATGCTATTAGCCAATTGAATAAGAAATATTTTGTGATAATCTTTTATTGATTTTAATTATACAATTAATCAATCAATTAGCGTACACCTCTCTATGAGCTGCACTGCGGTATTGCCGGGCGACGGACGTGCCCCGGCAATGCCGCGCTGTAGGATATTTAATTATTTGGCATGGGGTTGGTGTTCCTTGAATGTATCTGTACTTGTTTTCTTCCTTGTTTGTTTGTCCAGGCGATATCTCAGCCATCCTTTGAGCCAGGAAGCTGAAATTTCGGCACAATAGTGAGCAAGTCCTTTCTCAAAAACCGTATTTTTTTTGTTTTTTGATTAATCAATTAATTGAGGAGTTATTTAATTATTCGCGATTAATGAAGTACTTATTTAATTAATCAAATTTCCTTTCTCTTCTGACCATTAACTCAGGCACCTTTTGAGTTAGGAAGCTCATATTTGGACATGCCAATGACCAGGTGATTTGACTGTAAAAAGCTATTTTTGATTTATTAATTAATCAATTAATCAATTAATCGATTACTTATTTAATTATTGGATTAATGACTAAATTTTTTTTTTTAAAGTTACAGATTCTGATGAAATGGTGGTGCTTTATGTGTTCTCTCACCGAATTGATTAGTAATTTAATTTTTTAATGATTATTATTTATTTATTTTCATTATTAATCATTTATTTATTTTATTTCTCATTTGGCCAATATCTCAGGCACCTTTTGAGCTCGAAAGCTAATATTTGGACATGAGTGACCAATAGGGTTGTCCAAAAATGCAAAAAAAATCACTTTTTTATCTAGATTTTGATGCTCTATTGGATTATTGTTAGAAATGGTCTAAATCATTCACCCAAAAAATATTTTGCATCTGAGTCATCTATAAACTCATACACACATCACACATACATCACACTAACTCCAAGATGCTATGCTTTTTATGTCATTATATACGTACACATCAACATAGTTCTAGAACTTGAAATGCCATGTCCTATCCAATTGTTCGTATATCTTTTATCAAGATATTTATGGAAATGGTTCAGATGAGATAATTTACTTGATGTCTGTGCCACATTTTAGTAACATTATGTGAAATCTGTAATAAATACATTTGTGTCACATGATTTTAACTTTTGTCCATATTTGCCGAAAATAGCCAAATTTGGTGAAAAACGCCATATTTCAATTGAAGTGTGTATGAGTTTCTAGATGGAATTGAGCGAAAATATTTGGTGGGTGAATGTTTTAGACCATTTCTAACAATAATCCAGTAGAGCATCAAAATCGGAGATCGATGTTTTTTGGACCACCCTAGTGACCAAGTGATGTGGCTATCAAGGATATTTTTGATTTGTTGATTAATCAAGTAATCAATTAATCGATTAATTATTTAATTATTCGATTAATTACTAAAAAAAAAATATTTTTTTTCAGTTACAGATTCTGATGAAATGGTGGTGGTTTATGTGTTCTTTGACCGAATTGATTAATAATTTAATTTTTTAATGATTATTATTTATTTATTTTCATTATTCATCATTTATTTATTTTCTTTCTCATTTGGCCAACTAGGGCATGCCCGTACTATATCTATATCTAAAATTATATCCCCCCCTCTATTTACATGAAATGGTTTGGCCCATGAAATGTTTTGGTTCATTCGCAACGCCAAAGCGAACGGCGAACGCTTTACATGAAATGGTTTGGTGCATGAAATGTTTTGGTCCATTCGCAACGCCAAAGCGAACGGCGAACGGCTTGCGAGTACAGTGACAATCCCCCCGGGGTTTTTATTAGTTTTAAAACATAGTTTAACGCCAACATAGCGCCAACATAGTTTGCAAACGTGAAATAAATGAATACGCTCTCAAATGTGCCATCCGAGGCAGAGTGTGTCCGCCACGTTCGGCACACGCGATAGTTCGCTGCTCTCTGATTGGTTGAATCGTTTTTTGGACATAGCTCGGTAAGTAATTGTCCGATTAATATGAAACCTTGAAAAGGCACATCCTCGGGTCCCCAGCAATATACCTGGCAAGTTAAAAGTATATCGGACCCGTGGTTGTCGAGAAACAGCGGTCACAGACAAACAAACGTACAGAGATTACTGGAATTATAGATAGATATCTCAGGCACCTTTTGAGCTGGGAAGCTAATATTTGGACATGACAGTGACCAAGTGATGTGGCTGTCAAGGATATTTTTGATTTATTGATTAATCATTTCATCGATTAATTATATATTGATTAATTGATTAATTATTTATTGATTAATCAATTAATTATTTAATTTTTTATTAATGACTTATTTAATTAAATTTCTAAAAGCTACATCTTCGGATGAAGCACTAGTGGCTTAGTTATGCTATCAGCCAATTGATTAAGAAAATATTTTGTGCTAATCTTTTATTGATTTTAATTATACAATTAATCAATCAATTAGCGTACACCTCTCCCTCCCAATGCAGCCTCTATGCGCTGCACTGCGGTATTGCCGGGTGCGGGAGGCGCCCCGGCAATGCCGCGCTGTAGGATATTTAATTATTTGGCATTGGGGCGGTGTACTTTGAATGTATCTGTACATGTTTGTTTGTTTTGTCCAGGCGATATCTCAGCCATCCTTTGAGCTAGGAAGCTGAAATTTCGGCACAATAGTGAGCAAGTACTTTGTCAAAAACTGTATTTTTTGTTTTTTGATTAATCAATTAATTGATGAGTTATTTAATTATTAGCGATTAATTAAATACTTATACATTTCCTTTCTCTTCTGGCCATTATCTCAGGCACCTTTTGAGTTAGGAAGCTGATATTTGGACATGACAATGACCAAGTGATTTGGCTTTAAAAAATATTTTTGATTTTTTGATTAATCAATTAATTAGTTATTTAATTATTAGCAATTAATTAAGTACTTATACATTTCCTTTCTCTTCAAGCCATTATCATGGCAGATTGATTAATCGATTAATTATTCGATTAATGACTAAAAAAAAATTTTAAGTTACAGATTCTGATGAAATGGTGGTAGTTTATGTGTTTGATGAGCGAATTGATTAATTTTTTTTTTTTGGGGGATTATTATTTATTTATCTTCATTATTAATTATTCATTTATTTTATTTCTCATTTGGGCAATATCTCAGGCACCTTTTGAGCTAGGAAGCTGATATTTGGACATGACAATGACCAAGTGATCTGGCTTTAAAGTGTATTTTTGATTTATTGATAAATTAATTAATCCATTAATTATTTAATTATTCAATGAATGACTTAATTAATTATTTTTTTGAAAGTACAGATTCTGATGAAATGGTGGTGGTTTATGTATTCTATTAGCCAATTCATTAACTATTTAATTTTTTTATGATTATTATTTATTTATTTTCATTATTAATCATTTATTTATTTTCTTTCTCATTTGGCCAATATCACAGGCACCTTTTGAGCTGGAAAGCGAATATTTGGACATGACAGTGACCAAGTAATGTGACTATAAAGGATATTTTGATTTATTGATTAATCATTTAATCGATTCATTATATATTGATTTATCAATCAATTATTTAAATTTTTTATTAATGACTTATTTGATTAAATTTCTAAAAGATACATCTTCGGATGAAGCACAAGTGGTTTAGTTATGCTACTAACCAATTGATTAAGAAAATATTTTATGATAACCTTTTATTGATGTTAAATATGCAATTAGTCGCTCAATTATTGTACACCTCTCCCTCCCAATGCACTCTCTATGTATGTTCTGCATTGCGGTATTGCCGGGTCGCCGGGGTTGCCCCGGCATTGCCGCGGGGTAGGATATTTAATTATTTGGCATGGCGGCGGTGTACTTTGAATGTATTGTACACCGCTCCTTTCCTATGCCATCTCCAGGCACTGCAAAACGTCATTGTCGGGCACCGAAGGGGGCTCGGCAGTGACGCACGCTGAAAGAGAGTACTCAGTTTTCACTCTGGTTGTTTGTTTTCTTGCTTTCTTGCTTTCTTGTTGTACACCGCACCTTTCCTATGCCATCTCCAGGCATTGCAAATCGTCATTGCTAGGCACCGAAGGGGGCTCGGCAGTGACGCACGCTGAAAGGGAGTACTCAGTTTTCACTCTGTTTGTTTGTTTTCTTGTTTTCTTGTTTTCTTGGTTGTCCGGGCGATATCTCAGCCATCCTTTGAGCGAGGAAGCTGAAATTTCGGCACAGTAGTGAGCAAGCCCTTTCTCAAAAACGGTGTTTTTTTGTTTTTTGAATAATCAATAAATTGAGGAGTTATTTAATTATTAGCGATTAATTAAGTACTTATTTCATTAATCAAATTTCCTTTCTCTTCTAACCATTAACTCAGGCACCTTTTGAGTTAGGAAGCTGATATTTGGACATGATGACCAGGTGGTTTGGCTGCAAAGGCTATTTTTGATTTATTAATTAATCAATTCATGAATTAATCGATTAATGATTTAATTATTTGATTAATGCCAAAAAAGAATTTTTTTTAAGTTACAGATTCTGATGAAATGGTGGTGGTTTATGTGTTCTCTGAACGAATTGATTAATAATTAATTTTTTTAATGGTTATTATTTATTTATTTTCATTATTAATCATTTTTTTATTTTCTTTCTCATTTGGGCAATATCTCAGGCACCTTTTGAGTTAGGAAGCTGATATTTGGACATGACAATGACCAAGTGATTTGGCTGCAAAGGGTGTTTTTGATTTATTGATTAATTAATTAATCGATTAATTATTTAATTATTCGATGAATGACTTCTTTTTTTTTTTTTTTAGTTACAGATTCGGATGAAATGGAGGTGGTTTATATATTCCATGAGCCAATTGATTAACTATTTAATTTTTTATGATTATTATTTCTTTATTTTCATTATTAATCATTTATTTATTTTCTTTCTCATTTGGGCAATATCTCAGGCACCTTTTGAGCTAGGAATCTAATATTTGGACATTACAGTGACCAGGTGATGTGGCTATAAAGGATATTTTTGATTTATTGATTAATCATTTAATCGATTAATTATTTATTGAGTAATCAATTCTTTATTTATTTTTTATTAATAACTTCTTTAATTAAATTTCTAAAAGTTACATCTTCGGATGAAACACGAGTGGTTTAGTTATGCTATCAGCCAATTGATTAAGAAAATATTTTATGATAATCTTTTATTGATTTTAATTATGCAATGAATCAATCAATTATTGTACACCTCTCCCTCCCAACGCAGTCTCTCTGAGCTGCACTGCGGTATTGCCGGGCGCCGGAGGCAATGCCGCGCTGCAGGATATTTAATTATTTGACATGTTGCTATTTTCGATGTAAAATGTACATTCGTGGAAGAGGATGGTGATGAAGAAAAGAGGGGGTTGTGGGGAAGCAAAAAGACACCAAAATCCAATGGATAATCAGATGGATTAAGGGAGCAGATGATGTGCTAAAAGGAGGATGTTGGACTGTAGATAAGATGGGTAGGTGTGGGTGGTTTCATGGGATAGAAAATATCACAGGTACAGATGGAACAATGATATGAGATGATGGTGTTTGCTGAATTGAAACGATCAAAAGAGCAATGGCATCAAAAGAAAAACGTGAATAAGGAGTCAAAAACAGGAAATGCTGTACTAGAGTTCGAAGAACAAGATACCCCACACAGTGTTTAAATAATTCAAATAAAATAATGATTTTAAAGATCGTTTAAAAAATCCAGAAGATTAGCGATACTGAAGCAATCTTATACACCACCCTTAAATACCACCTTAGACACCACCTTATACACCACTGTCTACAACACCTTATACACCACCTTGTACACCACCTTAAATACCACCTTATACACCACCTTATACACCACCTTATACACCAATCCTATACACCACCGTTATACACCATGCTTATACATGATCACCTTATACACCACCCTTATACACCACCCTTACAGATGACCACCTTATACACCAACCTTATACATGATCACCTCATACACCACCCTTAGGCACTATCCTATACACCACCCTTACTCACCACTTTTATACATCACCCTTATACATGACCACCTTATACACCACCCTTATACACAGTCACAAGACGCGTTTTTTTTTGTTTTTTTTTGTATACAAGATCGAGGCTCGTGAAAGAGCTAACATTAATCACACAAAAAGTCAAACCGACACATAAAACAAAAAAAATAAGGGGAGCGGTAGACAAGATGGGGAGAGAGGGAGAAGGACACAAACACAACATTTGAGAGCAGGCACATCGGGAGAAATGTGGGAGGGGGAGGGCTTGGGGGATGTGGGAGAGGTATAAAACACATGAACACTGCAAGGACTTCCAGGAAAGAAGTTGGAATTTCAAAAAAAGTGGATCTGGGGTGAATTAGCGGGGGTAGAAAAGATCAAGGTTTTGGATGGGGGAAGATAAGAGATGGTGGTGAACAGCTGTTTTAAAGACCTGGAGGGAAGAGTGGGATTGAAGGGAGTGGGGGAGTTTGTTCCTGAGGTGGGAGAAAAGGGGAATGAAAGAGTGAAGGTGAGCACAGAGCCTAGATTTTGGCAGTTTAACCATAAGAGGGTTGCAGGCAGATCTTGTGCGACCTGAAGGAATATTGGGGGGACAGAGCACAGCGAGAGCTGGGGGAGCAAGGCCGGAGAGGAATCGGTGGAAGACAAAAAGACCACCAACCTGCCTGCGGTGAGTGAGTGAAAGGCCCTCGGAGTTAGCTTCATCGCAGGAGATTCCAATGATTCTGAACGCTTTGGTTTCAGCAGCGTGAAGACGAGCTAGGTGTGAGGCAGGAGCACCGGCCCAGAGGGGGGCACAGTATTCCATTGAGCTGCGGATGAAAGCCTTGTATGTGGTGAGGAGCTCAGGTGTGCCAGGGAAGGACTTCGCACGACGGAGGATGCCCAGTCGGCGACTGGCTTTGGAGGCCAGTTTGGAAATGTGGTTTTCCCAAGAAAGATCCTGGCTGATAGTGAGACCCAAAAGCTTGAGTGACAGAAATTCTTGTAGAGGATTATTCAGAAAGTGGATGGGAGGGTTGTCCAGTCGGTCTTTTCGGAGAGACATAGTAAGAGTGTGAGATTTGTCAGGATTGAAAGACATGTGCCACTTGTTTGACCAGTCTGTGATTTTGTCCAAGTCTGCAGAGAGTGAGGAGGCTGCAGACTGTCGATCTGAGGGATGAGGAATGGAGCGGCAGATAGTGGAGTCATCAGCAAAGAGATAGAGAGGATTGTCCAGAGAGTCGGAGAGATCATTGATGAAGACCAGAAATAGCACAGGGCCCAGAACACTACCTTGGGGAACTCCAGCCAGAACAGGAAGGGGAGATGAGAGAAATCCATTCAGGGCCACACAGTGAATACAACCAGAGAGGAAGTCCACAAGCCATGAGTGGAGATTTCCATGGATACCATAGGAGGAGAGTTTGGTGAGCAGAGCTGGGTGCCAGACCGTATCGAAGGCACGTGATATGTCAAGTGAGACAGCTCTGAAATCCTGTTTGGCATTGAGGACCTGCGTCCATTGTTGAGACAGCAGAAGCAACATGTCCAGAGTAGAATGACCTGGGCTGAATCCAAATTGATGATCAGAGATCAAGCCATTGGAGAAGAGGAAGGATTTGATATCCGAAGCAATGATGGATTCCATGACTTTGCTGATAATTGGAAGCAGGCTGATTGGTCTGTAGTTGCAAGGATCTGTTTTTGCACGTTTTTTGTGTATAGCGGTAATGTTTGCTGATTTCCAAGATGCTGGCAGATGACCTTGAGCAAAAGAGAGGGTGAAAAAAACAGAGAGAGGGTGAGATAGAGCGGAAGATCAGGATTTTAGGACCCGTGGGCTGATGCCGTCTGGTCCAGTTGCAGAATCAGAGTCGAAGTTTGACAAAAAATTCTCCACTTTGTCAGGAGAGAAGGCCACAGAATCCAGGAGCAGTTGGGTTCGACTGGGAAAGGTGGGAACAGAGAGAGATGGGTTTGGGACACAAGATTTTGAGGCAAACAGAGTTGAGGCATTCGGCTTTGTCACATGCGGTGTCAACTGTGTAGCCATTTGAGGTAAGGAAGGGGATGGAGGGGGAACAAACACCAGAAATGGATTTGACCAGATGCCACCAGGATTTGGGGGAAGGAGACAGGTTTGAGAGTTCAATCTTGAGTGTGGAGAGATCGTGCTTCCTGGCACTCCTGAGGGTAGACACACACTTGTTCCGAGCTTGGTGGAAGGAACTGAGATTGCCTTCAGTTGGATTTGCCTTCCAAGAGGCAAAGGCAAGTTGTTTCAGGGCAACTGCCTCACCACAAGATTCAGTGTACCATGGATGGGAGGAAGGGTAAGACAACTGAAGACGAGATGGGATAAATCTGTGCATGAGAGAGAGCAGTTTGCTTTGGAAGAATTCCCAGGAAGAGTTGATGTCAGAGGTAGTAGAGATGGGAGACCAGTCCAGATGATTGATGGCTGCTTGCAGACTGTGCCAGTCAGCCTGAGTGAAATGCCAGACTCATCGGCGCTGAGGAGGCTCTCTGAGAATGGCCAGAGAGATGTCCACTTCAACAAGCACATTATCAGAAGAACCGATTGGAGCAGAAAAAGAGCAGCCGACATTTGCAGGGAAGTTTGTCATAACCAATTCCAGAAGAGAAGATACTACATTGACTGCGATCCGGGTCAGGAAATTGACAGATTGTGTCAGTCCCAATGAGTTGCAGAAGTCCTTTGCTGAGGTGCCATGGCTGGTGAGAGAGGAACCCACACCCAGCCAGCTGGCATGATGACAGTTGAAGTCACCAAATATGAGGAAGAGAGAGTTTGGATGAGTTGATAGAAGTTGGTCTATATTGTCCGACAGCGAAATGTAAATGGAGTCATCACTGTTTGGAGGACGGTACAGAACACATATGACCAAAAGGTGGGAGCGGAGAGGAAGCCATAGCCAGTGGTACTCCTGGAGGTGGGGTGGAGAGAGGGCAGTGCAAGGAGAGTGAGGAAGAGAGTTTTTGATAAAGATAGCCACCCCACCACCAGGACGATGCTCAGGTCAATCATACTGGAGGAGGGAGTAACCAGGAAGAGATATTAAGGAATCAGAGACATCTTGAAGGAGGAAAATTTCTGTTAAGCAGATCAAGTCTGGATTGTCAGAAGCAACCTGAATGGAGAGATCAATCAGGTTTGAGCAAAGGCCCCGGATGATTGAGGTCCATACCGTTAATGGGGATAGAAGGGGAACATCGGGCGCAGGACAGGGGAGGGGAAGGGTCGGGTCAGATGAAGGATGAGAGGGGGAGGTACGGAGAGCCGTTGATAGTTTGTCATCGATTACAGAAGAGTTACAAGAGAGGGAAGGATGAGGAGGATGAAAGGTTTGATGGTGATGGGATGAGGTACAGTGAGGGGTTGTTTGAGGGGGGGGGGGGGGGAAGAGGAAAGTAGAATGTTGGGGGAGGTGGAGGTATGAGATAGAAGGGAGATGAAGTGGGGAGGAGGCAGCTTTGAGAAAGGGGTGGGAGGAGGGAGAATTTGGGAGGGATGGTTGGGGGGGGGAGATTTGAAGGGGAGGGGTTGCGTGGGAGTTTTGAATGGGAGGGGCAAGGGGGGAGTTTAGGAGGGAAGGGCAAGGGGGGTGTTCTGGAGGAGATGGGCAAGGGGGGAGTTTAGGAGGGGAGGGGCGAGGGGGGAGATTTGGTGGGGAGGGGCCATTCGGGAGTTTGGGAGGGGAGGGGCAAGGGGGGAGTTTAGGAGGGGAGGGGCAAGGGGGGAAATTTGGAGGGGAGGGGCAAGGGGGGAGTTTAGAAAGTGGATGTTTATTGAAAGATGAACATTTATAACAAATTGGGTTTATTGTGATTTTCAAGTTAGCGGTCCGTTTAAGAACGATGGAGGAGGGGTGGAATGAATGAGAATTTAGAGCATGTAGTGAGAAAGAATTATAAGAGATTGAATATTTTTTTGAAATGAAATGAGTTGAAGAGGAAATTGAAAGGAGCCTTTTAAATAGGAAGAAAAACAGTGTGTTGTAATAAACCAATGAATAAAACACTGAAGGGGAAAGTTTAAACATATTTAAACAGAACCGTCAAGAACAGTCTTATATTCACAAAGATACCAACGGGGAGAGGGCCTTGAGGGACAACCACGAGTCACTTGAACAGGGCAAAAGCTGGAAGGCAAGGCGATAATGGGGGCGGGGCGGGACAGCACACATGGACAGAGGCGCACGATGGGACAAAAGCACACAAGGAGAAAGGGAAATAAAAGTTTGTTATTTTTTTTAATTTTTTTTTGGGGGGGGGGGGGGGGTTACAACGTTGGACAAAGAGTAGATGTTCGGGGAAGTTTGGGGGAGAAGGGAAAATCTAAAAACCTAGCATAAACAGTGAAGGAAGGAACAAACATTGATGGGAGAAGCCTGAGGCAAGGCCACACATGCGCGGCAAACAGAAACGATTAATTTATGAAAGTTAATCACCGAGAAACTTCCAAGGGGCACACTATAGGTTCACACAACGAAAGATAAATACAGTTTCGACAAAATACAATTGTGAACAATGACTTAACTTTGAAAACATGGAGACTGTGTGCAGCTTCGAAAATCCGTGACATCGTCTCTAAGATCTCGCGAGATCAATCGAGCATTGAGTCACAGTTTAAGACATTGAGGCTTTATTGATACCATAGAACGCAGCATCAATCGGCATCGTACAACGCCGCCTCTTCTTAAATAGCCTATTAGCTGCCTCTTCTTAAATAGCCTATCAGCTGCCTCTCCTTGAATAGCCTATCAGCTGCCTCTTCTTAAATAGCCTATCAGCTGCCTCTTCTTAAATAGCCTATCAGCTGCCTCTTCTTGAATAGCCTATCAGCTGCCTCTTCTTAAATAGCCTATCAGCTGCCTCTTCTTCACCCTGAATATGCATCCTCTCACATGCCACTCTCATGCTATATATTGATAGCCGGCGAAGCCGGTGTTGTGAATGAACGCGTATTATGTTGAAAAGCCAGATTTTGCTGGATCCTTTGAGAATTTCGAAGCTTTGACGCACCAAATCGCTCCATGGAGGCCGCCATCTTGCGGATGCAGAAGTATGCATAAACAATATTGCGAAAAAGTTCAATAGGAGTTTATTTCACCCGTCTTTTTTTGATTCACAATCTTATGCACCTCTAATTTGTAATTAAAATAAGCCAGATTTTGCTGGATCCTTTGAGAATTTTGAAGCTTTGACGCATCAAATCGCTCCATGGAGGCCGCCATCTTGCGGATGTGGAAATATACATAAACAATTGCGAAAAAGTTCAATAGAGGCTTTGGCTTCGCCGGCTCATTGCGGCTTTGCAGTAAGGTCATATTAGCCGGCGAAGCCGGTGTTGTGAATGAACGCGTATGACGTATGTAGTATGTTGAAAAGCCAGATTTTCTGGATCCCTTGAGAATTTCGAAGCTTTGATGCACCAAATCGCTCGATGGAGGCCGCCATCTTGCAGATGCGGAAGTATGCATAACAAATTGAAAAAAGTTCAATAGGAGTTTGTTTCACCCGTCTTTTTTTGATTCACAATCTTATGCACCTCTAATTTGTAATTAAAATACTTTAAGACCAACCTCGGCCCGCACGGGCCTGGTTATCTACAACGAAAATCGTCACCAAACACCGGAACCAATGAGATTCGAGCATTTGAAAAAATATTTCAAAAACCAAATCACTCAATGGAGGCCGCCATCTTCCGGATGCGGAAGTATGCATAAAAAATTGCGAAAAAGTTCAATAGGAGTTTGTCTCACCCGTCTTTGTTTGATTCACAGTCTTATGCACCACTAATTTGTAATTAAAATACTTTAAGACCAACCTCGTTCCCCGGGCCTTGGTTATATTCAATGAAAATCGTCACCAAACACCGGAACCAATGAGATTCGAGCATTTGAAAAAATATTTCAAAAACGCTTATTACCGCGTTTCGGAGGCTGAAAATGGCGTCAAATATTCTAAAATTGACGAAGAATTCTTTTTTAGAAATCTCGCGGCCGTCGGGGATAGTTTTTCACGGCCGGAAATATCCGAAATTGAGACGGAATTCACCGAATTAATCAAGAAGGAAATTTTATATATTTTAATCTCATCCAGAATGCAAATGGTGTCATTTTGAACTAGGTACGGTAACTACTACACCTACCTACTACCAACTACCTAACCTACTGATGCCATAGTGATGGGTAAAATAGTGGCAAGAGGCTTTGGCTTCGCCGGCTCATTGCGGCTTTGCAGTCGGGTGCTAGTACATAAGTATATAACATAGTTCTTAGAAGTATTATGAAGGCGATATGTGTTCTACAGTGTTCAATGTAGAGCTACAATTCAATTTATTAAATTAAGATTTAAATGGGTTTAAAAGGCGTATGAATTAATTAATTAATTCCGGATTTTACTGCCTTTTTCACCAGTGTCTATTACACCACCCCATCGAACATGTTACATTAGTTATGTGTGCCTGTTGTTTGTGTTCTTTATGACGTCCTTAAAAACAGTAACTTTCCTGTTTCCTTTCCTTTTTCTTTCTTTTCCTGTTTTTTGTTTTTGTTGTCCTGTTGTTGTTGTCCTTGTCCTTTCCTGTTTTGTTTTGTTTTGTTTTTCCTGTTTGTTTTGTTTTCCTTTTCTTTTTCCTTTCTCTTTCCTGTTTCCTTTCTTTCTTTTTCCTTTCCTTTCCTTTTCCTGTTTCCTTTCCTAACAGTAACTACCTGTTCAGAACGATTTTCAATTTTGTTTGATTGCGCAGGTACGATTGGGACGAATTCAGAGCCAAAGTTCAGGGAAACAAAAGACTTGTCTTCCGATTCATGTTTCGATTTGTGTTCAAAATATAACATTCAATTTAAATAAGTTGTTCCTCGGTCATGAATGTATGATCATAAACTGATGAGACGGACAGACGGTTGCACATAACCCGATTGCTTAACCGCGCTTTTTACTTCACGAGTGCGGGGTAAAAATGAACATCTGGACCTCACATAGGAAGTAAATGAACATCAGAGACCACAGACAGGAAGTGAAAGGAAATCAACAGGAAATATAACATGCATTGATGTCACTTTCAAGAACACCCATTCTCCATAAGGTTACCAGGGCCCAGGTGCAACGAGGGGTCAAAAGCGTGGTCATTCTTAACCGAGCTAAGCCCAAAATTATAGAATGTCCTGTCATGCCATAAACATCCAATTCAAAGGGTCGGGATACTGTTTATAATGTAGTTGTACCCAGGCTGAATTGTTATCACATCACCAATTGTAGTTAATAAAGTGTTGGGTGTTGGGCTAGCGGCTAGGGTGCCAGCTTAGGATCCTAGGATCCTGGGTTCGAATCCTGGTCGATCGCTGAATTAACGCCAGGGGGGTTGACTCAGCCTGGCTCATCCTTCCGAGGTCGGCTAATTGAGTACCAGTTCACTGGTAATTCCCTGGTTGTCGTTAAAAGGCGGCAAAAAGGGTTGGCGGCAAAAAGGGTTGGCGGCAAAAAGGGTTGGCGGCAGGAAGGGCATCCGGCCGTAAAACATTGCTTCAAAAAGGGGACCAAAAAAACAACAACAACCACGGTTCCTGAAAAAGGCCAACCCCTGCTTTGCGGGGAAAAATGGCCTCTAAAGGTGGAATATTTTATTTATTATAAAGTGTTTATTAAATGCATAGCACGAGCTCCTCCATTCTCGCTCACAGCATGCATTTGGTTGTTGTGGAAGTCAGGACAATTGTTACAATTTTATATTTCCCTTTGGGAAATCAGTGCATTCCATTACAGCAATAGAGAGCACTATTCATATCAATAATGTAATAGCTGTATAAGGAAGTTCAGAGTTGCACTAATACGTGGTGGAAAACGACCCGAAAATGACACCAGTGCAAACCTTCTTAGCGATTACTGCTGCAGGGTTTGGCCTTGCTGGTAAGGTTAATTGGCATTACACTTTAAAAAGCTTAAGATTATGCTTATCTTTTAGAATGTTCTGCAATGTGTTTATGTACTACTGAAGGTTACTCTAGCTCTGAAATTAATGTCCCTTTAGCAGCAAGTTCACACTGCTAGGTCAGCACAAGTATTTCAATGACAACGATTATAAAATCTCATTGGTCCAAACGATACAACTAATTGCCATTGAACAAGCATTTGACCAATTAACATCTGGAAAATGTCGATTAACATCTGGAAATGTCTAATAACATATGGAATATGTCAATTAACATATGGAATATGTCAATTAACATATGGAATATGTCTATTAACATAAGGAAAATGTCTATTAACATAAGGAAAATGTCTATTAACATATGGAAATGTCTATTAACATATGTAAATGTCTAGTAACATATGGAAATGTCTATTAACATAGGTAATGTCTATTAACATATGAAATATGTTTATTTTATTTTTATTTTTATTTTTTTTTGTATACAAGATCGAGGCTCGTGAAAGAGCTAACATTAATCACACAAAAAGTCAAACCGACACAAACCGACAAATAAAACACAAAATAAGGGGAACGGAAGACAAGATGGGGAGAGAGGGGGAAGGACACAAACACAACATTTGAGAGCAGGGACATCGAGAGAACTGTGGGAGGGAGAGGGCTTGGGGCGAGGTGGGAGAGGTATAAAACATATGGACGCTGGAAGGACTTCCAGGAAAGAAGTTGGAATTTCGAAAAAGTGTATCTGGGGTGAATTAGCAGGGGTAGAAAAGATCAAGGTTTTGGATGGGGGAAGATAAGAGATGGTGGTGAACAGCTGTTTTAAAGACCTGGGGGGAGGAGTGGGATTGAAGGGAGTGGGAGAGTTTGTTCCAGAGGCGGGAAAAAAGGGGAATGAAAGAGTGAAGGTGAGCAGAGAGCCTAGATTTTGGAAGATTACATATTGACATATGTAAATGTCTAATAACATATGGAATATGTCTATTAACATATTCCATATGTCAATTAACATATGGAATATATCTATTAACACAGGGAAATACCTGTTAACATATAGAATATCATGTAACATATGGGATTTGTCAAACATCATGTGAAATATGTCTATTAACATATGAATATGTCTATTAACAGTGAGAGGTGTTCAGTTAATTATTTAATCGTGCATTAAGTGTGTGTTTCCCAATCATGCGTTCATCTTTTAATATTGCATTAAATGTGTGTTTCCCAATCACGTGTTCATCTTTTAATATTGCATTAAATGTGTGTTTCCCAATTGCGTGTTCATCTTTTAATATTGCATTAAATGTGTGTTTCCCAAATGCGTGTTCACTTTTTAATATTGCATTAAATGTGTGTTTCCCAATTGCGTGTTCATCTTTTAATATTGCATTAAATGTGTGTTTCCCAAATGCGTGTTCACTTTTTAATATCGCATGAAATGTGTTTTTCCCAATTGCGCGTTCATCTTTTAATATTGCATGAAATGTGTTTTTCCCAATTGCACATTCATCTTTTAATATTGCATTAAATGTGTTTCCCAATCGCGTGTTCACTTTTTAATATCGCATTAAATGTGTTTTTTCCCAATTGCACATTCATCTTTTAATATTGCATTAAACGTGTTTCCCAATCACGTGTTCATCTTTTAATATTGCATTAAATGTGTGTTTCCCAATCGAGTGCTCTTCTTTTAATGGAACTTTAAATGTGTGTTTCCCAATCGCGTGTTCATCTTTTAATATTGCATTAAATGTGCTTTTCCCAATCGCGTGTTCATCTTTTAATAGCAGATTAAGTGTGTGTTTCCCAATCGCGTGTTCCTCTTTTAATATCGAATTAAATGCGTGTTTTCCAATAATGCTGTTTATCTTTTAATATCGCATTAAATGTGTGTTTTCCAATAATGGTATTTATCTTTTAATATCGCATTAAATATGTGTTTTCCAATAATGCTGTTTATCTTTTAATATCGCATTAAATATGTGTTTTCCAATAATGCTGTTTATGTTTTAATATCGCATTAAATGTGTGTTTTCCCATAATGCTGTTTATGTTTTAATATCGCATTAAATGTGTGTTTTCCCATAATGCTGTTTATCTTTTAATATCGCATTAAATATGTGTTTTCCAATAATGCTGTTTATGTTTTAATATCGCATTAAATGTGTGTTTTCCCATAATGCTGTTTATCTTTTTTTATCGCATTAAATGTGTGTTTTCCAATAATGCTATTTATCTTTTAATATCGCATTAAATGTGTGTTTTCCAATAATGCTGTTTATCTTTGAATATCGCCAAATGTTGTTGCAGGTTGTGACTACAGTGCCCATATTGTGACCACAGTGCCCAGATGGTAACCACAGTGCCCAGTTTGTTACCCCAGTACCCAGATGGTAACCACAGTACCCAGTTTGTTACCACAGTACCCAGATGGTAACCACAGCACCCAGTTTGTTACCACAGTACCCAGATGGTAACCGCATTGTCCAGGTTGTGAGCACAGTGCGGTTATTCTTGTTTTTGTGTCCATGGTCCAGGCTCGTGGAAGAGCTCGAGCAAAATGTAAAGGGGAAAAATAGCAACATCAGAATATAAGTTCGGCTTCGATCAGGTGGAGCGGGAGAGTAATTTCCCAACGTAATACCATCTCCCAAAGCTTGGTTCAAACGTTTTCCTTCTCAAGGTGAAATATTCAAGGCATGAATCCATCAGCAAAACTTTTTGACAAGTGTTCAGTTGTGACACACACACACTCCACACCGCGAGTCGGGCTCCTCAATCTCACGTTCGTCCCAGCGCTCAGGTCCCCGGTTCTCACGTGGTCCTTTCCCAAGTTCCCGACAGCTGAATCAATATTATTTCGTGCACATTGGCCCCGCGGAGGGAGACGATTTATCATGCTCGGGCAAAGTCCCCGTCCGCTAAATCGCGCTCGCCAAATCGAAAGGGCCGCACCCGTGGCCTGCTCTTTAATTTTATAGCGAGGGCCACTGAGTTATGGTGTGGGGCTTAATGGGAAGATATAGAGCAGGTGGATAACCGTGCAGTGTGCGGGCAACCAGGCAGAAATAATCTATTTCTGGGGTTAAAGGATGGGTGTGCGGGGCTCAGAGCAGCCGAGCGGGAAGCCAGAGGAATGGGAGGAAAAGGAGCGGGAAAGCAGGAGATGGCAACAGAAGATGCTTATAAAAAGTGAATTTGAAGATTCCCAGGTGGAAAGGGATGAGACGAAGGTACACCGAAGAGTTCACATCAGGTGCAAGTTTGCTTCACTCATTTGGTGGAGCACATAAGCAATGAAGAAGATTTCTGTATCTCGAACGTGCAGGGCACGGCTATCTTGAGCTGCAGAAGTTTGTGACGGTTCTGGCTTTAACCCAGGCCGATAAGATCTACCTGTGAGTGGAATTTAACGGCGACTTGAGCACCCACCGAGGCAGGTGCGGCGTGGACGCGGAGCTCATGAATCTCCCACCAGGGAATGGACGGCAGGAGGAACCCAAAAAAATGGTCATGACCCTTTACCCTGTCTGTTGTAGCAAAAAGAACAATGAAAACGTGCGCAGAGTTAAATGAGAATAATAGGTCACGTGTCAGGGTCACTGAGGTCAAGGGTCACTGGGTTCAGGTTCTCGCACTGTAATTACCTTGATTTTATTGCGCAGGTGTTCTCGCACACGTCGCCAACACCGACAATCGGAGTGACCTGTGCACGAGTTTGAAGCATTTAAGGCTTTGAGACAATTTAAGCCGAGCAGCCGTTTCCTGGCCCAGCAGAGCGTGTCTGCCTCCGTCTATCTGAAGGGTTAATTGTCCACGGCAGGTCAGATGTAGGAATTTGACAAAAGCCGGGATAATTTGCACAGCATGGGAAGAGTTAGCCGACCAGGAAGTGACGTGGTCATCAGGGTTCAGTTGTACTGTTACTTGTCAATTTAACCTCACAAAGCTTCCCCTCCCTTCCCATGCCTCCTCCCCCCAAGCCCTCTCCCTCCCACAGATCTCCCGATGTCCCTGTTCTCTGCTGTTGTACTTGTGTGCTTCCCTCTCTCTCCCCATCTTGTCTCCCGCTCCCTTTATTATATGTGTTATGTGTCAGTTTGTCTTTTTCTGATTAATGTTAGCTCTAACATGAGCCTCGATCTTGTATACGAAAAAAAAGAAAAAAAGTGTTACCTGGAAGTGACGTGAAAGGCGGGGTACAGTTTAATTATTATTATTATTATTTTATTTTTTTTGTATACTAAGCCGAGGCTCGTATAAGAGCTAACACATGCAACATATCATAAAGGAAGCTGGTGAAAAGTGGAGGTGAGACAGGGAAACACAACAGTGGGAAACCAGGACATCAGGATATCGGTGGAAGAGAGAGGGTTGGGGCAGGGTACACAAGATAAACAAGATGGATATAATAGAGGGACTTTCAGGAAAGAAAACAGGGAATTTGAAGGAGGTGACCATGCATGGTTTTGGATGGGGGAAGATATGAGATGGTGGTGAACAGCTGTTTTAAAGACCCTTGAGGGAAGAATTGGCATTAAATAGAGTGTGGTAGTTTGTTGCAGAAGCAGGAAAAAAAGGAATGAAGGAGTGAAGGTGAGTAGAGAGTCTTGATTTTGGAAGTTTCACCAGAAGGGGGTTGTCGGCAGACATTTTGTGTCCTGCAGAAATATTGGGGAGACAGAGCACCGACACAGCATGGAGTGCACGGCCAGAGACGAGTCGGTAGAGGACAGAAAGTCCACCAACCAGCCTGTGGTGACAGAGTGAAAGGCCCTCAGAATCATCTTCATCGCGGGAGATTCCAAATATACTAAAAGCCTTGTTTTCTACAGCGTGAAGCCGAGCTAAGTGTGAGGCAGGTGCACCAGCCCAGAGGGGAAAGCAGTACTCCACAAAGCTGCGGACGAAAGCTCTGTAAGTGGTGAGAAGCTCAATAGTGTTGAGGAAGGACTTCGCACGACGGAGGATGCCCAGTCGGCGACTGGCTTTGGAGGCCAGATTTGAAATGTGGTTTTCCCAGGAAAGATCATGGCAGATCGTGAGACCCAAAAGCTTGAGTGACAGAACTTCGAGAGGATTATTGAGAAAGTAGATGGGAGGGTTTTCCAGATGGAATTTTTGGAGAGACATGGTGAGAGTGTGAGATTTGTCAGGATTGAAAGACATGTTGACCAACTTGTGATTTTTTTTTTGCAGGTCTGCAGAGAATGAAGATGCTGCTGCCTGCCTATCTGAGGGATGACAGATGGAGCGGCAGAGAGTGAGTCATCAGCAAAAAGATAGAGGATTTTCCAGAGAGTCAGGGAGATCATTAATGAAGACCAGAAAAACCACAGGGCACAGAACACTGCCTTAGGGAACTCCAACCTTGACAAGAAGAGGAGATGAGAGAATTCCATGGAGAGCAACACGTTGACTACGACAGGAGAGGAAGTCTGCAAGCCATGATTAGAGATTGCCATAATACCATAAGAGGAGTGTTTCGTGAGCACGGCGGGGTTCAAGACCATATCGAAGGCACGAGATATGTCAACAAGACCGTATCGAAGGCACGAGATATGTCAAGGGAGACAGCTGTGATTTCCTGTTTGGCATTGAGGACCTCCATCCATTGTTGAGACAGCAGAAGCAGCATGTCCAGAGTAGAATGACCTGGTCTGAATCCAAATTGATGATCAGAGATCAAGCTATTGGAGAAGAGGAAGGATTTAATATCGGAAGCAATGATGGATTATATGACCTTGCTGATTATTGGGAGCAGGCTGATTGGTCTGTAGTTGCAAGGATCTGTTTTTGCTACTTTTTTGTGTAAAGCTGTAATGTTTGCGGATTTCCAAGCTGACGGCAGATGACCTTGAGCAAAAGAAAGGGTGAAGAGTACAGAGAGAGGGTGAGATAGAGCGTCAGAGCAGGATTTTAGGACCCGTGGGCTGATGCCGTCTTGTTCAGTTGCCGAATCAGAGTCGAGGTTTGACAAAAAACTTCTCCACCTTGTCAGCCAAGAAGGACACAGAGTCCTGGAGCAGCTGGGTTCAACAGGGTGAGGTGGGTACAGAGAGAGACGGGTTAGGGACACAAGATTTTGACGCAAACACAGAGTTGAGGCATTTGGCTTTGTCACGTGTGGTTGTCAACTGTGTAGCCATTTGAGGTAAGGGAGGGGATGGAGGGTGAACAAACACCAGAAACAGATTTGACCAGATGCCAGGATTTGATAGTTCAGTCTTGAGAGTAGAGAGATAGTGTTTCCTGGCTCTCCTGGGGGTAGACACACACTTGCTCTGAGCTTTGTGGAAGGAACTGAGATTTCTCTCAGTTGGATTTGCCTTTTAGGAGGCGAAGGCAAGTTGTTTCAGGGCAACTGCCTCAACGCACACTTCAGTGTACCATGGGCAGGAAGAAAGGTAAGACAACTGAATAGGAGAAGGGATAAATCTGTGCCTGAGAGAGAGTAGATTTCTTTGGAAAAATTCACAGGATGAGTTGATCTCAGAGGCAGAAGAGATGGGAGGCCAGTCCAGATGATTGACGGCTGCTTGAAGACCGTGCCAGTTGGCCTGAGTGAAATGCCAGACTTGTCGACGCTGATGAGGACGTCGACGCGACGCGTTACTTGGTAACGTCAGATGAGGCACCTCTGAGAACGGCCAGAGAGATATCCACTTTAACAAGCAAATGATCAGATGAAAGGATTGGAGCAGAAGAACAACAACAGACCTTTGCAGGGAAGTTAGTGATAACAAGTCTAGAAGAGAAGACGCTTAGTTGACTGAGATCTTGGTCGAGAAACTGACAAATTGTGTCAGTCCCAATGAGTCACAGAAGTCCTTTGTTTAGGTGCCCTGGCTGGTGTGAGATGTACCCACACCCAGCCAGCTGGCATGATGACAATTTAAATCACTACAAACGAGGAAGAGAGAGAGAGAGAGGAAGATAGTGCTCTTTACTTCTTCTGGTTCATTCTGATGACTCCTATGCAGTATTTGGTTTTCCATTTCATTTGGATAGAGATTGTCCATGTTATCAGAGAGCGAGATGTAAATGAAGTCATCACTTGGGAAATCCACCCACAGGAGGATGGGAAAGCGTACAGAACACATATAAATATAAGGTGGGAGCAGAGGGGAAGCCGTAGCCAGAGGTACTCCTGTGGGTGGGGTGGACAGAGAGCAGTGCAGGGAGAGTGAGGAACAGAGGTTTTGATAAAGATAGCAAGTCCGCCACCAGGACAAGGTTCAGGTCTATCATACTAGAGGAGGGAGTAACCAGGAAAAGATACTAAGGAATCAGAGACATCTTGAAGGAGGAAAGTTTCTGTGAAGCAGATCAAGTCTGGTTTGTCATAAGCAACTTGTATGGAGAGATCAATCAGGTTTGCGCAAGGCCCCGGATGTTTGAGGTTCATTCCGTTAAGGAAGAGGGATGGAGTTTTGATGCAAGAGAGGGAAGGGTAATATGAGGGGTAAGAGGGGGGGAAATAGGGGGAGTTGTTGACAGTGTGTCAGAGATTGCCCAGTAGCTAGGAGAGAGGGCAGGATGAGGAAGAAGAGGAGGAGGAAGACAAAAGTCTAGCGAAAGATGGGATGAGGCACCTTGAGGAGTAATTGTAAGGGGAGGGGCAGAAGTAAGTGGCAGGTAGGAAGAGGAGGAAGAAGAGGAGGATGAGGAGGAGGAGGAGGAGGCAGAGGAATTATTTGCATGGAGAGGGAGGGGGGAGGGGGCAGCCTTGTCGATGTGTGAGCGGCAACTTTGAGAAGAAGTGGTGAGAGGCAGATTAACATTTTTGGGGCTCAGGGCACAAAAAATATTTAGACCCAAAACATCCCCCAAAAACACGAATACATGAAAATGCTACACATTTGACACATTTGCTACACAGTTCACACCGCACGTGACAAAGCCGAATGCCTCAACTCTGTGTTTGCCTCAAAATCTTGTGTCCCAATCCCATCTCTCTCTGTTCCCACCTTACCCAGTCAAACCCAACTGCTCCTCAACTCTGTATCCTTCTCTCCTGACAAGGGGGAGAAGTTTTTGTCAAACCTCGACTCTGATTCTGCAACTGGACCAGACGGCATCAGCCCACGGGTCCTAAAATCCTGCTCTGCGGCTCTATCTCACCCTCTCTCTGTTCTTTTCACCCTCTCTTTTGCTCAAGGTCATCTGCCAGCATCTTGGAAATCAGCAAACATTACCGCTTTACACAAAAGGGTGCAACAACAGATCCTTGCAACGACAGACCAATCAGCCTGCTCCCAATTATCAGCAAAGTCATGAAATCCATCATTGCTTCGGATATCAAATTCTTCCTCTTCTCCAAAGGCTTGATCTCCGATCATCAATTTGGATTCAGACCAGGTCATTCTACTCTGGACATGTTGCTTCTGCTGTCTCAACAATGGATGGAGGTCCTCAATGCCAAACAGGAAATCAGAGCTGTCTCCCTTGACAAATCATGTGCCTTCGATACGGTCTGGCACCCAGCTCTGCTCACCAAACTCTCCTCCTATGGTATCCATGGAAATCTCCACGCATGGCTTGCAGACTTCCTCTCTGGTCGTAGTCAACGTGTGGCCCTGAATGGATTTCTCTCATCTCCCCTTCCTGTTCAGGCTGGAGTTCCCCAAGGCAGTGTTCTGGGCCCTGTGCTATTTCTGGTCTTCATCAATGATCTCTCCGACTCTCTTGAAAATCCTCTCTATCTCTTTGCTGACGACTCCACTCTCTGCCGCTCCATTCCTCATCCCTCAGATCGGCAGTCTGCAGCCTCCTCACTCTCTGCAGACCTGGACAAAATCACAGATTGGTCAAACAAGTGGAACATGTCTTTCAATCCTGACAAATCTCACACTCTTACTATGTCTCTCCAAAAAGACCGACTGGAAAACCCTCCCATCTACTTTCTCAACAATCTTCTCCAAGAAGTTCTGTCGCTCAAGCCTTTGGGTCTCACTATCTGCCATGATCTTTCTTGGGAAAATCCACTTTTCCAAGCTGGCCTCCAAAGCCAGTCGCCGACTGGGCAGCCTCCATAGTGCGAAGTCCTTCCTTGGCACACCTGAGCTCCTCACCACATACAAGGCTTTCATCCGCAGCTCAATGGAATACTGCTCTCCCCTCTGGGCTGGTGCTCCTGCCTCACACCTAGCTCGGCTTCACGCTGTTGAAACCAAAGCTTTCAGAATCATTGGAAATCTCCTGCGATGAAGCTAACTCCGAGGGCCTTTCACTCACTCACCGCAGGCAGGTTGGTCTTCTCCCGACTCCTCTCCGGCCTTGCTCCCCCAGCTCAGTCTGTGCTCTGTCCCCCAAATATTCCTACAGGTCGCACAAGATCTGCCTGCAACCCTCTTATGGTTAAACTGCCAAAATCAAGACTCTCTGCTCACCTTCACTCTTTCATTCCCCTTTTCTCCCACCTCTGGAACAAACTCCCCCACTCCCTTCAATCCCACTCCTCCCTCCAGGTCTTTAAAACAGCTGTTCACCACCATCTCTTATCTTCCCCCATCCAAAACCTTGATCTTTTCTACCCCCGCTAATTTTCACTCCAGATACATTTTTTTTGAAATTCCAACTTCTTTCCTGGAAGTCCATGCAGTGTCCATATGTTTTATACCTCTCCCACCTCCCCCCAAGCCCTCTCCCTCCCACATTTCTCTCGATGTCCCTGCTCTCAAATGTTGTGTTTGTGTCCTTCCTCCTGTCTCCCCATCTTGTCTACCGCTCTCCTTATTTTGTGTTTTATGTGTCGTTTTGACTTTTTGTGTGATTAATGTTAGCTTTCACGAGCCTCGATCTTGTATACAAAAAAAAAAGGAAAAAAAAGCATCAATGCATGGACTCTCTGTTCATCGAACCTATTCACATTTATCTGCATTTTATTTTATCTTTGTCACTTTGAAGTACATTGTGAAGACTCTAAATATTTCGTTTGATTCATCATCATGAAAGACTCATGATGAAATAAGCTCAGATGGCAACAGAATGTGAAATCTTGGGAGGGAGTTGGTGAATACCTTTTGCAGGTCACTGTACAACTACACATTGGTTAGGATTGGCTTGAGCAGTGTAGTCGGAACATACCTTGTACTATTAAATCTGCATCATTTTAATCAATACTCATCTTTCTTTTTCAAAGCAACCCGCAAGCCCCTCCCCCGACTACAGCGACCAATCCCCATACTGGTCGGTATCCATCCCCACTAATCCACAGCTCCAGCCCCATCCCAATATATAAAACATGTCTTTATGACAGTATTTGTGTCTGAAGATGTGTTTTACCAGCTTATCAGATTCCTCATAATATCTGGCTATGATCATGATGTAGCTATTTGTCCATTTTGTATTGTCCTGCTGTGTTTCCATTTCGGTCTTAGAGCTGAGAGGTTCAATGCCCTAAAAGGCCAAATAGACCCCGGCTGTCTTGTCTGATTATCGTTGTAATTATTTATCATTTTAATGTTCTTGGAAGGAAGCCTCTGTTAGCTTATGGAACCACAAACAAAATGAAGAACTGCACAGAGTGAAAGAGCCATCACTGGATGATTTATGAGTTAATGTGATCCTGTGGGAATACAGGTATTCAATGCCATCGATGCAATGGTGATGAAGTACCATTGTGCTTGTACATAGCCGACAAATTATTTGTTCTGAAGTAGAAAACGCACTCACGTAGTGTGCAACACGATGAAAAATAAGATGATTTCAAACATCTCAAAACTAAATGCTACATCAGCTAAAAAGCCCTCAATTATACGGATTTGCCCCAACAGGGGCAATCTACAAGAAAGTACGCAAAAATACGAGGTGAAGGGGGTTAACTTAGCCAAATATAATTATCAAAGGAAGGGAATGAGACAGCAGGAAAAATAAAGGGAAGGGAGGAAAATGTCTGGGAATTGGGTAAATAAGGCAGGGGAGAGCTTTTACAGAATACTGTGTTATGCTCATGGGGTTTATTGCGTAAGAATTGCTTAATAATGAAGGTACGCTCGTGGGACTGGCTGCTTGGTAACGTTGGGAAGTCGTGACAGTTAATGTGTATCTCAGGCGGAATGCCGGGTCGGCTGTGGAACCAGAATAGCTCCTTTTATTTATTTCCTTACAATTTTAGGTTCATTCTTCTGTTAAAAGAAATCCTTATCTACCTTCTTCCCCACTTCGAGGCCTCTACATAATTTCATGAGTGACAACCTCGTGAGTGGTCTGTGAAGGGAACGAAGAGAGGAAGAGGAAGCGGCGGCAGGAAAGGAGGCCCGGGAGAGAGAAAAAGGCAGCAACGAAGGCAAGACGCGGGCCCACTTTTTGCGATGAGTAACTCGGCCTGTGAGGGTTTGTGGAGGAGTTCACCCTCCCCCCCACCCCACCCCCCCAAACCAAGGGCTGCTGGTTGAAGGCACCATCTGTGTGGAAGGTACGGGTGTGGAACTGGTGTGGAGGGCTTATCGATGGAGGGTGCATGTGGCATCATGTAGGAAAGAGGGAGGCAGCAGAAGCATGTGGTCCTCATCGCGTATTGTCTTGGCCAACCTGAGGCAACGTGCTGTTTCCTGGTGTTGAATGAATAGCTATGATCCACTGGTTCATGAAGTTTGAGGACATGTCCCGAGAGAGAGAGAGAGAGAGAGAGAGGGAGAGAGAAAGAGAGAGAGAGAGAGAGAGAGAGAGAGAGAGAGAGAGAGAGAGAGGTGGTGAGGCGCCATCTTTGGGGCCTGCGGCTGAGACGAGGCCACTGGAAATAATCTCAAACAGGCCTGAATCCTTCCCCTTCACAGGTGAGTGGGGGTGTAAATTTGCATCAGTATTCGGATGATAACTCCACTTGGTCACATCTGACTGCTTAAACGGTGCAACCCGCACATGGGGAACATATTGGCCTCCCGAGTACGTCAATTAGGAACTCCGGAGCAATAGGCCATACCCCGAGCCCTCTACCTAAGGGCCAGGTCGTAACAACTGCAGTACACATGACCTTCTGGTCAAGAACTATTCAGAGAGGAGAGGGTACACAGCAGGAATATCCATAGAGTGTGTGAGGTAAAATACCTATAGCATAGGCGTAGTTTGACTTCTCTATTTGGGGGGACCAGGGGCTTCGTATTAATAATGGGTAGCTAGGTCTGACTACCAAAATTACCGTTTGTTAGTGTAGTTACAGTGTACGTGAAATCAAAAATCCAGTTTACGTTCATTATTGTTACTCATGTTTAAATGTGGGATGATTTTTATCTTAATTCTAAACTACTGAATTTTTTTTAGGTGGGGGCATTGCCCCCCTCCCCCCCAAAACTCCTCCGGTGTGTGTGTGTGTGTGTGCATGTGTGTGTCAGTATGTGTGTGTGTCTTCTCCATAACTCCAAAGCCATGAAACCGAACAGCAGCAAACTTTGCACACATACTTCACAAAGTTAAAGGGAGTGCATGAATTAAAACTGGGTATTTGGATGTGTTTAAACACCCTTTTTGAAGATCATTTATGTCAAAATTTATACAAAAATTAGAAACAGGCTTACCTTTGGTCAGCGTGCTTTCAGCTCACACAGCTCGAGGTCTTAATTACACCATTTTGTCCGCTCAGCAGAAAACTATCTTCCTTTCGCTATCTTCCTTTCCTTCACCTATCCACACGATATCTTCCTTTCCCCTCTCCTCATGCTATCTTCCTTTCCCCTCTCCTCACGCTATCTTCCTTTCCCCTCTCCTCACGCTATCTTCCTTTCCCCTCTCCTCACGCTATCTTCCTTCCCCCTCTCCTCATGCAATCTTCCTTTCCCCTCTCCTCATCCTATCTTCCTTTCCCCTCTCCTCACACTATCTTCCTTTCTCCTCTACTCACGCCATCTTCCTTTCCCCTCTCCTCACGCCATCTACCTTGCTCCTCTCCTCACGCTGTCTTCCTTTCCCCTCTCCTCACGCTATCTTCCTTCCCCCTCTCCTCACGCTATCTTCCTTTCCCCTCTCCTCACACTATCTTCCTTTCCCCTCTCCTCACACTATCTTCCTTTCTCCTCTCCTCACACTATCTTCCTTTCCCCTCTCCTCACACGATCTTCCTTTCCCCTCTCCTCACGCTATCTTCCTTTCTCCTCTCCTCACACGATCTTCCTTTCCCCTCTCCTCACGCTATCTTCCTTTCCCCTCTCCTCACACTATCTTCCTTTCCCCTCTCCTCACGCGATCTTCCTTTCCCCTCTCCTCACGCTGTCTTCCTTTCCCCTCTCCTCACGCTGTCTTCCTTTCCCCTCTCCTCACGCTGTCTTCCTTTCCTCCCTCCTCACGCTATCTTCCTTTCCTCTCTCCTCACGCGATCTTCCTTTCCCCTCTCCTCACGCGATCTTCCTTTCCCCTCTCCTCACGCTGTCTTCCTTTCCCCTCTCCTCACGCTGTATTCCTTTCCCCTCTCCTCACGCTGTCTTCCTTTCCCCTCTCCTCATGCCATCTTCCTTTCTCCTCTCCTCATGCTGTCTTCCTTTCCCCTCTCCTCACGCTATCTTCCTTTCCTCTCTCCTCACGCTAATTCCTTTCCCCTCTCCTCACGCTGTCTTCCTTTCCTCTCTCCTCACGCGATCTTCCTTTCCCCTATCCTCACGCTAACTTCTTTTCCCCTCTCCTCACTTTGTCTTTCCTTCCCCTCTCCTCACTTTGTCTTCCCCTCACCTCTGCTCACTTTGACTTTCTTTCCCCTCTCCTCACTTTGTCTTCCTTTCCCCTCTTCTCAGTTTTATCTGGGTTTCGCCAATATCCATGAGTAGTGGACAAGCAGTAGTTTTATCTGCATTTTTTTTTTTTTTTTTGTATACAGAATCGAGGCTCGTGTAAGAGCTAACACATTGAACATGAAAACATGCACAGACACATAAAACATACAATGAAGGGAGTGGGAGACAAGAGGGGGGGGGGAGAGAGAGTGGGGGGGGGGGGGGAGCACACAAGCACAACAACAGTAGCGAACAGGGACATCGGTAGATCTGTGGAAGGGAGAGGGCTGGGGGAGGAGGGAGGAGTACATGGTATAAAGCAAATGAACACGACTAGGAATTTCAGGAAAGAAGTTGGGGATTTAAAGAGTTTTAACGGGGGTAGAAAAGATCAAGGTTTTGGATGGGGGAAGATAAGAGATGGTGGTGAACAGCTGTTTTATTGACCTGGAGGGAGTAGAGGGATATTCTGAACGTCAAGCACAGAAGCAACATGTACCATTTTGAAAGTCTTTGTTGTGACTCCATCAGGTTTGCGAACCACGACCTCCCAGACTCGAAAGAGACGCTCTGACCATTACACCAACATGCGGTGGAGGGATTATTTTACCTTGTGTTATGCTCATGGGATTTAATGCGTAATTATTGCTCAATAATGAAGGTACGCTTTTGGGACTGGTTGCTTGGTAACGATGGGCAGCTGTTAGTCTAGTAGGAAGACTAGGTCCCCCTGCACCCCCCGGAGATATACTTCTAATCAGTGTTTCTAGATTGGAAAAAATGTGTAGAAAATGACTAGCTATGGCCCCAAGCTGAAAAAATGTCCCACATACCATTTTTATGCAAATTACTGCTGCCATTATCAAAAAAAGACTAGGTCCCCCTGCACCCCCCGGAGATATACTTCTAATCAGTGTTTCTAGATTGGAAAAAATGTGTAGAAAATGACTAGCTATAGCCCCAAGCTGAAAAAATGTCCCACATACCATTTTTATGCAAATTACTGCTGCCATTATCAAAAAAAGACTAGGTCCCCCTGCACCCCCCGGAGATATACTTCTAATCAGTGTTTCTAGATTGGAAAAAATGTGTAGAAAATGACTAGCTATGGCCCCAAGCTGAAAAAATGTCCCACATACCATTTTTATGCAAATTACTGCTGCCATTATCAAAAAAAGACTAGGTCCCCCTGCACCCCCCGGAGATATACTGAAACTGGCAGTGACTGGTGATTGAAATGCGGTGCCTTTTTGTGTTTCAGGTCGAGGTACGTGAACTCCCCACGATCTACAGCAACCAGGAAGAGACTGATACCAGGGTGGTTCTGTACCTCCATCATGCTGCTACCATCGGATACAAGAACGCTGTAGTCAGAACACCGGACACAGACATCCTCCTGATCCTGCTCCACCATGCCCACAACATCAAGCTGACGGTGTACCTGGATACAGGGTCAGGGAAGCATCGCCAACTTGTCAACGTCTCTGAGCTGGCAGAATCCCTGGGAGAGGACTACTGTGCCACTCTCCTGGGGTACTATGTGTTCAGCGGAGAAGACTGCACCAGTGCCTTCAAAGGGAAGGGAAAAGTCGGGCCCTTGAAAAAGCTGGAGAAGAATCCCAGGTTTCACAGGGCATTCGGTGAATTTCACAGGGTATTTAGAAAAATAAAACTTTGTGTTAACGTCTGTGTAGACGGACCTTAATATGAGTCTATTATTTCGTAAAACTGTGATTATTTTGTAAATAAAGCACTAATTAGCATACTAGTATACCATAGACACATGTAATCATGTTATGAATAGTTCTATCATGATCTATGCCCTTCAAAACATGGGTCTAGACACCTTCATTTTTCAATTATCTGCAATATTGGCTGAGATATGTCAAAAATCGTAACTGGCAAATATTATTTTGCTTCCCTTCCCAACTTGGGATTAGTTAGGGATATCCGGTGGGGTGTTTGATTGTCTTGTCGGTGTTGTCTTGGCACCCGTCTGTCTTCATTTAATTACTTATTCTGTGCCCCCAACATATCCGTGGGATTTTCCTATGGTTTTGTATTGCTTGGTTGTATATCCTGTGTTTTGGTTTATCCTGAGTAAAGGATTTGCATTCATTCCACTGTTTTGAACTTTCATTGCATTACTGGATTTGCATACATTTGCATACTGTGTGTCGGTGAGTGGGGGTGTAAAGTTGCTTCAGCATTCGGAAGATAACTCCGCTCGGTCACATCTGACTGCTTAAACGGCACGACCTGCACATGGGGAACGTATTGACCTCCCAAGTACGAAAATTAGGACCTCCAGAACAATAGGCCATACCCCGAGCCCTCTACCCAAGAAAAAGCTCGTAACACTTGTAAGCTCTAGCCTTTACTGTACAATTAATTATATTGTTCGTGGCAAATATAGGATGAGTTTTGCAATTGCAAATTGCGTCCGGATACACACACACACACACACATACACACACACACACACGTGCGCACACAGCTTTTCGTCTGGACATTGTACTCAGGAACAAAAAGAAAATACAGCATTGATGATTGAGATATCAGTACCCAGCGATTTTTGCATAAACAACGCAGAAATCAAGAAAATGACTAAATACCAGGAACTCAAAAATGAGGTCAAGAGATCTTGGAAGCTGAAGAGCATCGAAATTGTACCAGTGATAATAATTAATTGGAGCAGCAGGAATGATGAAGAATAACCTCACTGATATTTTCAAAACCATCCCCGGGAATGTTACCACAAATGAACTACAACTGGAGGCAATCCGGGGTTCGGTGACGATCCTGAAAAGATTCCTTGGAACAAAACTCCGAAAAAGTTGAACATCTTGTTCCATGAACCGGGATCACTTACCCAAGAGGAGGTGGATACTTTGGGTCCTGGGAGGACTCCGTTCCACCTCCTGAAACCGACACATGGAGATAACAACCAACGACACACACACACACACACACACACACACACACACACACACACACACACACATATATACACACATATACACACATACATACACACATAAACACACACATAAACACACACACACACATGCATATACACACACAGATCCACAAACACACACACAGACACACACACACACACACACACATACATACACACACACACACACACACACACACACACACACACAAACCCACATATATACACATATGCACACACATACATACACACAGATCCACACAAACACACATACATACACATATACATTATACACACACATACATACATACATACATAAACACATGCAGATCCACATACACACACATACATACATACACACACACACACATACATATACACACAGATGCACACAAGCACACACACACACACACACACAGACACACACACACACACACATATATACACAAACACACACACAGACACAAACACACACAGAGACACACACACACACAGACACACACACACACACACACAGACACACACACACACAGACACATACACACACACAGACACACACACATACACACAGACACATACACACACACACAGACACACACCCACACACAGACACACACACACACAGACACACACACCCACACACACAGACACATACACACAAATACACACACACACATACATACACATATACATTATACACACACATACATACATACATACATACACACACGCAGATCCACATACACACACACACACACACACAGACACAAACACACACAGACACACACACGCACACACACAGACACATACACACACACACACACAGACACACACACACACACACACACAGAGACACATACACACACACAGAGACACACAGACACACACACACACACACACACAGACAGACACATACATACACACACACACAGACACACACACACACACACACACACACACACACAGACACATACACACACACATGCACACACAGACACACACACACACACAGACACATACACACACACAGACACACACACATACACACAGACACATACACACACACACAGACACACACCCACACACAGACACACACACACACAGACACACACACCCACACACACAGACACATACACACAAATACACACACACACACATACATACACATATACATTATACACACACATACATACATACATACATACACACACGCAGATCCACATACACACACACACACACACACAGACACAAACACACACAGACACACACACGCACACACACAGACACATACACACACACACACACAGACACACACACACACACACACACAGAGACACATACACACACACAGAGACACACAGACACACACACACACACACACAGACAGACACATACATACACACACACACAGACACACACACACACACAGACACACACACACAGACACATACACACACACATGCACACACAGACACACACACACACACAGACACATACACACACACACACACACACACACACACACAGACACACACACACACACACACACAGACACACACACACGTTCATGAGTGAATAATCCAGTGCATTTGTTGTTCATGCAGAAGATGAAATTGGTGTATTTGAAAATGTAGTATAATTGTTAAAGTGTTACATTTGTAGTTCAGTGTTGGTGAAGGTTCAAGACGCCTTGTTTCAGTAAATATTTACTTCGCTAAGAAAGCCAGATACGGATGAAAACATGAGCGATGTAAGTTCTGCGTCGCCGTTTCATCCAACTATCAACTTCATGGAAAAAAGAAGTTCAATCTCTAAGCTTCAGATTATCCTCCAGTTTTGTTATCCTCCACCTTTTTAAAGGTCATTGGCCTACAGCTCCTCCACTGGTCTACACGCGTCATCTGATGTTATAAGAAGGGTTTTATCAGTTTATCTTCTCACTGGGGAAGGAGCAGTCATATTTGGGGTGCGAATGTGAACTCCATTCGTATGGCTGATTTTACTTATCCAGCAGGACAACAATGGACCTGGGGCAGAGGCCTTGCGTTTCATTGCACACACTGGGGCAGCACAAATCGATCAGAAAGCCAGTCGCAAGAGCAGGAAGCTTAAAGAAGCATTCCACCATCGTCAGATTTGCCACCGCCATGACCCAAGTGTGTTCGAGTCAGATGGATAGCCACAGGCAGCCCGTCCATTCAACGGTGGCCTTGTCTGCTTACTTGTTAAATAACTGTAATGGAGTTAGGCCTTCGATGAATGGCCTGTCGCTCATGGCGGTCCAGATCACGAAGACGAGGGCTTTGTCTCCAAGAATGCAATATTTCACGTTTCACCTCTCTTAAATTAAAATGGACAATTCCATTCGTTTCGAGAATGCAACAAATAATGAAGACTGTTCTAACGTAGTCTAAGAGGTGTCGTAGGCCGAAACCGCAAATCCGAATTGAGATTTTGTTGGATCACGACATTGATGGCAAAGAATATTTATCCTCATATTTGATGATGATTTGCAACAGTGACCTCAATAATTGAACTAAGCAAAATAAGTTATTACCCTCGCCGGAGGCGGGGGTATTTATTGCATTTTGAGTCCGTTTGTCTGTCTGTCTGTCTGTCTGTCAGTCGCTACAGGTCACAATTTTCAACCGATCTCCACGAAACGTCACCAAATGGAAAAGTTGGGCATAAGCAAGAAGCCTATTGTTTTTTTAGGGTCAAAAGGTCAATAGGTCAACATAGGCCAAAAGTCACCAACTTTGTCAAATTTCTCAATTTTCATTCGATTGACTTGATATTTGAAGAGGATTTGCAGATATATTCACTGAATTCAAGCACCAACTATTTTTGGGGTCAACACAGTCGTGGCAAAAAATATTGACACCCTTGCACTTTTTTCAAATAACTCAAAATTTTCTCTAAAAATAAGTTGAAATTCATGAAAGTATTTGTTCTCCACAATTCTTTATTTCATTCTTTATTACAGAACCTTTGTTTTTGATTCAGAACTTAATACATCCTGTTAAATCCAAATTATAAAAAGAAATGGCATTGACAAAATTATTGACACACGAGACTTCATATTTGGAAGCACGGCCTTTGGACAAAATAACTGCAGTCAAGCGCTTCCTATAGCCATGAATGAGCTTCCTACACTTCTCTACCGGCAGTTTGTCCCACTCTTCTTGTGCAAAACTGCTCCAGTTCTCCCAGATTTGAAGGGTGCCTTCTCCAAACTGCTGTTTTCAGATCTCCCCACAGGTGTTCAATGGGATTTAGATCTGGACCCATTGCTGGCCACTTCAGAACAGTCCAGCATTTTGTCTTGAACCATTCCTGGGTGCTTTTTGAAATGTGTTTGGGGTCATTGTCCTGCTGCAAGACCCATGACCTTCGAAGGAGACCCAGCTTTCTGACACTGGGTTGAACACTGCGCTCCAAAATGCCTTGGAAATCTCCTGATTTCATGATGCCAGGCACCCATTCAAGGCACCCAGTGCCAGAGACAGCACAGCAATCCCAAAACATCACTGAACCTCCTCCATATTTCACTGTAGGGAAGGTGTTCTTTTCTTTGAAGGCTTCGTTTTGTTTTCTGTAAACATAGAGATGATGTGCTTTCCCAAAAAGCTCTAATTTGATCTCATCTGTCAACAGAAGGATTTTGGCTTGTTCAGGTGTGTTTTGGCAAACTCCAGTCGGGCTTTCTTATGTCTCTCTCTCAGCAGTGGGGTCCTCCTGGGTCTCCTACCATAGAACCCTCTTTCATTAAGTTGGCGGCGGATGGTGTGAGTTGAAACTGTCGTACCTTGAGTCTGAAGGTCAGCTTGTATCTGTTTGGCAGTTGATCGAGGTGCTTTCTCCACGATTCAAACAATCCTTCGCTGCAATCTTCGATCAAGTTTTCTCTTGCGGCCACATCCAGGGAGGTTGGCTATAGTGCCATGGGCCTTAAACTTCGAGATAACATTGCGTACAGTAGACATAGGAACATCAAGGTCTCTGGAGATGGACCTGTAGCCTTGAGATTGTCCATGCTTGGCTACAATCTTGTGTCTGACCTCCTCAGACAATTCTCTGGATTTCTTTCTTTTCTCCATGCTCACTGCGGTACACACTGACACAAAACAGCAGAATGACTCCTTTTCTCTGATGAAACTGGTTGAATGAGTGATTTTTATATTACAGGCACCTGCAACTCACCACAAATGTTCAATTCCAAAGTAAAGGAGAATCACCTGCTTGAAATCTAATTATTTCAAACAACTTCTAAAAGGTGCCAATAATATTGTCCAGGTCATTTTAGGATTTCTTTGTGGAATAAGCTAAGATTTAGTATTTTTTTTCAGCTTTTTTGTGTTGCTCCACTGCTAACCTAAGAAATACATATGTGGATACCAAAAGATTATTTAATTTCAATAATTTTCTGGAAGAAATGGTGCATTTATTTGAAAAAAGTGCAAGGGTGCCAATATTTTTAGTCACGACTGCAGACTGTATGTAGGTCAACATCGGCTGAATTTCTAAAATCCTCAATTTTCATCCGATTGACCTGAAATTTTAAGAGGATTTGCATATATGGTCACCGAATTCAACCACCAACTATTTTTGAGGTCAACATCGGCCAAAAGGTCAACGTAGGCCAAATTTCTAAAATCCTAAATTTTCATCCGATTGGCTTGAAGTTTTAAGTCGATTTGCATATCTAGTCACAGAATTTAACCACCAAGTATTTTTGCGGTCAACATAGGCCAAATGGTCAACATAAACCAAAAGGTCAACAACATAGGCCAAATTTCTAAAATTCTCAATTTTCATTTGATTACCTTGAAAGTTTAAGAGGATTTGCATACCAGGTCACTGAATTCAACCACCAATTTATTTTTCAAGTTATCATAGGCCAACAACTTATTTTAGGGATTTCGCAAGTATCGTGCCATGCACGCATACAGTGTATTCAGAAAGTATTCAGACCCCTTCACTTTTTTCACATTTTGTTATGTTTCAGCCTTATGCTGAAATCGTTTAAATTCATTTTTCCCCTCATCAATCTACACCCAATACCCCATAATGACAAAGAAAAAACCGGATTTTACAAAGTTTTGCAAATTTATTAAAAAGAAAAAACTGAATTATCACATTGACAAAAGTATTCATACCCTTTGCTATGACACTTGAAATTTAGCTCAGGTGCCTCCCATTTCTCTTGATCATCTTTGAGATGTTCCTACACCTTGATTGGAGTCCGCCTGTGGTAAATTCAATTGATTGGACATGATTTGGAAAGGCACACACCTGTCTATATAAGGTCTAACAGCTGACAATGCATATCAGAGCAAAAATCAAGCCATGAGGTCGAAGGAACTGCCTGCAGAGCTCAGAGACAGGATTGTGTCGAGGCACAGATCTGGGGAAGCCTACAAAAAAATCTCTGCTGCATTGAAGGTTCCCAAGAGCACAGTGGCCTCCATAATTCTTAAATGGAAGAAGTTTGGAACAACCAGGACTCTTCCTAGAGCTGGGGCCGCCCGGCCAAACTGAGCAATCGGGGGAGAAGGGCCTTGGTAATAGAGGTGACCAAGAACCCGATGGTCAATCTGGCTGAGCTCCAGAAATCCTGTGTGAAGATGGGAGAAACTTCCAGAAGGACAACCATCACCAACACTCCACCGATCTGGGCTTTATGGCAGAGTGGCCAGACGGAAGCCTCTCCTCGGTGAAAGACACATGAAAGCCCGCTTGGAATTTGCAAAAAAGCACCTAATGGGCTCTCAGACTGTGGGAAACAAGATTCTGTGGTCTGATGAAACCAAGATTGAACTGTTTGGCCTCGATTCTAAGCGTCATTTCTGGAGGAAACCAGGCACCGCTCCTCACCTGCCCAATACCATCCCAACCGTGAAGCATGGTGGTGGCAGCATCATGTTGTGGGGGTGTTTTTCAGCAGCAGGGACTGGGGGACTGGTCAGGGTTGAGCGAACAATGAACGGAGCAAAGTACAGAGATATCCTTAATGAAAACCTGAAACAGAGCGCTCAGGACCTCAAACTGGGCCGAAGGTTCACCTTCCAACAGGACAATGACCCGAAGCACACAGCCAAGGCAATGCAGGAGTGGCTTAGGGACAACTATGTGAAGGTCCTTGAGTGGCCCAGCCAGAACCCTGACTTGAACCCAATCGAAATATCTCTGGAGAGACCTGAAAATGGCTGTCCACCGACGGTCCCCATCCAACCTGACAGGGCTTGAGAGGATCTGCAGAGAAGAATGACAGAAAATCCCCAAATCCAGGTGTGCAAAGCTTGTCACGTCATACCCAAGAAGACTCGAGGCTGTAATCGCTGCCAAAGGTGCTTCAACTAAGTACTGAGTTGAGGGTCTGAATACTTATGTCAATGTGATATTTCAGTTTTTTCTTTTTAATAAATTTGCAAATCTTTCTAAAATCCTGTTTTCTCTTTGTCATTATGGGGTATTGAGTGTAGATTGATGGGGGGAAAAATGAATTTAAACGATTTCAGCATAATGCTGCAACAATGCAACATAATAAAATGTGAAAAAAGTGAAGGGGTCTGAATACCATCTGAATGCACTGTATTTCTTTTTTGTTTGTTTGTCTGTTTGCCCGCACAGAATAAATATGATTTTCCCTGCAACCGTTGGTCCGATTTACAGGAAATTTTCACCATAGGTGCACCTCCTACTGTAGATTTTTTAAATGATAAATATGATGTCTTCGGTCATGTGGTGCGGTGTCGGTGCCATCTTGGAAAAACCGAAAACGTTGCACCTCCATATCTCCGAAAGCGCTGCATAGAAAAGATTGGGGCATTGCTCATTTTAAAGAACTCTCCATGGAGAATAACATATTGTTGCGGTTGTGGGAATAAAGGATGACCCCCCCCCCCCCCCCCCTCGTAGGTAGTTGCACCACAACATGTAGCCTTGCTTTAGTTCAGTTATTTCTTATTAAATGTACTGCGTAGTCCTTTCCTGTGTTAGTTTGCATTGAGCAGGCCAGTAAGTTAGGTGTTCTTTGAGCTGGAATGCCATGTGCTAGGCCTGGAACAAGTCTGGCCAGGCCGAAGGGAGGAGCTGCAGGGGGGAGTGGCCGGTAAGCAGCGAGCAGCCAATCGGTGCCCAAGGGGAGTGGCTCACAATGGCGGCGAGAGGAGGGGCTTGGAACATTCGGGTAAGTCTGGATAGGGGCCATATATAACCCTTCCCAGAGCCCCCGTGTCAGAACGAGAGAGAGAGAGTCGCCCAGCCCCTGAGTCAGAGTGCAGAGTCTCCGAGTCAGAGACATTGTCGCAGCACGAGTGAAGTCCCTTGCTTGTTATAAGCCCCCTCGCTGTACACGAACTCTCCCTGTGCCCTGTCCCTGCGCTCTGCTGTTGCCTGTGTTAATCGCGCCTGTTGAGACGATCCATTCCGGGCCACAGATGCCCAATCTCCCTGCCTGCGCTTCCAGCATACGTGCCGTGAACATCCAAGCGCCACGCCGGTGAGCTGTCCCGGAGCGACCGGCGTCAAGGCGCGTTTGGCGTGCGAACTTGTTCTTCCTCCTTTTCCCTGCGTGAGTGAGTGGGCCCTTTGTCTGGGTATAAGTTAAGACTGCTTAAGCCTGCTCTGTGTCCCTTCCCTTTATCCGGATCATTGTACATTGTAAATAAACCTGTGTTCTTTCTCCATTTGACCGTTCCTGTCATTTCAACCATTGACCTAGCACTGTACGAATAATACCGCTCAAATCGGGTTCAATAGAAGTAATGGCACGAGTCACGTGATACAAAAAACGCTCGGCGTATTCGATTAGCGTGGCTTGTGCGAGGCCCAGTCCCCGTTTTTGTGGCAGCGTGGGTACCAAAGGTAAGTGTGGAATCGACCTGATACCCTTTCCCACGCTCGCTACGGGAGTGGCGACTCGGCCTCGTGGACTCGAAGACCCGAGGGGGAAAGGGGGTTTAACCCCCCCCCCCCCCACTCTGTACATCGACGGGCTTCGAGAGATCCGCAACAAATTGTTAATATCTCCATTATGTCTCCATTATCTCCATAAGTTTCTCCATTATGACATCATAATTCGACAAGTACAAAACTTCATCCAATCGGGTTTAAATATCTTCAGTGTCGTCCAAGGATAAATTGGTGGAGAAAAAAAATAAGGATGACGTCATTGGTCACGGGGTTCGGCCGCCATATTTGTTTTAACCCAAAAATCTTTTTTTTAAACACGAAAAACACATCCTGGTGAGGGTCTGCAATCTCTGATTGCTCTTCCTTGTTGTTATTAGCATGGTATTAGCTTTCTAACAACGAGAGACAGAGGAGGTGGGGAAAATAGAGGGGAGAAATGGGAGAGAGAGAAGGAATGATTAACAATTTAAAATCAGACGTACTAAAATCATTGATACATACTCACCTTTCAAAACTACAAAAATGTTTAAACTAAGATGGGTTGGGGCTACATCCTAACTATAACTAGCGTGACTCGGCGCACTCCACGCGCCTCACCACACGTCGTTTCAGAGGGATAGACATCTTTGACCATTTCGGTGTCTTTTGGGTCTTTTGAGTCTTTATGGTGTTTTGGGTCTTCAGCACCATTTGGGTATTCAGGGTCTTTTGGGTCTTTTGGATCTTATGGGCTTTTAAGAGTATTTTGGGTCTTTGTGGTGTTTTGGGTCGTCGGGGTATTTGGGGTCTTTTGGGTCTTCCGTGTCTTCAGGGGCTTTTGGGTCTTAAGGGTCTTTTGTTTTCTTTGAGTCTTTAAGAGTCTTTAGGGTATTTTGGTTCTTTGGGGTATTTAAGGGAATTTTGGGTCTTTGTGGTGTTTTGGGTCTTTGGGGTCTTTTTGGGTCTTTTGGATATTTGGGGTGTTTTGGGTCTTTGAGGTGTTTTGGGTCTTTGGGGTGTTTTGAATTTTCGGGGTATTTTGGGTCTTTGGGGTAATTTTGGGTCTTCAGGGTCTTTGGGGTCTTTGGTGTCTCCAGGCACTTTTGGGTCTTAAGGGTATTTTGGTTCCTCTGGGTCTTTAAGGGTATTTTGGTCTTTTTGGGTCTTCGGTGTGTTTTGGGTCTTTGGGGTGTTTTGGGTCTTTGGGGTGTTTTGGGGTCTTTGGGGTGTTTTGAGTCTTCGGGGTCTTTTGGGTCTTCAGGGTGTTTTGGTCATTCGGGGTCTTTGGTGTCTCCAGGGGCTTTTGCGTCATAACGGTATTTTGGTTCCTCTGGGTCTCTAAGGGTCTTTTTGGGTCTTCGGTGTGTTTTGGGTCTTTGGGGTATTTTGGGTCTTCGGGGTATTTTGGGTCTTCGGGGTATTTATGGTCTTCAGGGTGTTTTGGGTCTTTTTTTTTTTTTTTTTTTTTTTTGTATACAAGATCGAGGCTCGTGAAAGAGCGAACATTAATCACACAGAAAGACAAACCGACACGTAAAACATATGACATCGGGAGCGGTAGACAAGATGGGGAGAGAGGGGGAAGGACACAAACACAACATTTGAGAGCAGGGACCGAGAGACATGGAGACATCGAGAGATCTGAGAGAGGGCGAGGGCTTTGGGGGGGGGGGGGGGGGGAGGGCATGGGAAGGGGGTGGTGGGAGAGGTATAAAACATATGGACACTGCCAGGACTTCCAGGAAAGAAGTTGGAATTTCAAACAAGGTGGATCTGGGGTGAATTAGCGGTGGTAGAAAAGATCAAGGTTTTGGATGGGTGAAGATAAGAGATGGTGGTGAACAGCTGTTTTAAAGACCTGGAGGGAGGGGTGGGATTGAAGGGAGTGAGGGAGTTTGTTCCAGAGGCGGGAGAAAAGAGGAATGAAAGAGTGAAGGTGAGCAGAGAGCCGAGATTTCGGCAGTTTAACCATCAGAGGGTTGCTGGCAGATCTTGTGCGACCTGTAGGAATATTTGGGGGACAGAGCACAGAGAGAGCTGGGGGTGCAAGGCCGGAGAGGAGTCAGTAGAAGACAGAAAGACCACCTACCTGCCTGCGGTGAGTGAGTGAAAGGCCCTCAGAGATAGCTTCATCGCGGGAGATTCCAATAATTCTGAAAGCTTTAGTTTCAACAGCGTGAAGCCGAGCTGGGTGTGAGGCAGGAGCACCGGCCCATAGGGGAGAACAGTATTCCATTGAGCTGTGGATGAAAGCCTTGTATGTGGTGAGGAGCTCAGGTGTGCCGAGGAAGGACTTCGCACGACGGAGGATGCCCAGTCGGCGACTGGCTTTGGAGGCCAGCTTGGAAATGTGGTTTTCCCAAGAAAGATCATGGCAGATAGTGAGACCCAAAAGCTTGAGCGACAGAACTTCTTGGAGAGGATTGTTGAGAAAGTAGATGGGAGGGTTGTCCAGTCGATCTTTTCGGAGAGACATAGTAAGAGTGTGAGATTTGTCAGGATTGAAAGACATGTTCCACTTGTTTGACCAGTCTGTGATTTTGTCCAAGTCTTCAGAGAGTGAGGAGGCTGCAGACTGCCGATCTGAGGGAAGAGGAATGGAGCGGCAGAGAGTGGAGTCATCAGCAAAGAGATAGAGAGGATTTTCAAGAGAGTCAGAGAGATCATTGATGAAGACCAGAAAAAGCACGGGGCCCAGAACACTGCCTTGGGGAACTCCAGCCTGAACAGGAAGAGGAGATGAGAGAAACCCATTCAGGGCCACACGTTGACGACGACTAGAGAGGAAGTCCGCCAGCCATGCGTGGAGATTTCCATGGATACCAAAGGAGGAGAGTTTGGTGAGCAGAGCGGGGTGCCAGACCGTGTCGAAGGCACGTGATATGTCGAGGGAGACAGCTCTAATTTCCTGTTTGGCATTGAGGACCCCCATCCATTGTTGAGACAGCAGAAGCAGCATGTCCAGAGTAGAGTGACCTGGTCTGAAACCAAATTGATGATCAGAGATCAAGCCATTGGAGAAGAGGAAAGATTTGAGGTGTTTTGAGGATTTGAGGATTTGAGGATTTGAGGTGATTTGAGGTCTTCAAGGTGTTTTGGGTCTTTGAGTTATTTTGGTCTTCAGGGTATTTTGGGTGTTTTGGGGTCTTCAGGGTATTTTGGGTCTTCGGGGTATTTTGGGTCTTTGGGGTTGTCAGGGAATTTGTAGTGGGGGACTCACAGGACTCCAATGACCGGACACAGGTTACAAAAGGTCTAGTTTATTAAACTGTATTCACTTCATCCAATTACCAAAATGATACCGCATAATATAATGGATCAGGTTAACTCTTTTCGCTGGTCCTTCTCGTTCATCCGACACTCCCGTTCGGTCAGCGCTTCACGTAGCAAGTACTCGACTCCAGCCGCAGCTCCCGCTTATATGGACCAACTCGACTTAATCCTCTGTCCGCTGAACTCGTAATCTCTTCTCCGCTGACGTTACTGGTCGCCTTCCTGGCGCCAGCTAGCCCCCCCTGTTGTGAGTTCCATTTATCAAACAATAGGGGGGTGCTCCAGCCTGGGGCTGTGACCAGGTGTTTCAAGAGATTATCATGTTCGTGCACATTCCTAACTCATTTACAAACTCGTCCTTCACAGAGTTTGCATGTAAAATGTATTTGCTTTGTTACCAGGTTAATTAATAAGTTACCAGTGCCAATTAATAAGTTACGCTGAGTTACACTTCCACAATTCCCTCATCTTTTTGTTTTTTGTTTATATTAACCATTAATCTAAACATCAATATAAGTAAATAATCAATCACTACAAGTAAACATCATTACAAGTATAAGTAAATAATCAATCACTACAAGTAAACATCATTACAAGTATAAGTAAATAATCAATCACTTTGGTAATCAAATTCCCTTGGGCATACATACACCGTCATCCTGCAAGAATCACAAAACATTTCGTTGGTCATTGACTCCTTCCATATCGTTCAATCTATTGCATTTGCATCACAAATATATTTTCAAAACAACACTTCACCATCACCAAGATACAACAATTTCACTTCATTTTCAAGTTTTGTAAAGCATCTGCACCATCTGGCAAAAAACGTTTTCCTCCACACAAATGTTGACTTTGTTTGAAAGGAAGGGCTGATCACTTGTGTTTGAATCCTGGTATGAAACATTTTCTCCTAATGTCTTCATAGCTCCTGCACTACTTCGTGTAGGATTTCGCTGTTGTGGTAACATTGCGGAGTCATAGGCTGACCCTGCTCTCCTTGTAGCATTCTTGCCACTTTTTGCTGTAAACCATAGTAATTCCTGAACACGGCCTTCACCCAGTTGTAGTCGACTTGCCTCCTCCCTCATTGTGAGTGGGCAGCAAGTATTGGTGTGACGTTGATTGGCCAGCAAGATGTGGAACAGGGATGCCGGATGCATCCACAATGATGTTGGGACCATGGTGTTCAGGTCATTCATGGTCCTTACCAGGAGCAACCAGCAGAATCGTGCACAGCTGTTGTGACAAGGGCACAGCCGTTTTTTGCAGCTCCATGCTGGTTCCCCGGACGTTGGTGAAGTAATAACATATGTCCCCGCATTTCACAGAGGTTGCAGGTAAAATGTCGTTGTCCTGCAACTTCTGATGTGGTGAATGTTCGAAGCCTTCGAACAAGAGTAAGTGATCGCCTTTCTTTCATATGTTTCAGTGTGATCCAGGCAAATGGTCACATAAATTTCCTTGGTGAAGGTAAGCATTCATCTCCAAGTTACACGGGAGAATGTCTTCATCATTCTTTGAGAAAGAGGGTGTATGCCACGATTAACTTCATTTTTTAGCCACAAATTTTCTTTCTCGACCTTCTTCCCAATTCCGTTAGCAATCCCTCCAAACTGTGATCTCGTCTTATCCTTATGCTCAGTCACATCTGAATCTGCTTTCCGCACACACTGGATCAGATAGGGTACATCTTACCATGAAATCAGCATAATCATGTATATCTTCCGACAGTTTCACATTCAACAATTTGTTGTTTTTTCCCTTAACACAAACGTTATATTCATTTATATGCGTCACACAAATAATATTCAATCAGGTATGTATTTTATTACTAAACTAAGAATAGCATTGTATATGATTACAATCACAAACGGGAATATCTAATTCCCAACAACAATTTTCCCAAACCAACAAATTAAGCATAATGTATTATTACCATAATTCCTCTCCACTTTTTCTTTTCCCTCTGTTTTTCTAACAGTGTGTCACTCGTGGTGATATGAGTTCACTGATATTGTAATTGACACAACTCATAACATTGTCGTTATGCCATTATCTTAATTCTACTGTTTATGTCGCCATAAAAGTCTTCCTTTTCTGGTTTCACATTTCTTTCCTCATTTGTCACTTCATGCGTTATCATCGTGTTGTTGGTTACCTTATTCAAACACACCGTCACTAAGGCTTTCAAGCAAGCCACCACTAAAACAATTGCCAATATAACTACTAAACCAACAAACAAGTCTGCTACTCCTTGTATATATTCATACCTATGACATAGTTATATGTCGATGACATTTAACATTATATACCAAACTAACAAGCTTCCTAAAAGGTAAATAAAGAAAATCCCTTAATATGTAACATAATCAGATTATTTGTCTTGCCCTGATCCCCCTATCTCCCGGGGTTGAACTCAATCCCCTGATCATGAGTGTAGTTGTGATACATTTTTCACTCATGTTGTATTAATATCAGCAGGTAATTGTATGTCATGTAGGCAAATAAATGTCACTATCCCAAGTAGGAATATCACATGTTGAAAATGTAATGTTTAACAATGCAAGGGGTGTTAAAATGTAATTCAAATGACTGTAAATCACGACTATCATTTATCTACCACTGAATGTTCTGCTGGGCTGCTAGGTGCAGCCTCATTTTCTGTGGGATCGTCCACCTTAGCCCCATGTGCTTGCTTGCAATGAGAGGCATGAATCCAACTTTCTATTTTGGGTCCATATTTTTTTTTTTTTCTATTCTTATCAATCTCCTATGGTTTATCAATTTGTTCCAAAACACTGCAACCAAAGGTTTTAACCAAAGCTCTACCAAACTATTTCCAATTTGAACTCAAAATGCTAATTAAACAACAATTCAAAGAATTAACTTCAATGGGTCAACAAACTCATTTTATAAACAGATCTAATTTTCCCATCCAATAATTTTCCTTGCCAAATGTCATATTGCAACACTTTAATAAACCTTCGAAAAATGTCTCCCAAATCAATAAATTCCCTTTTTACTTCCCAAATACTCATCTGTAAATTACATATTCAATTACAGTTTTTTCCTATTTGTTCGGCCTAAATGGCCACTGAAGTGGCTGCCAACATGCAGTACCGTTTTTATCTACCAAGCAAGTATTCGTCCGCATAAGATCTCTACCAAAATGTTGTTTGTAAAAACAAATCTGGGATTTCTGATTACATGGATGCACACTCTCAGGACATTTCAGGCTGCTTGTTAACAATCCACTACGATTAATTAATTCCTTTACCCACAATCAAATAATTAGTACAAATTGAGGATATTATCCCTATCACATTCATTTATAGATTCATTATGTTGGATCTAAATTTTCTCCCACTGCTGCAAGGAAGAACAATAGCTCTAATAAGTCTTTGTAATATCTCACTTCATTTACCCAGCATCGAAGAATTTATTTACTATCCATTCCCATCTGTTAACCAGTGACTTTGTTTGAACTCCAAAACTTAATTTGATGAATCCCATGTGTATGGTACCACTTATTGAAACCCCTACTTTTGTAGAAAGTATCCAAGTAAGTGTTTTAATACACCCCCTTAACTGTTGCTCATCCATTTCTATGCACCCAGTGAGTACTACTGACACCAGTATGCCAATATAGGTGTGCGAGATTAACAAATATGTTGCAGGTACATGTAACAGCGCGTTCTGAGTATAAATAACGTAACAGCGCGTTCATGTCTGCCCCTTGGTTTAAGATGCACAATGCATTCCGTTTTAAAACTCACAATAGTTCCAATCAGCAAGATTTTCTTTACTATTTTCCCATATCATCTATGCCTAATACACATCCATACATGCAGCACAATTTATATGCTGATAAAATTCAAGTTTATATATATATATATAAATCCATGAGCAGAGTATTCTGGGAAGTCAGTGTAAGACCTCTCCCAAATTTGGATAATTTTGTACTCCCTCATTTCCTTTTATGAAGCTCATATCCATAAATAGCTGTTATTCTCATATAAATTCTATCAAAATGGAATCCCCAAATTACTCACAATTTTACTATGAATGAATAGCTGCTCATAACCCAGCACATCAAATCTTTATATTCCATCTCCCTTGACAAAAGAGATAATGTTCATAATCAAATTTTATTTCTATTTTATTTTACGGATTCTCTGCATATTCAATCCCATCCACATAAAACTATCCATTTCCAGACAGGCACACTGTCGGTGTCAACAATCTTGTAAGATTGATACACAAAACAATAAAAACACTAACATTGACACACAAAAATACACACACACCTGCATTATGCGTATTTGTTTGCGTTGGAACTATTATTTACAGATCAAGATGGGTGTCAATTTTATTTCAATTTCATAAAATTTGTCCTTCAATTTTAGAAATGCTAATACACAAATGGACCAAAAGCTTATTCTTAGAAAACCCCTATGATGTCACATTGAAATTACCCTTTCAGTTCCCACAATAATTTATCCAAATTTGACTACACACCCATTTGCATGTCAGTCGACCACTGACCTATCAATCCTGCGGAACACTAGTCCGAAATTCCCACCTGATCATCATGTGACTCTTGTCACTTAGTTTCAAAAATTTGCAAAGCAATTGTTCCAACTTTGTAAATTTAAAATTGTGTGCCCAACATAAAAGATCCAATTTCGGCATGTGATCAATTAATTACTAATTTGCTTACAAGCAAAAGAAAAAATGAATAATTCTTGCTCCGAAAACTTTTCAGACCCAAGAATCATTGACAGTTATTCATGTTTGTCCAGTAATCGAATCTGTTGAGGCCAATCATCATTTGGGATTTGCAGCAATGAAGGCCTAATCATTGTCTGAGGTATCGGTCAGCACTGGTACCCTTGATCTTGGTTTACCCTATTAACTTGTCTTCCTTTTGGTATACGGACATCCTCTTTTCCAATGTCCCATCCGTCCACACTTGAAACACCGGTTTCTGTCGTTGTCTGATCTGTGCACCTGTGCACTTGTATTGCTGGGCTGCATCTCTACATCCCTGAGTTGCCACTGCAATCTCTCGTTATCTCCTGAAACACGAAAAAATTCTCTGTACCGTCCTTTTTGGGGAGACAACTGGAAATCTGATGGGACAACTGTCACTTTCATTCCTAATTTCGAGGGCAGTTGTGCATTTGTCTCCTCCACTGTATCCTGTATCCTTTTTATTTTAAGTTCTAGATCCGTTATCCGTTCTTGCTGTTCCCGTTGTCTGGATTCACCATCCCAAAGATGGAATGCAAGCCAGTCTACCGTTAGATTCTGTCTCTTCCTGGCTTTCAATCTTTGTTCCAATCTTTCCAATCGACTTCGCTCAAATGTACCATCTCTTGGAAACTCCTCATCATGTCCCTTTGTCCACAAATACCAATTCTCGACCTGCCTTATAGCTTCGGCACCATAACGGTCGTACATATGATGTGTACAAGTACCTTTTTGTGGAATTTCTGGTTGTCCTTGTGTATTCTTGCAGGCTCCATTTCCCATTCTGCCTTTTATCAAAGTAGCGTTGGATGTGTTGTAGCTTGTTCCAGGTTCCTCTAAAGCTTCACTCGTACCTCCAGGAAGGATCTCTCCACCTGTTCGCACGGTGATTTCCAGAGAATCTCCCTCAGCTGTGGCTTTTGCACAATCCAATCTCACAGATCAGTATTTGCAGATGAGCCGGAGGGTCAGTATGAAGTGGGTGAATCCTCAGGTGTCCGCTCTGTTTGACGGGGAAATCACACAATGGTAACCGCACATACATATCTGTATATAAACTCACCACCTTGCTCAATTTTCCCAGGTTGTCTCCACATTGATAATATCTCGCAAAGATATCAAAGCTTCTTTCTTGAGACCGCATTTTCATCAATCAAACAATCAATATATTCAATTCAATTTATTCAGTTCAATTTATGCAATTAAATTCAATCAATTAGATTCAATCAATTAACAATTCAATCAATTATTCAATTTCAATTAATTCATCAATATTCATCAATAAATCAAATTAATCATTTTGAATGACTCCTTGCATAAGCCCTTTCCCCAATGATGTCAGGACAGGTCCATCCATTGACTGAGATCGACTCATCGGTCGTCACCTCTGGTTCGTACCTCATGTCAATTGATGAATCACCGTCCTGTCCTAGGGTCATATCTGACATATTTCCCCATTTTGCCTGGTCTCCACAAATTTTCTTTGCAACCACTAAAGGCAACTCATCCTTCATTCGTGAGACAGCCAAAATGGATGGCAGATATTAAAGTTCATTGGAAAAAATATCTCATCATTTTTTCCTTTAATAGTACCCAAAATCTCTTGGCAATTTAAATTTCGTAAAACTACTGAAATAAGACTGTAAAATTCCTTCAATCATGCTAAATTTTGAAGCTCCATTGCTTGTAACACCCAATTTATCCCATAGGGCTTGAAAGTTCTTTCCCAAGTTCATGCAATCATTCTGCATTTGAACCCTATGATATCATTCATAATAATCATCATGATTTTATAGTCATGGTCATATCATAATCATCTATTTAAAACGAACATTTCCTTTATCACCACAATTATGTGGTATAATCAACAATAGAATAAAACTGTACATAGCAACAGGCTACCTCATGGCCACTCAGTATACCTATTGACAATAAGTCATAACAATATCGAATAATCATTGAACAATTCAAAAATCGCTTCCACTGCTCCAGCCGCAGCATTCGTCATTTTGTTTGCTCATCCGCATGACCAAAACGAAATAAAGGGAGCTCAACCATTACACAGCGCTTTTAATGGCGCATGCCATAGAAACTCAACGCAATTTCGACTCAGCCAGAAAACGAGCAAATTTTGCAGGATGTTAACTGGAATTAGTCGTGAAAATATATCCAAAATACACAAAAAATACACATCCACAAAATAAACAACAAACCCAAACAAACCCAAGGTCGACCCTCTTACACAGTAAATTACATCATTTCAGCATCGTATTGATTGCTGAAATATTCCAGGGTTTATACATACCTTAAAAGAGGTATGCGTGGTGTTGCCCCCTCCCACGTTTATTCCAGGGTTTATACACACCTTAAAAGAGGTATGCGTGGTGTTGCCCCCTCCCACTTTTAATTCCTCATTAAATTCCTCATTAAATTACTTATTAAATTACTTATTAAATTACTCATTAAATTACTCATTAAATTACTCATTAAATTATTCGTTAAATTACTCATTAAATTACTCATTAAATTACTCATTAAATTATTCGTTAAATTACTCATTAAATTACTCATTAAATTACTCATTAAATTACTCAGTAAATTACTCATTAACTTAACTTACATAGTTTCAGCATTGTATTGATTGCTGAAATATTCCAGGGTTTATACACACCTTAAAAGAGGTATGCGTGGTGTTGCCCCCTCCCACTTTTAATTACTCATTACATCGTTTCCATTAAAAAAAACATCGCTTCTACTGCTCCAGCCGCAGCATTTGTCACTTTGTTTGCTCATCCGCATGACCAAACCGAAATAAAAGGAGCTCAACCATTACACAGCGCTTTTAATGGCGCATGCCATAGAAACTCAACGCAATTTCGACTCGGCCAGCAAACGAGCAAATTTTGCAGGATGTTAACTGGAATTAGTCGTGAAAATATATCCAAAATACACAAGAAATACACAAAAATACACTCCCACACAAATAAACAACATTTATTCCGTTCAACAGAACAAACATTTCCTCTATCATGACACGCATGTCTTCAAAATTATATGACCAAGAGAAAAAGTAAAATTAATTAAAACTGCGGGCAGTGATGATCCGGGGACCATACCGCTCCATCCTGATTGGACGAGTGCGTGCTAGAGTCGTTAACAACGACAGTCCAGATCCGATTGTTCAAAATTTCAACTCAATCGATCGAAAAATGAACGCAGGGATGCATTTTAAAGGTGCAGTGGCACTAACTGAGTTGCCACGAATATGGCCACGAAATTGCCAATATGGCCATCACAAAATATTTTCCTTAATCAATTGGCTCATAGCATAACCAATCTGCAAGTATTTCATCCGAAGATGTATCTCTCAGGAATTTTAATTAAATAAGTCATTTATAAATCAACGAGTTAATTTATTAAATGATTAATCAATAAATCAATATTTTCCTTGACAGCCACATCACTTGGTCAGTGTCATGTCCAAATATCAGCTTCCTTACTCAAAAGGTGCCTGAGTTAATGTAATGTAATTACTGTAATAAGATTACTGCAATTACTGTAATGATTACTGTAATTACTGTAATTACCGGAACTGTAATTACTGTAATTACCTCAGGTAATTACTGTAATGTAATTACTGTAATGTAATAAGAAATGTAATTAATTAAATAAGTACGGGTTCCAACAACAAGTTCCAACAACAAGTTCCAACAACAAGTTCCAACAGCAAGTTCCAACAACAAGTTCCAACAAGTTCCAACAGCAAGTTCCAACAGCAAGTTCCAACAACAAGTTCCAACAAGTTCCAACAACAAGTTCCAACAGCAAGTTCCAACAACAAGTTCCAACAACAAGTTCCAACAGCAAGTTCCAACAGCAAGTTCCAACAACAAGTTCCAACAACAAGTTCCAACAAGTGCCAACAGCAAGTTCCAACAACAAGTTCCAACAACAAGTTCCAACAAGTTCCAACAGCAAGTTCCAACAACAAGTTCCAACAAGTTCCAACAACAAGTTCCAACAAGTTCCAACAGCAAGTTCCAACAACAAGTTCCAACAAGTTCCAACAACAAGTTCCAACAACAAGTTCCAACAAGTTCCAACAGCAAGTTCCAACAGCAAGTTCCAACAACAAGTTCCAAAAAGTTCCAACAAGTGCCAACAGCAAGTTCCAACAACAAGTTCCAACAACAAGTTCCAACAAGTTCCAACAGCAAGTTCCAACAACAAGTTCCAACAAGTTCCAACAACAAGTTCCAACAAGTTCCAACAGCAAGTTCCAACAACAAGTTCCAACAAGTTCCAACAACAAGTTCCAACAGCAAGTTCCAACAACAAGTTCCAACAACAAGTTCCAACAGCAAGTTCCAACAGCAAGTTCCAACAACAAGTTCCAACAACAAGTTCCAACAAGTTCCAACAAGTGCCAACAGCAAGTTCCAACAACAAGTTCCAACAACAAGTTCCAACAAGTTCCAACAGCAAGTTCCAACAACAAGTTCCAACAAGTTCCAACAAGTGCCAACAGCAAGTTCCAACAACAAGTTCCAACAACAAGTTCCAACAAGTTCCAACAGCAAGTTCCAACAACAAGTTCCAACAAGTTCCAACAACAAGTTCCAACAAGTTCCAACAGCAAGTTCCAACAACAAGTTCCAACAAGTTCCAACAACAAGTTCCAACAGCAAGTTCCAACAACAAGTTCCAACAACAAGTTCCAACAGCAAGTTCCAACAGCAAGTTCCAACAACAAGTTCCAACAACAAGTTCCAACAAGTTCCAACAAGTGCCAACAGCAAGTTCCAACAACAAGTTCCAACAACAAGTTCCAACAAGTTCCAACAGCAAGTTCCAACAACAAGTTCCAACAAGTTCCAACAGCAAGTTCCAACAACAAGTTCCAACAACAAGTTCCAACAAGTTCCAACAGCAAGTTCCAACAGCAAGTTCCAACAAGTTCCAACAACAAATGGTCACAAGTCATTATCACATTGCAATGACCTCTAAACATTCCTAAACCAATATCCCATTAAAAAATCCCATTAAAATCCCATATTTTGTCACCCTTTGCATTGTTGAAAGCAATTAATTCCATAACTTAATATTACCTCAATTTATATATACTAGCGCGTGCCCGCACGTACGTGCTCGCCCGTACGTGCTTGCAAGAAACATGCGTGCAAACAACAACAACAAAACTTTGAAACCACGTGGCAGTAACGACCACAGAACCCCCCCTTCTATTTACATGCAATGGTTTGGTCCATTCGCAAAGCCAAAGCGAACGACCACAGAACCACCCTCCTATTTGCATGGAATGGTTTGGTCCATTCGCAAAGCCAAAACGAACGACCACAGAACCACCCTCCTATTTGCATGGAATGGTTTGGTCCATTCGCAAAGCCAAAACGAACGACCACAGAACCACCCTCCTATTTGCATGGAATGGTTTGGTCCATTCGCAAAGCCAAAACGAACGACCACAGAACCACCCTCCTATTTGCATGGAATGGTTTGGTCCATTCGCAAAGCCAAAACGAACGACCACAGAACCCCCCTTCTATTTACATGCAATGGTTCGGTCCATCCGCAGAGCCAAAGCGAACGGCTTGCGAGTACGGTGACCATACCTTGGGACCCCCTTGTCCGATTAATTTCAAACCTTGACAAATTTTCCATTCCTTCCCTTCCTGATCTTTCGATGTAGGGCTGGGTTCTTTTTTTAGGATCATGTTGCATCGAGCATTATTTTCCAAAACAGTGTGAACATTAACCCACACCAAAACCTCTGACATCCCACCATTAACACCTATTGTAAGCGTGCCGAATCAGTAAGCATCACCCCTTCTATGAGCCTCGACCAGAGGGTGGTTGTTACTCACAAACACCATTTCCTGTAATTATCTCTCACTAGGGCATGCCCGTACTATATATATATCTAAAATTATATCCCCCGCCGAGCAAGTCGCTGGCTCCAAGTCGAGTGCTTTGAACAAAAAAAAGAAGTACTCTAAACGGTGGTTTTTTATTCAACCGTGAAGCATGTCTCAAAGGCTTCTTGATGGACCTGGACAAAATTTGATGCAATTTTTTTTCTCAATCGCCATCTTTCATCATAATTCTGGACCGGCATGAGGGGGGGTTGTCTGTCATGAATTTATAGGCATGGCGGGAAAACTGAAAAAAAATATTTATTTAAAACGGGTGTACACGATTGTACACGTGTACGGACGGACCTTACCGAACCGGCAAACAAGTCGCTTCATGCACATCAGTGGTGCGTTTCTTCGTGGCGCGTGTCAGAAGAATTACACAGCGCAGGAAAAATACGTATTTACAGAAATCGTTAAAAAAAAACTCGGATAATCGCTAAAATCGTTGTGGCCGGTGTACCATATTGGAAATATATATATATATAAATATAATTCCGTTTCCCGGTTCCCTGTCGCTCGCCGAGCGCCGAGCAAGTCAAGTGCTTCGAACAAGTGCAAAAAAAAGTAGTACTTTATCCGTGTGCGGGTGGGTAAACGAGTGTACCGGCCTTACACGTCCTGGAAGCAAGCGGTCGCAAGGTGCACACTTGCTTCGTTTGCTTCCAGGTTACAGTAAGGCCCTTTAATAACCAGCGCAAAAATACGTATTTACAGAAATCATTTAAAAAAAACGAATAAATTGCTACAGTCGTTTATCGAAATCCCATTCGTGATGGCTCACGCCACCTATATCGCGGCATCGGTGCGCAAAGAAGCCCCAGACCACCTGCTCCCCCATGTATGTACCCATAACTTCCAAGTTCGTAAATCATATTGGACCAAACAAGACACACTCACCTTTTAAAGACTTGTTTGTGTCCAGTTGATGTTAGCGGTGCCTCCAAGATTGTCAGGGAATTTGTAGTGGGGGACTCACAGGACTCCAATGACCGGACACAGGTTACAAAAGGTCTAGTTTATTAAACTGTATTCACTTCATCCAATTACCAAAATGATACCGCATAATATAATGGATCAGGTTAACTCTTTTCGCTGGTCCTTCTCGTTCATCCGACACTCCCGTTCGGTCAGCGCTTCACGTAGCAAGTACTCGACTCCAGCCGCAGCTCCCGCTTATATGGACCAACTCGACTTAATCCTCTGTCCGCTGAACTCGTAATCTCTTCTCCGCTGACGTTACTGGTCGCCTTCCTGGCGCCAGCTAGCCCCCCCTGTTGTGAGTTCCATTTATCAAACAATAGGGGGGTGCTCCAGCCTGGGGCTGTGACCAGGTGTTTCAAGAGATTATCATGTTCGTGCACATTCCTAACTCATTTACAAACTCGTCCTTCACAGAGTTTGCATGTAAAATGTATTTGCTTTGTTACCAGGTTAATTAATAAGTTACCAGTGCCAATTAATAAGTTACGCTGAGTTACACTTCCACAGGGTCTTTTGGGTTTTTGGGGACATTTGGGTCTTCAGGGTCTTTTTGAGCCTCAGGGCCTTCAAGGGTATTTGGGGTCTTTGGGGTGTTTTGGGTCCTCTGGGTCTTCAGGGTCTTTAACGGTATTTGGGGTCTTCAGTTGTCTTAGTGGTCTTCAGAGGTCATGGTGGTCTTACGGGTCTTGGGGGAATTAAAGGGTCATCAAAGGTCTGAGGAGTCTCAGCAGTCTAAACATAATTAAGAGGGTTAATTAAGAGGGTGTTAATTATATTTGAAGAAGAAGAAGACGTTTTCGTCGCATATAAACATTTGCTCTATTATAATAAGATTGACGAACAGACTGGCGTTTGTTACTTGGCAAAAAAAAAACATTTTTGGCATCTATGTTGATCACTCCGGTTTGTGTGTTTGTGCGTTTGTCTGTCCACTAACTTATACTTGCCTGCAGGTCACAATTTTAAACCGATCTTCACCAAATGGTGAAGTTGGTGGTCCGACAAAATCCTATTTCTTTTTTAGGTCAAAAAGTCAACATAGTCCAAACGTTAACCACTTTTTTCAAATTTCTTAAATCCTCAATTTTCACCCGATTGACTTGGAATTTGAATAGGATTTACATATCAGCGAACTGAATTCAAACACCAACTATTTTTTAAGATCAACACAGGCCAAAAGGTCAACATAGGCCAAAGGTCAACCACTTTTTTCAAAACTCTAAAATCCTCAATTTTCATCCAATTGACTTGAAATTTTAATAGGATTTGCATATCAGCTGGCTGAAATCAACCACCAACTATTTTTGAGGTCAACATAGGCCAAATTTCTAAAATTGTCAATTTTCATCCGATTCACTTAAACTTAGAAGACGATTTGCATGTCAGGTAACTGAATTCAACCACCAATTATTTTGGGGTCAAAAGGATGCTCTCATGAGTGCCATTCTACTTTGTTCTCTTTTTCCAAGTGTCGCTCGATTGGTGTTTTTTCATATGGTTGTTTGTTTGTTACACTACTCCTCCTACAGTTCTGGCCCGAGTACATCCAGACTGGCTATATAGGATCAGCAATGACCCCAATTAGTGTACATGGGTGTTTGTATTGTTATGTCGGTTGGGTCGGGGCATATGTGGATTTAGGTAGATCTGAATAGGTCGGTACTTCGTCTGTCGTGATAGGGAAACCTCACCTGTAATAAGTTCCATTAGCCCGGATGTCGGATAAGTTGGGTATGTGTCCCCGCCACGTGGCTTGTTAACTAGCGTAGGGATTATGCTAATTCCATTGTATGTCGTCCCCTCTGTGATTACCCCGCTACCCCGGTGTCCCATATGGCAACGCGCTCTCATACAGTAGATAGATCCATTCGTGCACACACTAATTAAATCCCCCTCTGCCACATGACGATACAACTGACCAGAAGAGCAGACAGCAAGCGACCGCACACTACGGCGCCATGGCAGGCAGGCATCGCACAGGCGGGCCGAGAGACACGCACTAAAGGACCCCATATCACGAGCGCCGATTGGAGAGCAGGACGATGAAGGACGTGCCACTCTGACTGGCCACCAACAAATGACGATCACCAAAGGCGCGAACATTCGGCCAGTCGGAGTGGAGGGCGTGAAGGAGGACGCAAGGAGCGATGCAGCGGTTGGACGAGAGAATCAGTGACGTCAAGGCACAGGCGGTAAAACCACTGGCAAGCCGAAATGTAGCCCTTCTCGTTCCCTGGAACCCTCCTGCCCAGACCTCTGTCTCGACCTTTCTTCTTGCCTTGTTCTTCTGACCTTGCCTCGCCCTGCTCGTTTGGTCTCTTCATCTTCGACTCTCTCGCCACGAACGTTGGGTGCATCGGAGGGCCGTGCCGAATCCGAGAAGGACGTTGCACAGCTGCAGAGGCGAGTTGCACGCCCACTCGCTCGCTTCACGTGGGAGGCCTTGTCGGGGCCTAGTGGACGGGGGTGCTTCGAGGCCTGTTTGGGCTGATGCCGGAGCCACGCCTGGACGAAGTGAACGGACCTGACGACTGATCAAGCTAGGATGCACAAACACAACGTTTCCTTTTCTTTATCCTTCCATCTGTGTGTAGTTGAAGTCTGGTGTAGGGACGTCCCGATTTAGGATATTTAGTTACCAGCGCATTTCATTGTTATCGGCATCCGTGGCAATAAAGCCTTATTTATTTTCACTGTACATTTAAACCCGGATTCCTGTTTGAGTTTATTTCCTACAGAATCGGACTGCCTGACAAGATAGTGTCAGGTAAATCTCGCCGCTTCTTCTTCTTCTTTCTTTCCTCCCCCTGCAAATGTATAGTGAAATCCGCCATTGACCCGAACGCCTCAAAGTAAGCTCGTTTCCATCCGCGATTTCCCCAGTCTTAACCGAGGGGGAGTCTCACGACAGTATCTTTGCCGGTGTTTTAAAGGGGGGCATGGGTGGGGGAGGGGTGGAGGAATGGGAAGGGTGACACAAATTCTCTATGTAAATGTGTATCGTGGAGCACGCCTCCAACTGGAAGAGGGTATTGCAAGTGCCACCATTTACAGTAATGTTATGAATTTGGGGTAGGGGGAATATCTGGATTTAGGTAGATCTGCATAGGTAGGTGTCCGGCTGTCGTGATAGGGAACCTCACCTGTAATAAGTTTTGTCTATCCCGAATGTTGTAGTAAGCTGCGTATATGTCCCCGCCACGAGGGGGTGGGGCTTGATATCTAGAATTAGGGAATATGCTAACTCCATTGTGTGTCGTTCTCTCTGTGAACATCCCGGTGTCCCTTATGGCAATACATCCCATAGACATTAGCTAGGCCCATTAGCGCACCACACATTAAATAATTCCCCCGCCGCCACAATGACTTTAGAAGAGCAGACGGAAGTGGCCGCGTATAATGCCGGCATGGGCATCAAACATTGAACAGACAGGATGAGAGCCACGCCAAGGAAGAGCTCGTGATTGGCCACCGACAGATGGCATAACATGAAGGGCAAAAAGCGCTCAGCCAATGAGAGGACACCAACGTTGTGAGAAGATTCGGGAAGGTTAGAAGCTACGCACTGATTGGGAGAGATAGTGACATCAGAAGACTGCCAGTAAAACGACTTGCTGACTGACATTTTCTCTCTTCGTCTCTGCCTTTCTTCACATCCGCTTCACTCTTCCCTTTGCCTCTTGACTTTACTTGACTGCCGCTTTGCGCTGGACCCTCTCTGGTGTTAGACCTCATCCCATTTGGACCCTCGCTCGTTGTAATTGGAAAGACGTTGGCGCACCGACGATTCTCTTACCCGGATTCACGCACGAACCTCGCGAACGATCGCGCGGGGACACAAGGCTTGATGTGCAGCGGCGTCCGTGGGCCTGGTGGAGCGCGAACGGGGGCAGAACGAGGCCTACTTCCCGCTGACCGGAGCCGCGGTCAGACGACTGCATTCGGAGCCGGACCATCCTTGACGACTGCAGACTACTGATTGAGATAAGACGCACCACATTCCACAACACGACAAGACATTTATTTTATATATCCTCTCCCATCGTTTCGTATCTGAAGTCTGTGCGGGGACATCCCAATTTAGGATTTAGTTTTTATCATCGCGTTTCCCTGTCCCGATAGTTATTTTGAATAAACCCTTGTATTATTTTCTGTTCTATTCGAAATCTCGTTTTGGTTTGATTTATTAATTTTCAGGTTGAAGACGCCTGCGGCAGTGAAGGTAAGCGGCATAGTTCATCCCGGCTCGTGTATTGGTCCGTCATCAATTGGGAAATGCTTCATTAACCTCGATTCATCCGTGGTGACGCTCGGTGTTAACTGAGCCACCACACGGTGTACAGTATTCCTGTCCCCAAAGTTACAGTATAGTGAGGTCTTTTGAACTGTAAACATGTTTTTGCTTCATGCACATAACCCGAGTTATTAATTTATTTATTTACAGGAGCAATTGCGGGAGCTGTCCGTTGCCTATAGACTGATTCGATGGAGGGTTCAATGGACGGGCGCCCTCTATAGACGCCGCCATAGTTGGGAGGCGTCCGCTTCATTTGGCTTGCTCTCCAGCGTTCAGATTAAATGCAGTTACTGGTCTCAGTTCACTTTGCCGAAAGAATATCGATACAAAATATATTTGTTTGTTAGATTCATCGGAGAAGATGGAATCGTGGACGATACGACCGGTCCACCGAGCTATACGACCGGTGAGGAGCCGGTGTGGCGGCCCGCCCGGAGGTGGACTCTGAGGGAAGAATCCATGCGGGGCGGCAGTGATACACCCTCCATGACCTGGCCGTATGGAAGAGTCGATGAAGCGATAAGGAGCTGGTGAGGCAGCCCACGCGAAGGGGCGGAGGCCCAGTCGGGTCTGCCAGACGAGTTGCGACCCTAGTGATCAAGGAACTTGGGGCTCGGCAGCGGCCACTCGGGGCCTAGCCGTAGTTGCCAGAGGTGGCCGACTCGGGCGGAGGTGGACTCTGAGGGAAGAATCCATGCGGGGCGGCTGTGGTACGGCCGCCAAGACCTGGCCGTATGGAGGAGTCGATGAAAGGACGGGCACCTAGTTGGGTCGGTCAGAGGAGTCGTTATCGTAGTGGTCGATAAACTCGGGGCTAAGGCGGAATGGGGCTCGGCATGGCATAGCATAGGGTACGCGGTTGCTAACAAAATAGGTTTGGTGCAGGTGGAAGTGGAAACCGGGTACCCACAGGTGCCAGGTGCCTTCAGGGCGGCATGACCGTGTGCCTACGGCGCCCGGCGATATCGCCGAAAACGGGGTTTGTATCGTGTGCCTTCAGGTGCCAGGTGTCCACGACCGCTCCACACGTATAGCGAAACACTTGAGAACGATTATCACGGACACTTTTCATGTACGATCGCGATGATAGTTGTGCTGGCCCAGCCAGCTGGAGTTAAGTTTGGATCGGGACGCCTCCCAGTAATGGTGGACGCAAGAGCGCCGCCTATCGGCGAAGGGGGCACGATCGTCCTTATCGGATTGGTCTATAACCGCCCAAATAAAGGTATGTCAGGAGAATGTGTTACATGCTTAGAACAAGATTGCCCATAGGAAGGGTACTCTGCTAGTATTTATTAAGTAAGGAAACGTGAGAAAATATGAAACTATTTTGCTCTTTACCTCCCCTTACTGCTGTGTCTTTAGAAAAAAACATTTTCCTTTATCAACCTACTGCTACTCCTTAGAGTCTATTATCATCCTCCCTTATCTCCCCACTCATCCGACACTCCCGTACCCTCCATTTTCTCTGCTAATACCCTCCCTTATCTCCCCACTCATCCCACACTCTCATATCCTCCATTTTATCTTCCGTCATCCTCCCTTATTTATACACTCGTCCCACACTCCCCTACCCTTCACTTTCTCTTCCATCCTTCTCCCTTATCTCCCCACTCATTATACACTCCATTCTCTCTTCCATCATCCCCCGCTCCCCTGCCCTCCATTCTCTCTCCCGAACAAATATAACATACAGGCCCTTGCCCTTGACCTGGTAATGCTCCCACATATAAGGACATACTTGTCCATCCTGGGATCCCAGGCTCAAACCACATATTGATTTATAACGTTGTTGTAGATCGGTATACTCGTAGAAGATGTGAGTTAATAAAACTAGCTTGTGCTGGAATGCTGCATCCATCAGGTATCATAAAATTGAGGTAAAGGACATGAATGAAAAAATTAACAGGTTTGAATGTTAACCTTTCCACACCTTGCTGGAAGAAAACGGAAAAATAAATGGTGATCAAATTTATTGTTGTTGTTGTTGTTGTTGTTTTGGATGGCAAGATGGCCGAGACTGGAGAGGTCTGTCTCGCCTGGGTTCGACTGCTGTGCTGTCCCAGTTAAGAACCGCCATCTTATTGGTGTTTCATATGCAAGGTGAGGCATCAATGTGTGTCGCCTCCCTCGGATTGACATTAAAATGGCCGTCCCGTCCACAGCATTAGTTGGTGGACGTTAAAGATGAAATTTCAAATTGCTGCTCATCTACAGGTGGCACTGTATCAGCGGCACAGCTGCGCTTTAAGGAATTTTTAGTTTGAGGTTGGTGGAGGAGCTAGAACAAAGAATGGATGAGGAAGTAACTGAACAAAAGGAAAAAAAGAAAGAGAGAGTGACACACACTAACCGCAGGGTTGTGGGACAAAATAGAAGGACTTGGACAAATAAGGGATGTGGAGGACACAGGGTGGACAAGATGGATATAGCTTCAAACTCTCAGGAAGTAAAATAGTGGAAATTCGGAAAGAGATGGGCTTGCGAAAGGTTAATGGGGTGAGAAAAGATGATGGTTTTGCATTGGGCATGACCTGAGATAGTAGGGAACAGGTGACTTGAACACCTGGAGGGAAGAATGACATTGAAGGGGATGTGGAAGGTGGTTCCACAGGTGGGGAAAAGAGGAATGAATGAGTGGAGGTGAACAGTGATCCTGGATTTAGGTGGTCGCTGGTGGATCACGTGGACCCTATAAATACCTGGAGAAAGGGGGGCAGAGTACTGAAAGAGCACAGGGGGAAAGACCAGAAAGGAGGCGACGATGCAAGCAGCAACCACAGGCCGCATACAAAATGAATAACGAGCATCTTCAGGGATTCACACCAAATCACTTCTCACCCCAACTATCCATAATGACCACAACATGTGCTCCTTATGGTCCAAGGTATTCCATAATTTACACTTTGAAATGCTCACAAACGCGAAATGGTTTTCGTCAGAGTGAGCGAAGTACAATGCAACAGCTGGTTCCCATGAACAAATAAAGCGAGGTGGTCTGTGTTTATTATCATCTTCCTCAAATTGAAGGGCTTCCTCCTGCCCAGGAGAAGTCATGTTGTTGATTTTACAATAATCCATTTTACCACCTATTATTATTTTAAGTGGGACATTGCTTGAAATATCAAGGGGGGTTGACTCAGCCTGTCATCCTTCCGAGGTCGGCTAATTGAGTACCAGTTCACTGGTAATTCCCTGCTTGTCGTTGAAGGCGGCAAAAAGGGTAGCCGTCAGGAAGGGCATCCGGCCGTAAAACATTGCTTCAAAAAGGGGACCAAAAAAACAACAACTACCACGGTCCCCGAAAAGGCCAACCCCCGCTATGCGGGGAAAAATGGCCTCTAAACGGTGGTATTGCTTGAAATATCACTGTCACCAATTTCCTAATGAAACACAGGAAATGCATCTTTCCTAAAAACAATTTTCAGCATCACACAGAATATTGTGGAAAAGTTGCAGTGGGATTACACAGCATGGATGGGATTTTATTTTTCATTGTAGACAGAGTCAAGGCTCATGGAAGCGCAAGAACACTGAATGGATCAGGACACAACAGAACAAACGGAACAGTAGAACGAGGGGGAAATCAGAGAGAGACTTGGACAAATAAAGGATGTGGGGGAAGAATAAGGGAGGATGCATGGGGTGGACAAGATGGATACAAAATCAAACACTCAGCTAGAAATTCCTGGAAATTTGGAAGGAGGAAGGATTGGGGGTGGGGGGTTTTTACCAGAAAAGAAAAAAGAAAGGTCAAAGGAAAAAAAAGAAGCAGAAAAAGAAGAAAAAAAAGAAGGAAACAAGAAAGGGGAAAAAAAAGGAAAAAAAAAAAGGAGGTCTACCCAGAAGACGAGGGTAGAAAAGATCATGGTTTTGGATGGGGAATGATCTGAGATGGTGGTGAACTTCCTGTTGTGGAGATCTGGAGGGAAGAATGGCATTGAAGAGAATGTGGAAACATGGGGGGTGGACAAAGCACGGAAAGAGCAGAGTGGCAAGACCAGGAGGTGGTAGAAGATAGAGAGACCACCGACCAAACCTGTCTGCGATGGTGAAGTGATAGGCCCAAAGACACAGCTTCGTCACAGGAGATTCCAATGTGGATGCTTTGTTGTTGATGGGTGATTGTGTGCGGACATCTGTTAAGTCCTTTGACGGATTCATTTAATCTGTTGTTGGTGTAGTGCAGACATGATGGTCCGAATGGCCTTCTCCTGTGGCTAATTTCCTTGTTATTCCTTGTTATTATCCTGTGCAGGTGCTCTCCTTGCTCTCTCAGTGCTCTCACCCCAGGCACGGCCACATGCGTTTGCCATGTGGCAAGCTGGCGTCCCACGTGGATGGACTGGGTTTGCGTCTCATCCCGTCAAGACCTCCATGGTGTCCCAATCCGACCGACAAATACACACAACCTCACATCCCATGGTGATTAGGGATTTGTGGAAACGAGAAGACAGTGTTTCCAGAGAATGCGGAGTCATGGATGGGGAGGGCAGGGGCAGGTTATTGCATTCAAGGAGTCCCGACAGACAGAGATAGAAATGTCCACATCTTGGCTCTTGCCACCTCGAGCCCCAACCCAGCGGATTGGTTGAGCTGCGCCAAAGGAAAAACATTGATTCCATGGATTACAGAGGGGAGTTGCAAAGATCGGAACAGTGGGAACTGCAAGGATAAGAGCAGTAGGAGGGTAACTGGGACTGGACACATCCAAAATGGAGGAAATGATGAAACGCCTTTCTATACGAATCTCTGCATGCCGAAGGTTCTCACAAATATGCCATTCCTATTCCGAACATTTACTAACGAAATAACTATTGTAATCTAAGCCCATTTATCCCGTAAGTCAGATCCGCAACATTATGATGCATTTTAGAAGTCTCTTACACACCCTGTTCTCTCAGCAATGTCATCAGACTTTCTTGCTCCCCTGCCTCTGCTGGGAAAAGGCAGGGGGGATTTCCCCCCGGGAGGTGGGGGGGGGGCAGAGGGGGAAGCTTTGAGGGGGAAAATTTGAGTGGGTAGAGTGAGGATGAAGCTTTGATGGGGTGGGTTGAGAAAGGATGCAGAAAGGGGGGATATGAAGCTTTGAGGGGATGAGGTGAGGGGGATGGGGAAATAGGGGCCATGACGTGGAGGAATGCTGATTCCAAATTTCCAAATTGGACAAATGGAGATAAAGATCATGGGATGGGAGGTAATAATTTTTCTCGAAAGGACGGTGAAAGGTGGTGCTGTTGTTGTGGGGGAGTTAGTGGACCAAGCGCTTAGCTGACAGAGAGTTTTGAAACATAATCTTTGTTAAGAAGATCAATAGTAGTAGTGAAGAGGTACGAACACGTGGGGTACTCCAGATGGAGGAATGAGGAAAGCGAAGCAGATAAAAAAAGGTTTTAAATGCTTTTAAGGAATAAGCGTTTATATTCAATGAAGTTTCAGTTTGGGGATATTAAGAAAATGGGGAAAATAATCGAGTAGAGGAAGTAAAGGCAGAAGGAAATTCAAGTAGAACTAAAGCGGCACTCGGTAGAGCGCACACCTCAGCCAGGCTGAACAGTTTATGTTTGTATCCCACTGATAGGCCAGATCTGGATCCGACATTAACTAAAATCGAATCACCTTGTTGTTGTCACCTAACAAATGCATCCACCAAATTTTCTTATAATCCGTCAACAACTTCCTGTCCAACAAGTATCGTCCAAATCCGTCCACAACTTTTTGAGATATCCTGCGCTATATCGTTTTTGGCTCCATCACTCAATGGTGAAGGATCTCTACTTTAAAATCTCTCATCCAGATTCGAATCTTCACCAAAATTGAGTCAATTCGTTCTTGTCACATACCTAGCCTGTTTACCAAGTTTTGTCCGAATCCGTACATAACTTTTTGAGATATCGTGCTATATATCGTTTTTTTTGCCTTATTTCTGAATGGTGAAGAATCTGTTTATAAAATTCTCAGATCCAGATCCGGATCTTCACCAAAATCTAATCATTTCATCGGTGTCATATACCCAACCTCTGCACCAAATTTCGGCCGAATCCGTCCCTAACTTTGAGATATGTTGTTCACAAATAGACAGACCCACAGACAGACAAATAGACAGGCATGGGTGGAAACATAACCTCCATTCACCTTCGGTTGCGCATGTAATGAGATCATTGTGGATTGAAAAAAAATAAAGTTTTTTGTTTGTTTTCATTTTTAGAAGCGAGGACGGGAAATGGAATAACATTGAGGATGCAAAATGTTCAACATTTGGGAAGAAAGAAGCAAAACGAGGAACATGGCAACAAAAGGGACACAGGATTTTGACAGCGGCTTGTGTCCATAGAATAAGCCTTGAACTAAACACCAGGTAAACGAATTTGACAAAGACAGAATGAATAAGGTGCGATTTGACACGGAAATTTGGATGGAAACACAAACAGAAACGCAGGATGAAGATATAACAGAAAAACAGACAAATCCGGTTCGGGAAAAATAGCTTTAATGAGGTGGAATCTGGGGAGGCACATTCGACCAACACACGGAAAAATCCCCAAACCGGAAATTATAATCCACGGGATTCTGGGGAATGGCGCTTCTGTTTGCTGCCATCACAAAATTTCACCTTGCACTCCTGGAGGCAGTGGGATAGACTACCTGAGTCACTCAAGGTGAGGCTGAAGTGCTCATCTCTCATTGCAGATACATTTGTGGCCAATCAGTTTTCTCCCATCTCACGTCTGGTCTTGCTCCATATACCCCTCAGTCCTTCCTCACGAGCACTTACCCAGCAATGTAAACCGTGTTAGAACGAAGAACGATGATTGGGGTATGGTAACCACCGTGGGAAGGAAGGAGAAGCTGACGTTTCAGCCATTAACCCGTTGTCATGGACTCTTCGATTCAGACATTAACCCTTTGTTATGGACTCTTCGTTTCATCCATTACGCCTTGGTCATTAAATCTTCGTTTCAGCCATTAACCCTTTGTCATGGATTCTTCGTTTCAGACATTACCATTTTGTCATTAATTCTTCGTTTCAGCCATTAACCCTTTGTTATGGACTCTTCGTTTCAGCCATTACCATTTTGTCATTAATTCTTCGTTTCAGCCATTAACCCTTTGTCATGGACTCTTCGTTTCAGACATTACCATTTTGTCATTAATTCTTCGTTTCAGCCATTAACCCTTTGTTATGGACTCTTCGTTTGAGACATTACCATTTTGTCATTAATTCTTCGTTTCAGCCATTAACCCTTTGTCATGGACTCTTCGTTTCAGACATTACCATTTTGTCATTAATTCTTCGTTTCAGCCATTAACCCTTTGTTATGGACTCTTCGTTTGAGACATTACCATTTTGTCATTAATTCTTCGTTTCAGCCATTAACCCGTTGTCATGAATTCTTCGATTCAGACATTAACCCTTTGTTATGGACTCTTCGTTTCATCCATTACGCCTTGGTCATTAAATCTTCGTTTCAGCCATTAACCCTTTGTCATGGATTCTTCGTTTCAGACATTACCATTTTGTCATTAATTCTTCGTTTCAGCCATTATCCCTTTGTTATGGACTCTTCGTTTCAGACATTACCATTTTGTCATTAATTCTTCGTTTCAGCCATTAACCCTTTGTTATGGACTCTTCGTTTCAGACATTACCATTTTGTCATTAATTCTTCGTTTCAGCCATTAACCCTTTGTTATGGACTCTTCGTTTCAGCCATTACCATTTTGTCATGGACTCTTCGTTTCAGACATTACCATTTTGTCATTAATTCTTCGTTTCAGCCATTAACCCTTTGTTATGGACTCTTCGTTTCAGCCATTAACCCTTTGTCATGGACTCTTCGTTTCAGCCATTAACATTTTGTCATTAATTCTTCGTTTCAGCCATTAACCCTTTGTTATGGACTCTTCGTTTCAGACATTACTATTTTGTCATTAATTCTTCGTTTCAGCCATTAACCCTTTGTTATGGGCTCTTCGTTTCAGACATTACCATTTTGTCATTAATTCTTCGTTTCAGCCATTAACCCTTTGTTATGGACTCTTCGTTTCAGACATTACTATTTTGTCATTAATTCTTCGTTTCAGCCATTAACCCTTTGTTATGGACTCTTCGTTTCAGACATTACTATTTTGTCATTAATTCTTCGTTTCAGCCATTAACCCTTTGTTATGGGCTCTTCGTTTCAGCCATTAACATTTTGTCATTAATTCTTCGTTTCAGCCATTAACCCTTTGTTATGGACTCTTCGTTTCAGACATTACTATTTTGTCATTAATTCTTCGTTTCAGCCATTAACCCTTTGTTATGGACTCTTCGTTTCAGACATTACCATTTTGTCATTAATTCTTCGTTTCAGCCATTAACCCTTTGTTATGGACTCTTCGTTTCAGCCATTACCATTTTGTCATGAATTCTTCGTTTCAGCCATTAACACTTTGTTATGGACTCTTCGTTTCAGCCATTACCATTTTGTCATGAATTCTTCGTTTCAGCCATTAACCCTTTGTTATGGACTCTTCGTTTCAGACATGACTATTTTGTCATTAATTCTTCGTTTCAGCCATTAACCCTTTGTTATGGACTCTTCGTTTCAGACATTACCATTTTGTCATTAATTCTTCGTTTCAGCCATTATCCCTTTGTTATGGACTCTTCGTTTCAGACATTACCATTTTGTCATTAATTCTTCGTTTCAGCCATTAACCCTTTGTTATGGACTCTTCGTTTCAGACATTACCATTTTGTCATTAATTCTTCGTTTCAGCCATTAACCCTTTGTTATGGACTCTTCGTTTCAGCCATTACCATTTTGTCATGGACTCTTCGTTTCAGACATTACCATTTTGTCATTAATTCTTCGTTTCAGCCATTAACCCTTTGTTATGGACTCTTCGTTCCAGCCATTACCATTTTGTCATGAATTCTTCGTTTCAGCCATTAACCCTTTGTTATGGACTCTTCGTTTCAGACATTACCATTTTGTCATTAATTCTTCGTTTCAGCCATTAACCCTTTGTCATGGACTCTTCGTTTCAGACATTACAATTTTGTCATTAATTCTTCGTTTCAGCCATTAACCCTTTGTCATGGACTCTTCGTTTCAGACATTACCATTTTGTCATTAATTCTTCGTTTCAGCCATTATCCCTTTGTCATGGACTCTTCGTTTCAGACATTTCCATTTTGTCATTAATTCTTCGTTTCAGCCATTAACCCTTTGTTATGGACTCTTCGTTTCAGACATTACCATTTTGTCATTAATTCTTCGTTTCAGCCATTAACCCTTTGTTATGGACTCTTCGTTTCAGCCATTACCATTTTGTCATGGACTCTTCGTTTCAGACATTAACCCTTTGTTATGGACTCTTCGTTTCAGACATTACCATTTTGTCATTAATTATTCGTTTCAGCCATTATCCCTTTGTCATGGACTCTTCGTTTCAGACATTACCATTTTGTCATTAATTCTTCGTTTCAGCCATTAACCCTTTGTTATGGACTCTTCGTTTCAGACATTACCATTTTGTCATTAATTCTTCGTTTCAGCCATTAACCCTTTGTTATGGACTCTTCGTTTCAGACATTACCATTTTGTCATTAATTCTTCGTTTCAGCCATTAACCCTTTGTCATGGACTCTTCGTTTCAGCCATTAACCCTTTGTTATGGACTCTTCGTTTCAGCCATTACCATTTTGTCATGGACTCTTCGTTTCAGACATTAACCCTTTGTTATGGACTCTTCGTTTCAGACATTACCATTTTGTCATTAATTATTCGTTTCAGCCATTATCCCTTTGTCATGGACTCTTCGTTTCAGACATTACCATTTTGTCATTAATTCTTCGTTTCAGCCATTAACCCTTTGTTATGGACTCTTCGTTTCAGACATTACCATTTTGTCATTAATTCTTCGTTTCAGCCATTAACCCTTTGTTATGGACTCTTCGTTTCAGCCATTACCACCTGGTCATTAAATCTTCGTTTCAGCCATTAACCCTTTGTTATGGACTCTTCGTTTCATCCATTATGCCTTGGTCATTAATTCTTCGTTTCAGCCATTAACCCTTTGTTATGGACTCTTCGTTTCAGCCATTACCATTTTGTCATGGACTCTTCGTTTCAGACATTACCATTTTGTCATTAATTCTTCGTTTCAGCCATTAACCCTTTGTTATGGACTCTTCGTTCCAGCCATTACCATTTTGTCATGAATTCTTCGTTTCAGCCATTAACCCTTTGTTATGGACTCTTCGTTTCAGACATTACCATTTTGTCATTAATTCTTCGTTTCAGCCATTAACCCTTTGTCATGGACTCTTCGTTTCAGACATTACAATTTTGTCATTAATTCTTCGTTTCAGCCATTAACCCTTTGTCATGGACTCTTCGTTTCAGACATTACCATTTTGTCATTAATTCTTCGTTTCAGCCATTATCCCTTTGTCATGGACTCTTCGTTTCAGACATTACCATTTTGTCATTAATTCTTCGTTTCAGCCATTAACCCTTTGTTATGGACTCTTCGTTTCAGACATTACCATTTTGTCATTAATTCTTCGTTTCAGCCATTAACCCTTTGTTATGGACTCTTCGTTTCAGCCATTACCATTTTGTCATGGACTCTTCGTTTCAGACATTAACCCTTTGTTATGGACTCTTCGTTTCAGACATTACCATTTTGTCATTAATTATTCGTTTCAGCCATTATCCCTTTGTCATGGACTCTTCGTTTCAGACATTACCATTTTGTCATTAATTCTTCGTTTCAGCCATTAACCCTTTGTTATGGACTCTTCGTTTCAGACATTACCATTTTGTCATTAATTCTTCGTTTCAGCCATTAACCCTTTGTTATTGACTCTTCGTTTCAGACATTACCATTTTGTCATTAATTCTTCGTTTCAGCCATTAACGCTTTGTTATGGACTCTTCGTTTCAGCCATTACCATTTTGTCATGGACTCTTCGTTTCAGACATTACCATTTTGTCATTAATTCTTCGTTTCAGCCATTAACCCTTTGTTATGGACTCTTCGTTCCAGCCATTACCATTTTGTCATGAATTCTTCGTTTCAGCCATTAACCCTTTGTTATGGACTCTTCGTTTCAGACATTACCATTTTGTCATTAATTCTTCGTTTCAGCCATTAACCCTTTGTCATGGACTCTTCGTTTCAGACATTACAATTTTGTCATTAATTCTTCGTTTCAGCCATTAACCCTTTGTCATGGACTCTTCGTTTCAGACATTACCATTTTGTCATTAATTCTTCGTTTCAGCCATTATCCCTTTGTCATGGACTCTTCGTTTCAGACATTACCATTTTGTCATTAATTCTTCGTTTCAGCCATTAACCCTTTGTTATGGACTCTTCGTTTCAGACATTACCATTTTGTCATTAATTCTTCGTTTCAGCCATTAACCCTTTGTTATGGACTCTTCGTTTCAGCCATTACCATTTTGTCATGGACTCTTCGTTTCAGACATTAACCCTTTGTTATGGACTCTTCGTTTCAGACATTACCATTTTGTCATTAATTATTCGTTTCAGCCATTATCCCTTTGTCATGGACTCTTCGTTTCAGACATTACCATTTTGTCATTAATTCTTCGTTTCAGCCATTAACCCTTTGTTATGGACTCTTCGTTTCAGACATTACCATTTTGTCATTAATTCTTCGTTTCAGCCATTAACCCTTTGTTATGGACTCTTCGTTTCAGACATTACCATTTTGTCATTAATTCTTCGTTTCAGCCATTAACCCTTTGTTATGGACTCTTCGTTTCAGCCATTACCACCTGGTCATTAAATCTTCGTTTCAGCCATTAACCCTTTGTTATGGACTCTTCGTTTCATCCATTATGCCTTGGTCATTAATTCTTCGTTTCAGCCATTAACCCTTTGTCATGGACTCTTCGTTTCAGCCATTACCATTTTGTCATGAATTCTTCGTTTCAGCCATTAACCCTTTGTCATGGACTCTTCGTTTCAGACATTACCATTTTGTCATTAATTCTTCGTTTCAGCCATTAACCCTTTGTTATGGACTCTTCGTTTCAGACATTACTATTTTGTCATTAATGCTTCGTTTCAGCCATTAACCCTTTGTTATGGACTCTTCGTTTCAGACATTACCATTTTGTCATGAATTCTTCGTTTCAGCCATTAACCCTTTGTTATGGACTCTTCGTTTCAGACATTACCATTTTGTCATTAATTCTTCGTTTCAGCCATTAACCCTTTGTTATGGACTCTTCGTTTCAGCCATTACCACTTGGTCATTAATTCTTCGTTTCAGCCATTAACCCTTTGTTATGGACTCTTCGTTTCAGACATTACCATTTTGTCATTAATTCTTCGTTTCAGCCATTAACCCTTTGTTATGGACTCTTCGTTTCAGCCATTACCACTTGGTCATTAAATCTTCGTTTCAGCCATTAACCCTTTGTCATGGACTCTTCGTTTCAGCCATTACCATTTTGTCATGAATTCTTCGTTTCAGCCATTAACCCTTTGTCATGGACTCTTCGTTTCAGCCATTACCATTTTGTCATGAATTCTTCGTTTCAGCCATTAACCCTTTGGCATGGGCTCTTCGTTTCAGCCATTACCACTTGGTCATTAAATCTTCGTTTCAGCCATTAACCCTTTGTCATGGACTCTTCGTTTCAGACATTACCATTTTGTCATGAATTCTTCGTTTCAGCCATTAACCCTTTGTTATGGACCCTTCGTTTCAGACATAACCACTTTGTCATTAATTCTTCGTTTCAGCCATTAACCCTTTGTTATGGACCCTTCGTTTCAGACATAACCACTTTGTCATTAATTCTTCGTTTCAGCCATTAACCCTTTGTCATGGACTCTTCGTTTCAGACATTACCATTTTGTCATTAAATCTTCGTTTCAGACATTACCATTTTGTCATTAATTCTTCGTTTCAGCCATTAACCCTTTGTTACGGACTCTTCGTTTCAGCCATTAACCCTTTGTTATGGACTCTTCGTTTCAGACATTACCACTTGGGCATTATTTCTTCGTTTCAGCCATTAACTCTTTGTCATGGACTCTTCGTTTCAGCCATTACCACTTGGTCATTAAATCTTCGTTTCAGCCATTACCATTTTGTCATGAATTCTTCGTTTCAGCCATTAACCCTTTGTCATGGACTCTTCGTTTCAGACATTACCACTTGGTCATTAAATATTCGTTTCAGCCATTACCATTTTGTCATGAATTCTTCGTTTCAGACATTAACCCTTTGTCATGGACTCTTCGTTTCAGCCATTACCATTTTGTCATTAATTCTTCGTTTCAGCCATTAACCCTTTGTTATGGACTCTTCGTTTCAGACATAACCACTTTGTCATTAATTCTTCGTTTCAGCCATTAGCCCTTTGTCATGGACTCTTCGTTTCAGACATTACCATTTTGTCATTAATTCTTCGTTTCAGCCATTAACCCTTTGTTACGGACTCTTCGTTTCAGCCATTAACCCTTTGTTATGGACTCTTCGTTGTCAGACATTACCACTTGGGCATTATTTCTTCGTTTCAGCCATTAACTCTTTGTCATGGACTCTTCGTTTCAGCCATTACCACTTGGTCATTAAATCTTCGTTTCAGCCATTAACCCTTTGTTATGGACTCTTCGTTTCAAACATTACCATTTTGTCATTAATTCTTTGTTTCAGCCATTAACCCTTTGTCATGGACTCTTCGTTTCAGGCATTACCATTTTGTCATTAATTCTTCGTTTCAGCCATTAACCCTTTGTTATGGACTCTTCGTTTCAGACATTACCATTTTGTCATTAATTCTTCGTTTCAGCCATTAACCCTTTGTCATGGACTCTTCGTTTCAGGCATTACCATTTTGTCATTAATTCTTCGTTTCAGCCATTAACCCTTTGTCATGGACTCTTCGTTTCAGACATTACCATTTTGTCATGAATTCTTCGTTTCAGCCATTAACCCTTTGTTATGGACTCTTCGTTTCAGACATTACCATTTTGTCATTAATTCTTCGTTTCAGCCATTAACCCTTTGTCATGGACTCTTCGTTTCAGACATTACCATTTTGTCATTAATTCTTCGTTTCAGCCATTAACCCTTTGTCATGGACTCTTCGTTTCAGACATTACCATTTTGTCATTAATTCTTCGTTTCAGACATTACCATTTTGTCATTAATTCTTCGTTTCAGCCATTAACCCTTTGTTATGGACTCTTCGTTTCAGACATTACCACTTGGTCATTAATTCTTCGTTTCAGCCATTAACCCTTTGTCATGGACTCTTCGTTTCAGACATTACCATTTTGTCATTAATTCTTCGTTTCAGCCATTAACCCTTTGTCATGGACTCTTCGTTTCAGCCATTAACCCTTTGTCATGGACTCTTCGTTTCAGACATTACCACTTTGTCATTAATTCTTCGTTTCAGCCATTACCACTTTGTCATTAATTCTTCGTTTCAGCCATTAACCCTTTGTTATGGACTCTTCGTTTCAGCCATTACCACCTGGTCATTAAATCTTCGTTTCAGCCATTAACCCTTTGTTATGGACTCTTCGTTTCATCCATTATGCCTTGGTCATTAATTCTTCGTTTCAGCCATTAACCCTTTGTCATGGACTCTTCGTTTCAGACATTACCATTTTGTCATTAATTCTTCGTTTCAGACATTACCACTTTGTCATTAATTCTTCGTTTCAGCCATTAACCCTTTGTCATGGACTCTTCGTTTCAGACATTACCATTTTGTCATTAATTCTTCGTTTCAGCCATTAACCCTTTGTTATGGACTCTTCGTTTCACACATTACCATTTTGTCATCAATTCTTCGTTTCAGACATTAACCCTTTGTTATGGATTCTTCGTTTCGGATATTACCATTTTGTCATTAATTCTTCGTTTTGGGCGTTAACCCTTTGTCATGGACTCTTCGTTTCAGCCATTAACCCTTTGTTATGGATTCTTCGTTTCAGACATTACCATTTTGTCATTAATTCTTCGTTTCAGCCATTAACCCTTTGTCATGGACTCTTCGTTTCAGACATTACCATTTTGTCATTAATTCTTCGTTTCAGCCATTAACCCTTTGTCATGGACTCTTCGTTTCAGACATTACCATTTTGTCATTAATTCTTCGTTTCAGACATTACCATTTTGTCATTAATTCTTCGTTTCAGCCATTAACCCTTTGTTATGGACTCTTCGTTTCAGACATTACCACTTGGTCATTAATTCTTCGTTTCAGCCATTAACCCTTTGTCATGGACTCTTCGTTTCAGACATTACCATTTTGTCATTAATTCTTCGTTTCAGCCATTAACCCTTTGTCATGGACTCTTCGTTTCAGCCATTAACCCTTTGTTATGGACTCTTCGTTTCAGCCATTAACCCTTTGTCATGGACTCTTCGTTTCAGACATTACCACTTTGTCATTAATTCTTCGTTTCAGCCATTAACCCTTTGTCATGGACTCTTCGTTTCAGACATTACCATTTTGTCATTAATTCTTCGTTTCAGCCATTAACCCTTTGTTATGGACTCTTCGTTTCACACATTACCATTTTGTCATCAATTCTTCGTTTCAGACATTAACCCTTTGTTATGGATTCTTCGTTTCGGATATTACCATTTTGTCATTAATTCTTCGTTTTGGGCGTTAACCCTTTGTCATGGACTCTTCGTTTCAGCCATTAACCCTTTGTTATGGATTCTTCGTTTCGGACATTACCATTTTGTCATTAATTCTTCGTTTTGGGCGTTAACCCATTGTTATCAACTCCTCTTTTGCTCCCACAGAGGGTAACCCCCCAAAACGTGCAATAGCATTGAGCATACCTCAATCGATGTTCTCTTGACTTCAACAATTGTTACCTCGGCCACCAAAGGTGTTTGCGTGTTATATTTTCACGACTGTTTGTTACTTGGGAATTTTTTTTTTTTTTGACCAGTGTGTTGATCACTCCGGTTTGTGTGTTTGTCTGTCCGCTCACTTATATTTGTCTACAGGTCAAAATTTTAAAGCAATCTTCTAAAAAAGTTCACCATAGAGATTGTGGTGCAACTGAATCCTATTTATTTTTGAGGTCATACGGTCAATATAGGCAAAAGGTCAACCACTTTTATCAAATTTATAAAATCCTCAATTTTCATCCGATTCACTTGAAATTTGAATAGGATTTGCATATCGGCTAACTGAATTCAACCACCAATTATATAAGAGGTCAAAAGGATTCTCTACTGAGTGCCATTCTGCTTTGTTCTCTTTTGCCAAGTGTCGCTCTATTCGACATTTTCATGTTTGTTTGTCTGTCTGTCTCTCTGTTTGTATGTCTGTTTGTCTGTCTGTCTGTATGTCTGTTTGTCTGTCTGTCTGTCTGTGAAAAGGATATCTCAAAAAGTTGTGAATGGATTCGGACGAAATTTGTTGGACAGGTTGAGTGTGTGACAAGGTCGAATTGATTATATTTTGGTGAAGATCCGGATCCGGATACAAGAAGTTTAAATTTTTTTAAGTGATTCTTCACCATTGAGAAATAGGGCCAAAATCGATATGTGGTCTGATATCTCAGAAAGTTATGGATAGATTTGGACTAAACTTGGTGGATGAGTTTGGTATGTAATGTGGACGAGCTGATTCGATTTTGGAGGTCCGGATCCACATCTAGCCTGTCGGTGCGATACAAAATGCAAAACGTTCAGCTGTGAGGAAGCATGTGCTCTACCGAACGCCGGTCTAGTTTTAAACAGTATTACCCTTCCCAAATCGAAGCGAATTGCTCACCTTCATTCCTTTGTGCTACCTATTCTCTCTTCTATGGAATTACTCTGCAATCTGCCTGGTGAGGTTATTCCTTTTGAGATTGTGATGCATCACCAGCTCACTCTCTTCGCTATTCCATCTCACAATCTTCTCTGCCCTCGTTGACTCTCCCACCCAGTCCACCTGCACCTTCTTTGTACAAATCTACTCTGTTAGCTTTGCCTGTCTGATCATACGCATCCTCCTATGCTTCACATTTGGCTATACTGTACTGTTTGTTTTGCTTACCTTAAATGTCTGTCCATATTAGCCGCCTGTTCTTCTCTGTTGTTGGTGTGGTGACCTCTAACCATGTGTTGTTTCATTCTTTCAAATGTGGCTGCATTAAAATAATTAATAACAGACATGGATACAGGGGGGAGAGAGAGAGAGAGGGAGAGAGAGAGAGAGAGAGAGAGAGAGAGAGAGAGAGAGAGAGAGAGACAGACAGAGCCGGGTGGAGTTTAGTGCTGCATTCACCCCTAGAAAGCAGCTGAAGGGCGCAGATTTAGCATCGTGGCGAATCCATCTCCTGGAATGGATATCAAGTCATTACACGCCTTTATCCGCAGCCCGGCCCGGCAGCAGTGTCTAACATTGAAGGGCAAGCGTGGCCCATTTATCTCTTTGCCATGTTCGTAGGTGATGGTGCATTATAGTTCTCATGGCTGGCCTTGCGCCAACCGCCCTCCCTCGTCCGGGTTTGTCGGGGTGGGCCGGAGGGCGCCCAAAAGGGCCGGGAGCTCCCGTTCATCCTTCGCACGGGTAACGGGCCATGACACGTACTGTGGTGCGGCCACGGGCCCGTGTGGTGGGTCTTGTGCTCGATCCCCACGATTCCTGCGGCACCGTCACTCACCACTCACACAAGAAGAGTAACTGAGCACGAAGTGTATGATTCCTCGCAAAGCGTCAATAGCGGTGAAATGCGACTGGAACTGGTGATAGACATCCGGAACCAATGAGACAATGACATTGGCAGAAAGATAAAGTGGGACACCTGCCTGCATTATTTTACTACAAGGTAAATAAATCGCATTTAACCTCCTGCGTTTTAAATAACATTAGCATTGCAATCACAGTTGGTTAGGCCTCAATTGGCGTTCCCATCTGAACCTCTGGCTCAAGTTCCTCCATGGATCCTCAACCCAATCATGCTTTGTGAGGAAGAGGTTTTGTAAAAACTTAACTTACAGTAAAGCTGTTACCTGTACTCATATTTTAAAAATGGAGGTGTCATCAACAAGCAAAGCTGCCCAACAGGTAAGGAATAGGTCTGGCAGGTGTGGAATAGGTCTGGCAGGTGTGGAATAGGTCTGGCAGGTGTGGAATATGTCTGGCAGGTGTGGAATAGGTCCGGCATTTCGACCCTTGAGTGGTCTTAATCCGAGATGTTCAAGTTCGCAAAATTATTGTTGTCGTTTGGAAGATCCTTGTTCAAAAATGATGGCCCAACCAATTTATAGGTGCCCGGAAGGCCTATATCGGTTGTTTTCCCATACGATGCCGCACACCTACATGGTATTCATCCAGTGGTGTGCTGCAGAAATGGTGTGCTTCCTTTTACCAACTATAAGCAGTTTTTTCAAACTGTGACTAATGTAATATGTCACAAAGGGCAACATGAAAGAGAAATTGTATGTTTATGTTGCATCCATAGCAAAAACACAGGTAGGAATAGGTATCATAGACAGGCAACCCCGTCCGCACGCCGCGCTTCCAAGACCGTATTTTGTTTCTTTTGAACAAGTGGAAAATATGACACATTTCCTGTTCTTCTCAGGTGTTTTGCAAGAGCACAAGCAGAGCAGAGCAAAGGTTTGGAAGCCATCACTCAGATGGCTGCTCACCTGGCTGCTCACCTATCAGCAAAACACCTGAAAGATAGATGGTAGGAAAGCTTGACTTCTGAAGCTTCTCTCTTTAACCTTGCAGGTGATGGCAATTTTCATATATTGTTGGCTGCCCAAAGTTTGATGCTTCAAACCACCTTCGATGTGACTTCAACCTCTTGTGACCTCCTGCTCCATCTGAGACCATTGCGGCTCCAAGAGCCCCAAAGGTGCTCGTCTCTGCAGGCCAACAATTCTAAATTTTTCAATAATTCAAAACCAATGGCCGGCTGAACTTTTTGAAACAACAACAACAACAACATGCATTTTAAGGCCATTTTCCCTGCTAGAGCGGGGGTTAGCCTTGCGGTCCCCATGACAATCTTCTCCATTTTGCCCTATTTTCTGCATCTCTCCTTGTTAACCCCCTTGCCCGCATTTCCTCTTCCACCATCTTTATCCAAGTCTTTCTCGGTCTTCCCCGGCCTCTACTTCCTTCTACATTCATTTCCATCACTCTTCTCAACCAGTCACTTTCATCCTTCCTCAACACATGACCAAACCATCTCAACCTGTTCCTCTTCACAGCATCCATCACAGGCTCTATTCCCATCATCTTTCGCAATTCATCATTTGTCTTCCTCTCTCTCAACGATACTCCGCACATCCACCGAACCATTCACATTTCCACCCTTTCCAGCCTTCGTTGGTGCTCTACGTTCATTACCCATGTCTCGCTCCCATAAATCATAACACTTCTCACACATGCAGCATACACCTTTCCCTTCAGCTTCAAAAGCACTCCCCTCATCGTCGGCACGCCACTCAGTTCCCGAAACATTTTCCATGCACATCTCACTCTAGCAACCGTTGCCGAGTCTGATCCACCTTCTCCATTCAGCATGTCTCCTAAGTAGCAAAATGTTTTCACGCCTTCCAGCTTCACGCCGTCTCCAAGATCCAACTCAACATTTCCTCCATCTGCAGCTCCCTCTGTGCACACTTTACATTTGAATGTAGCTGCCACACTGGTAAATGACCCTCTCAGACCACTACATTTTTGATGAACCCACTCAGCACACATTGTACATTGAATGGAGTTCACTCCGACACCCTTCCTACACACAGCACAGGGCCACTTCCCAGTTCTTTCCACCTCACCACATGCTTTACCACTTGCCATCACCTTCGTCTTTCCGATATTCACCTTCAGACCTTTTGTCTCCATACATTCCTTCCACTTGTTCATCTTCTCCTTCAGTCCATCCATACTTTCCGCAATCAACACCAGATCATCTGCATACAACAACTTTTTGAAAGATAAATGTTTTTTATTTAAAGGTTTCGGGGATTACTTACACTATCGCACATTCGTGTTGCTGTTGTTGTTTGCTCTCAAGATGAAATCAAGTTCAGGATCAATCACGAATCGAAATCAACTTCCCACACAAGTCGCCCACAGATTTATCTGCATCCCAGGCCATTTTCAGTCCGCACTCAAATCTTCAGTCAATTAAGGTGATCTGGCTGTTCATGTTTCCACCAACAACTTTAGCTTAAACAGCAAAGAGGCAAATGCATGTAATTATTCATCACCCCTAGTCATCTCAAATTGCTGAAGTGTTTTTTTTTTTTTTTTCTATACTGAATCGAGGCTCGTGAAAGAGCTGACAACCGCGAGGGAAAGACAAAGACAGTACATGGGGACCGCGAGGGAAAGACAGTACATGGGGACCGCGAGGGAAAGACAAAAACAGCACATGGGGACCGCGAGGGAAAGACAAAGACAGCACATAGGGACCGCGAGGGAAAGACAAAGACAGTACATGGGGACCGCGAGGGAAAGCATCAAGGTGTTGGCAAGAACATGGAATGGAGGGCACATCAAGAAAGGTTTGGCCTAATTAAAATTGCTGCAAAATAAGCTCCAGTTTGTTACACCACGAGACATTTACATACAAGGGAACTTTAGACACCTGAACAGGCCATTGGGCAGTAGAGTGTACTACCTGTGCCAGCATTGCATCAGAACATGAGTCTTTAGTGGAGTTTAACCCTATTGGGGATCCATCCATCCCACATGGGCCACCTCGATGGCAGGTACGCCACCAAAGGAGCTCGAAGAGCTTTATGGGCGCAAGGAGATCAGGAGGGAAAAGGTACAAATCAACAGAGGTCAAGGGTTCAGAACCTTCATACCTCGAATCATATCATCAATATTATCTAATTGATCACGAGGTAATATGAAACGGGCTGATCCGCGCTTCCATTTCCTGGTCTCTGTAGACTGCGTTTTTGAACCTAATGCTGGACATGATCCTCCGAGGAATTGGAAAAAACCCATAAATATTTTGAATATCAAACCAAGGTCAGGATGGTTTCACTGGAAATGTCACGTGGATGTGATACCACCTGTCACTTTTGCTAATTAGCTCAACACCAATGGTATCCAAGGTGCTGCTCCCCACATCACCACCAATACGATTGTTCGCCTTCGCAAGAGAAGCTCTCGTGTGGCATCGCATTACCTGCAGTGACCTGGCGTCATCCGAGGTCATTTCCTGGGAACAATCTCGCTCGTTGGTGAAATGAAAAATGACCTTTTTAAACTCCTTAGAACAATTCCTTAGCAGACGATTCCATCATTTCAAAAAATATCCCGAGGTTCTTGCAACAAACAAGCTGCTGCGGTGTCCCATCTTGCACCCTTGATGCTCGTGGAGTTCGAGCTTGCAGACAACATCCATATCGTCAGAAAAACTCAGGCCATGAGGGCTGTTGCTTACACACTGCAGACAAATCGACAACCTCAAGCTCTCAACTATTCGGACTGGTCTCGCTTACGTCACATGGTCTACAGCCATTGCTGATCTTCCTCACAGGTTCCCAGGTAATAACCGACCGAATCATCCTCCAATCATCCTCCCAAGGTGTATACATTAAACTTACCTCTCTATTGTTTTTAGCCGCGTCGCAGACGCTGCTCATAGAGTGCCCTCTGCTGTTGTTGTTGTTGTTGTTGTTCTTGTTCTTGCAGAGAAGACAAAACCTCAAAGCTCCACCCATTCTGGGAACCATAGCTCCACCCATTCTGTCAGAGGCTTCATATAAACAAATATCCACCATTTTATTAACTCGCATAGCTTTGAGGCCTGTTTGTAGGCCCGTGGTGTCTTCCTCTCTCACACAGTTATATTTCAAATCAAATTCGATATATCATTTCATTTTTCACAGTCGCTAACATAGTTTTAGACTCGGTTGAAAAAAAACGTGAAGAAAATCCGATGAAAGTTGCCCTTTATAGAACGAAATGAATTCTCAAAGGCCTGTAACTTCAAGTCCATTGAGATATATTTTTTTAAAATCCCGGCATAGTCAGTCATACACCGCCCGAAATAACAGACGGGAAAATGCCGAGATATATAAAAAATTCGTCCATTTGATGACAATCGTCACGATGAAATATTTAATTTATACGTCGTCACAATAATGTGGAGAGAGGAGCATAGCTTCGTTCACGTGTCGCCACATATGGGAAATTGCCGAGATATATTTTTTTAAAATCGCGGCATGGTCAGTCATACACCGCCTGAAATAACAGACGGGAAAATGCCGAGATATATAAAAAATTCGTCCATTTGATGACAATCGTCACGATGAAATATTTAATTTCTACGTCGTCACAATAATGTGGAGAGAGGAGCATAGCTTCGTTCACGTGTCGCCACATATGGGAAATTGCCGAGATATATATTTTTTAAATCGCGGCATGGTCAGTCATACACCGCCTGAAATAACAGACGGGAAAATGCCGAGATATATTAAAAATTCGTCGCCACACACGGGAAATTGCCGAGATATATTTTCACTTTGTACAAAAATAACATCAAGTAATCGAATCAATAGGTATGTCCTGTGCCTATAACATCGACGTTATAGGCACAGCTGCATCTAGGCATTGTGTAACATCGACGCTGTTTTTGTTTTAGTTAAAACTTTTTGTACTTGTTTCCTCTGTAATAACGGAATCTTCTCTGTGTGCCTGACGGTTCAACCTCATTCTTCCCTCAATCATTTCAAGATGGGAGTTCATGACCCTTCATATTAGTTGCCGTGCCAGTCTGGATGCTTTCTAAACTTTTCCCTAAGTGCAGAATGGATATAAATCGGTGAAGGTGATTTCCGTCAAATAATAATCCTTGTACATCAATGTGTACTTGAACAAGATTCCATTCTACGAGTGCGAGCAAGCCCATGGGCACTGGACCCACTTTTTGTTGCCTTTTTGTAGCTCAATGTTTCATTTATTTTTAAATTATTAGAACGGGAAACTGATACAATAAGTGTGTATTGCCAGGGGCCAATCACAATGCACCTAGCCTCACACACTTGCCAGGAGCCAATCACAATGCACCTAGCCCCACACACTTGCCAGGAGCCAATCACAATGCACCGTGCCTCACACACTTGCCAGGAGCCAATCACAATGCACCTAGCCTCACACACTTGCCAGGAGCCAATCACAATGCACCTAGTCTCACACACTTGCCAGGAGCCAATCACAATGCACCTAGCCTCACACACTTGCCAGGAGCCAATCACAATGCACCTAGTCTCACACACTTGCCAGGAGCCAATCACAATGCACCTAGCCTCACACACTTGCCAGGAGCCAATCACAATGCACCTAGCCCCACACACTTGCCAGGAGCCAATCACAATGCACCAAGCATCACACACTTGCCAGGAGCCAATCACAATGCACCTAGCCCCACACACTTGCCAGGAGCCAATCACAATGCACCTAGCCCCACACACTTGCCAGGAGCCAATCACAATGCACCTAGCCCCACACACTTGCCAGGAGCCAATCACAATGCACCTAGCCCCACACACTTGCCAGGAGCCAATCACAATGCACCTAGCCCCACACACTTGCCAGGAGCCAATCACAATGCACCTAGCCTCACACACTTGCCAGGAGCCAATCACAATGCACCTAGCCTCACACACTTGCCAGGAGCCAATCACAATGCACCTAGCCCCACACACTTGCCAGGAGCCAATCACAATGCACCTAACCCCACACACTTGCCAGGGGCCAATCACAGCCTCACACACGGATGTCACTTGCCAGGAGCCAATCACAATGCACTTAGCCCCACACACTTGCCAGGAGCCAATCACAATGCACCTAGCCTCACACACTTGCCAGGAGCCAATCACAATGCACCTAGCCCCACACACTTGCCAGGAGCCAATCACAATGCACCTAGCCTCACACACTTGCCAGGAGCCAATCACAATGCACCTAGCCCCACACACTTGCCAGGAGCCAATCACAATGCACCTAGCCCCACACACTTGCCAGGAGCCAATCACAATGCACCTAGCCTCACACACTTGCCAGGAGCCAATCACAATGCACCTAGCCTCACACACTTGCCAGGAGCCAATCACAATGCACCTAGCCCCACACACTTGCCAGGAGCCAATCACAATGCACCTAGCCCCACACACTTGCCAGGAGCCAATCACAATGCACCTAGCCCCACACACTTGCCAGGAGCCAATCACAATGCACCTAGCCTCACACACTTGCCAGGAGCCAATCACAATGCACCTAGCCTCACACACTTGCCAGGAGCCAATCACAATGCACCTAGCCTCACACACTTGCCAGGAGCCAATCACAATGCACCTAGCCCCACACACTTGCCAGGAGCCAATCACAATGCACCTAGCCTCACACACTTGCCAGGAGCCAATCACAATGCACCTAGCCCCACACACTTGCCAGGAGCCAATCACAATGCACCTAGCCCCACACACTTGCCAGGAGCCAATCACAATGCACCTAGCCCCACACACTTGCCAGGAGCCAATCACAATGCACCTAGCCCCACACACTTGCCAGGAGCCAATCACAATGCACCTAGCCTCACACACTTGCCAGGAGCCAATCACAATGCACCTAGCCTCACACACTTGCCAGGAGCCAATCACAATGCACCTAGCCCCACACACTTGCCAGGAGCCAATCACAATGCACCTAGCCCCACACACTTGCCAGGAGCCAATCACAATGCACCTAGCCTCACACACTTGCCAGGAGCCAATCACAATGCACCTAGCCACACTCACTTGCCAGGAGCCAATCACAATGCACCTAGTCTCACACACTTGCCAGGAGCCAATCACAATGCACCTAGCCTCACACACTTGCCAGGAGCCAATCACAATGCACCTAGCCTCACACACTTGCCAGGAGCCAATCACAATGCACCTAGCCTCACACACTTGCCAGGAGCCAATCACAATGCACCTAGTCTCACACACTTGCCAGGAGCCAATCACAATGCACCTAGTCTCACACACTTGCCAGGAGCCAATCACAATGCACCTAGCCCCACTCACTTGCCAGGAGCCAATCACAATGCACCTAGCCTCACACACTTGCCAGGAGCCAATCACAATGCACCTAGCCCCACACACTTGCCAGGAGCCAATCACAATGCACCTAGCCTCACACACTTGCCAGGAGCCAATCACAATGCACCTAGCCTCACACACTTGCACAATCACAGTAAATGACACACAGACATTGGATCTCCTCAAGTGGATTATACTAAATGACACACAGACATTGGATCTCCTCATGTGGATTATACTAACATGACTCGCACACATTGGATCTCCTCAAGTGGATTATACTAAAATGACTCACAGACATTGGATCTCCTCATGTGGATTATAGTAAAATGACATACAGACATTGGATCTCCTCATGTGGATTATACTAAATGACACACAGACATTGGATCTCCTCGTGTGGATTATAGTAAAATGACACACGGACATTGGATCTCCTCATGTGGATTATACTAAAATGACACACGGACATTGGATCTCCTCATGTGGATTATACTAAAATGACACACAGACATTGGGTCTCCTCACGTGGATTATACTAAAATGACACACGGACATTGGATCTCCTCATGTGGATTATACTAAATGACACACAGACATTGGATCTCCTCATGTGGATTATACTAAATGACACACAGACATTGGATCTCCTCATGTGGATTATACTAAATGACACACAGACATTGGATCTCCTCATGTGGATTATACTAAAATGACACACAGACATTGGATCTCCTCATGTGGATTATACTAAATGACACACAGACATTGGATCTCCTCATGTGGATTATACTAAATGACACACAGACATTGGATCTCCTCATGTGGATTATACTAAATGACACACAGACATTGGATCTCCTCAAGTGGATTATACTAAAATGACACACAGACATTGGATCTCCTCGTGTGGATTATACTAAATGACACACAGACATTGGATCTCCTCATGTGGATTATACTAAAATGACACACGGACATTGGATCTCCTCATGTGGATTATACTAAATGACACACAGACATTGGATCTCCTCGTGTGGATTATCGTAAAATGACACACAGACATTGGATCTCCTCATGTGGATTATAGTAAAATGACATACAGACATTGGATCTCCTCATGTGGATTATACTAAATGACACACAGACATTGGATCTCCTCGTGTGGATTATAGTAAAATGACACACGGACATTGGATCTCCTCATGTGGATTATACTAAAATGACACACGGACATTGGATCTCCTCATGTGGATTATACTAAATGACACACAGACATTGGATCTCCTCGTTTGGATTATACTAAATGACACACAGACATTGGATCTCCTCATGTGGATTATACTAAATGACACACAGACATTGGATCTCCTCGTTTGGATTATACTAAATGACACACAGACATTGGATCTCCTCATGTGGATTATACTAACATGACACACGGACATTGGATCTCCTCATGTGGATTATACTAAAATGACACACGGACATTGGATCTCCTCATGTGGATTATACTAAATGACACACAGACATTGGATCTCCTCATGTGGATTATACTAAAATGACACACGGACATTGGATCTCCTCATGTGGATTATACTAAATGACACACAGACATTGGATCTCCTCATGTGGATTATACTAAATGACACACAGACATTGGATCTCCTCGTGTGGATGATAGTAAATGACACACAGACATTGGATCTCCTCACGTGGATTATACTAAAATGACACACGGACATTGGATCTCCTCATGTGGATTATACTAAATGACACACAGACATTGGATCTCCTCGTGTGGATTATAGTAAATGACACACAGACATTTGATCTCCTCACGTGGATTATACTAAAATGATACACGGACATTGGATCTCCTCATGTGGATTATACTAAATGACACACAGACATTGGATCTCCTCGTGTGGATTATACTAAATGACACACAGACATTGGATCTCCTCACGTGGATTATACTAAAATGACTCACACACATTGGATCTCCTCAAGTGGATTATACTAAAATGACACACAGACATTGGATCTTCTCATGTGGCTTATCGTAAAATGACACACAGACATTGGATCTCCTCATGTGGATTATACTAAATGACACACAGACATTGGATCTCCTCGTGTGGATTATAGTAAAATGACACACGGACATTGGATCTCCTCATGTGGATTATACTAAAATGACACACGGACATTGGATCTCCTCATGTGGATTATACTAAATGACACACAGACATTGGATCTCCTCGTGTGGATTATACTAAATGACACACAGACATTGGATCTCCTCATGTGGATTATACTAACATGACACACGGACATTGGATCTCCTCATGTGGATTATACTAAAATGACACACGGACATTGGATCTCCTCATGTGGATTATACTAAATGACACACAGACATTGGATCTCCTCGTGTGGATTATACTAAATGACACACAGACATTGGATCTCCTCGTGTGGATGATAGTAAATGACACACAGACATTGGATCTCCTCACGTGGATTATACTAAAATGACACACGGACATTGGATCTCCTCATGTGGATTATACTAAATGACACACAGACATTGGATCTCCTCGTGTGGATTATAGTAAATGACACACAGACATTGGATCTCCTCGTGTGGATTATACTAAATGACACACAGACATTGGATCTCCTCGTGTGGATTATACTAAATGACACACAGACATTGGATCTCCTCACGTGGATTATACTAAAATGACTCACACACATTGGATCTCCTCAAGTGGATTATACTAAAATGACACACAGACATTGGATCTTCTCATGTGGATTATACTAAAATGACTCACACACATTGGATCTCCTTAAGTGGATTATACTAAAATGACACTCAGACATTGGATCTCCTCATGTGGATTATACGAAAATGACACACAGACATTGGATCTCCTCATGTGGATTATAGTAAAATGACACACACATTGGATCTCCTCATGTGGATTATACTATAATAACACACAGACATTGGATCTCCTCAAGTGGATTATACTAAAATGACACACAGACATTGGATCTCCTCATGTGGATTATAGTAAAATGACACACACATTGGATCTCCTCAAGTGGATTATACTAAAATGACACACAGACATTGGATCTCCTCATGTGGATTATACTAAAATGACACACAGACATTGGATCTCCTCAAGTGGATTATACTAAAATGACACACAGACATTGGATCTCCTCAAGTGGATTATACTAAAATGACACACAGACATTGGATCTCCTCAAGTGGATTATACTAAAATGACACACAGACATTGGATCTCCTCAAGTGGATTATACTAAAATGACACACAGACATTGGATCTCCTCAAGTGGATTATACTAAAATGACACACAGACATTGGATCTCCTCAAGTGGATTATACTAAAATGACACACAGACATTGGATCTCCTCAAGTGGATTATACTAAAATGACACACAGACATTGGATCTCCTCATGTGGATTATACTAAAATGACACACACACATTGGTTCTCCCCAAGTGGATTATACTAAAATGACACACAGACATTGGATCTCCTCAAGTGGATTATACTAAAATGACACACAGACATTGGATCTTCTCATGTGGATTATACTAAAATGACTCACACACATTGGATCTCCTTAAGTGGATTATACTAAAATGACACTCAGACATTGGATCTCCTCATGTGGATTATACGAAAATGACACACAGACATTGGATCTCCTCATGTGGATTATAGTAAAATGACACACACATTGGATCTCCTCATGTGGATTATACTATAATAACACACAGACATTGGATCTCCTCAAGTGGATTATACTAAAATGACACACAGACATTGGATCTCCTCATGTGGATTATAGTAAAATGACACACACATTGGATCTCCTCAAGTGGATTATACTAAAATGACACACAGACATTGGATCTCCTCATGTGGATTATACTAAAATGACACACAGACATTGGATCTCCTCAAGTGGATTATACTAAAATGACACACAGACATTGGATCTCCTCAAGTGGATTATACTAAAATGACACACAGACATTGGATCTCCTCATGTGGATTATACTAAAATGACACACAGACATTGGATCTCCTCAAGTGGATTATACTAAAATGACACACAGACATTGGATCTCCTCAAGTGGATTATACTAAAATGACACACAGACATTGGATCTCCTCAAGTGGATTATACTAAAATGACACACAGACATTGGATCTCCTCAAGTGGATTATACTAAAATGACACACAGACATTGGATCTCCTCAAGTGGATTATACTAAAATGACACACAGACATTGGATCTCCTCATGTGGATTATACTAAAATGACACACACACATTGGTTCTCCCCAAGTGGATTATACTAAAATGACACACAGACATTGGATCTCCTCAAGTGGATTATACTAAAATGACACACAGACATTGGATCTCCTCAAGTGGATTATACTAAAATGACACACAGACATTGGATCTCCTCATGTGGATTATACTAAAATGACACACACACATTGGTTCTCCCCAAGTGGATTATACTAAAATGACACACACACATTGGTTCTCCCCAAGTGGATTATACTAAAATGACACACAGACATTGGATCTCCTCGTGTGGATTATAGTAAAATGACACACGGACATTGGATCTCCTCATGGGGATTATACTAAATGACACACAGACATTGGATCTCCTCGTGTGGATTATAGTAAATGTCACACAGACATTGGATCTCCTCACGTGGATTATACTAAAATGATACACGGACATTGGATCTCCTCATGTGGATTATACTAAATGACACACAGACATTGGATCTCCTCGTGTGGATTATACTAAATGACACACAGACATTGGATCTCCTCACGTGGATTATACTAAAATGACACACAGACATTGGATCTCCTCAAGTGGATTATACTAAAATGACACACAGACATTGGATCTCCTCAAGTGGATTATACTAAAATGACACACAGACATTGGATCTCCTCATGTGGATTATACTAAAATGACACACAGACATTGGATCTCCTCAAGTGGATTATACTAAAATGACACACAGACATTGGATCTCCTCAAGTGGATTATACTAAAATGACACACAGACATTGGATCTCCTCAAGTGGATTATACTAAAATGACACACAGACATTGGATCTCCTCAAGTGGATTATACTAAAATGACACACAGACATTGGATCTCCTCAAGTGGATTATACTAAAATGACACACAGACATTGGATCTCCTCAAGTGGATTATACTAAAATGACACACAGACATTGGATCTCCTCAAGTGGATTATACTAAAATGACACACAGACATTGGATCTCCTCATGTGGATTATACTAAAATGACACACACACATTGGTTCTCCCCAAGTGGATTATACTAAAATGACACACAGACATTGGATCTCCTCAAGTGGATTATACTAAAATGACACACAGACATTGGATCTCCTCAAGTGGATTATACTAAAATGACACACAGACATTGGATCTCCTCATGTGGATTATACTAAAATGACACACACACATTGGTTCTCCCCAAGTGGATTATACTAAAATGACACACACACATTGGTTCTCCCCAAGTGGATTATACTAAAATGACACACAGACATTGGATCTCCTCGTGTGGATTATAGTAAAATGACACACGGACATTGGATCTCCTCATGGGGATTATACTAAATGACACACAGACATTGGATCTCCTCGTGTGGATTATAGTAAATGTCACACAGACATTGGATCTCCTCACGTGGATTATACTAAAATGATACACGGACATTGGATCTCCTCATGTGGATTATACTAAATGACACACAGACATTGGATCTCCTCGTGTGGATTATACTAAATGACACACAGACATTGGATCCCCTCACGAGGATTATACTAAAATGACTCACACACATTGGATCTCCTCAAGTGGATTATACTAAATGACACATGGACATTGGATCTCCTCATGTGGATTATACTAAATGACACACAGACATTGGATCTCCTCATGTGGATTATACTAAATGACACACAGACATTGGATCTCCTCATGTGGATTATACTAAAATGACACACAGACATTGGATCTCCTCATGTGGATTATACTAAATGACACACAGACATTGGATCTCCTCATGTGGATTATACTAAAATGACACACAGACATTGGATCTCCTCATGTGGATTATACTAAATGACACACAGACATTGGATCTCCTCATGTGGATTATACTAAATGACACACAGACATTGGATCTCCTCATGTGGATTATACTAAATGACACACAGACATTGGATCTCCTCATGTGGATTATACTAAAATGACACACAGACATTGGATCTCCTCATGTGGATTATACTAAATGACACACAGACATTGGATCTCCTCATGTGGATTATACTAAATGACACACAGACATTGGATCTCCTCATGTGGATTATACTAAATGACACACAGACATTGGATCTCCTCAAGTGGATTATACTAAAATGACACACAGACATTGGATCTCCTCGTGTGGATTATACTAAATGACACACAGACATTGGATCTCCTCATGTGGATTATACTAAAATGACACACGGACATTGGATCTCCTCATGTGGATTATACTAAATGACACACAGACATTGGATCTCCTCGTGTGGATTATCGTAAAATGACACACAGACATTGGATCTCCTCATGTGGATTATACTAAATAACACACAGACATTGGATCTCCTCGTGTGGATTATAGTAAAATGACACACGGACATTGGATCTCCTCATGTGGATTATACTAAAATGACACACGGACATTGGATCTCCTCATGTGGATTATACTAAATGACACACAGACATTGGATCTCCTCGTTTGGATTATACTAAATGACACACAGACATTGGATCTCCTCATGTGGATTATACTAAATGACACACAGACATTGGATCTCCTCGTTTGGATTATACTAAATGACACACAGACATTGGATCTCCTCATGTGGATTATACTAACATGACACACAGACATTGGATCTCCTCATGTGGATTATACTAACATGACACACGGACATTGGATCTCCTCATGTGGATTATACTAAAATGACACACGGACATTGGATCTCCTCATGTGGATTATACTAAATGACACACAGACATTGGATCTCCTCGTGTGGATTATAGTAAATGACACACAGACATTGGATCTCCTCACGTGGATTATACTAAAATGACACACGGACATTGGATCTCCTCATGTGGATTATACTAAATGACACACAGACATTGGATCTCCTCGTGTGGATTATAGTAAATGACACACAGACATTGGATCTCCTCGTGTGGATTATAGTAAATGACACACAGACATTGGATCTCCTCACGTGGATTATACTAAAATGATACACGGACATTGGATCTCCTCATGTGGATTATACTAAATGACACACAGACATTGGATCTCCTCGTGTGGATTATACTAAATGACACACAGACATTGGATCTCCTCACGTGGATTATACTAAAATGACTCACACACATTGGATCTCCTCAAGTGGATTATACTAAAATGACACACAGACATTGGATCTTCTCATGTGGCTTATCGTAAAATGACACACAGACATTGGATCTCCTCATTTGGATTATAGTAAAATGACATACAGACATTGGATCTCCTCATGTGGATTATACTAAATGACACACAGACATTGGATCTCCTCGTGTGGATTATAGTAAAATGACACACGGACATTGGATCTCCTCATGTGGATTATACTAAAATGACACACGGACATTGGATCTCCTCATGTGGATTATACTAAATGACACACAGACATTGGATCTCCTCGTGTGGATTATACTAAATGACACACAGACATTGGATCTCCTCATGTGGATTATACTAAATGACACACAGACATTGGATCTCCTCATGTGGATTATACTAAATGACACACAGACATTGGATCTCCTCATGTGGATTATACTAAAATGACACACAGACATTGGATCTCCTCATGTGGATTATACTAAATGACACACAGACATTGGATCTCCTCATGTGGATTATACTAAATGACACACAGACATTGGATCTCCTCATGTGGATTATACTAAATGACACACAGACATTGGATCTCCTCAAGTGGATTATACTAAAATGACACACAGACATTGGATCTCCTCGTGTGGATTATACTAAATGACACACAGACATTGGATCTCCTCATGTGGATTATACTAAAATGACACACGGACATTGGATCTCCTCATGTGGATTATACTAAATGACACACAGACATTGGATCTCCTCGTGTGGATTATCGTAAAATGACACACAGACATTGGATCTCCTCATGTGGATTATAGTAAAATGACATACAGACATTGGATCTCCTCATGTGGATTATACTAAATGACACACAGACATTGGATCTCCTCGTGTGGATTATAGTAAAATGACACACGGACATTGGATCTCCTCATGTGGATTATACTAAAATGACACACGGACATTGGATCTCCTCATGTGGATTATACTAAATGACACACAGACATTGGATCTCCTCGTTTGGATTATACTAAATGACACACAGACATTGGATCTCCTCATGTGGATTATACTAAATGACACACAGACATTGGATCTCCTCGTTTGGATTATACTAAATGACACACAGACATTGGATCTCCTCATGTGGATTATACTAACATGACACACGGACATTGGATCTCCTCATGTGGATTATACTAAAATGACACACGGACATTGGATCTCCTCATGTGGATTATACTAAATGACACACAGACATTGGATCTCCTCATGTGGATTATACTAAAATGACACACGGACATTGGATCTCCTCATGTGGATTATACTAAATGACACACAGACATTGGATCTCCTCATGTGGATTATACTAAATGACACACAGACATTGGATCTCCTCGTGTGGATGATAGTAAATGACACACAGACATTGGATCTCCTCACGTGGATTATACTAAAATGACACACGGACATTGGATCTCCTCATGTGGATTATACTAAATGACACACAGACATTGGATCTCCTCGTGTGGATTATAGTAAATGACACACAGACATTGGATCTCCTCACGTGGATTATACTAAAATGATACACGGACATTGGATCTCCTCATGTGGATTATACTAAATGACACACAGACATTGGATCTCCTCGTGTGGATTATACTAAATGACACACAGACATTGGATCTCCTCACGTGGATTATACTAAAATGACTCACACACATTGGATCTCCTCAAGTGGATTATACTAAAATGACACACAGACATTGGATCTTCTCATGTGGCTTATCGTAAAATGACACACAGACATTGGATCTCCTCATGTGGATTATAGTAAAATGACATACAGACATTGGATCTCCTCATGTGGATTATACTAAATGACACACAGACATTGGATCTCCTCGTGTGGATTATAGTAAAATGACACACGGACATTGGATCTCCTCATGTGGATTATACTAAAATGACACACGGACATTGGATCTCCTCATGTGGATTATACTAAATGACACACAGACATTGGATCTCCTCGTGTGGATTATACTAAATGACACACAGACATTGGATCTCCTCATGTGGATTATACTAACATGACACACGGACATTGGATCTCCTCATGTGGATTATACTAAAATGACACACGGACATTGGATCTCCTCATGTGGATTATACTAAATGACACACAGACATTGGATCTCCTCGTGTGGATTATACTAAATGACACACAGACATTGGATCTCCTCGTGTGGATGATAGTAAATGACACACAGACATTGGATCTCCTCACGTGGATTATACTAAAATGACACACGGACATTGGATCTCCTCATGTGGATTATACTAAATGACACACAGACATTGGATCTCCTCGTGTGGATTATAGTAAATGACACACAGACATTGGATCTCCTCACGTGGATTATACTAAAATGATACACGGACATTGGATCTCCTCGTGTGGATTATACTAAATGACACACAGACATTGGATCTCCTCGTGTGGATTATACTAAATGACACACAGACATTGGATCTCCTCACGTGGATTATACTAAAATGACTCACACACATTGGATCTCCTCAAGTGGATTATACTAAAATGACACACAGACATTGGATCTTCTCATGTGGATTATACTAAAATGACTCACACACATTGGATCTCCTTAAGTGGATTATACTAAATGACACTCAGACATTGGATCTCCTCGTTTGGATTATACTAAATGACACACAGACATTGGATCTCCTCATGTGGATTATACTAAATGACACACAGACATTGGATCTCCTCGTTTGGATTATACTAAATGACACACAGACATTGGATCTCCTCATGTGGATTATACTAACATGACACACGGACATTGGATCTCCTCATGTGGATTATACTAAAATGACACACGGACATTGGATCTCCTCATGTGGATTATACTAAATGACACACAGACATTGGATCTCCTCATGTGGATTATACTAAAATGACACACGGACATTGGATCTCCTCATGTGGATTATACTAAATGACACACAGACATTGGATCTCCTCATGTGGATTATACTAAATGACACACAGACATTGGATCTCCTCGTGTGGATGATAGTAAATGACACACAGACATTGGATCTCCTCACGTGGATTATACTAAAATGACACACGGACATTGGATCTCCTCATGTGGATTATACTAAATGACACACAGACATTGGATCTCCTCGTGTGGATTATAGTAAATGACACACAGACATTGGATCTCCTCACGTGGATTATACTAAAATGATACACGGACATTGGATCTCCTCATGTGGATTATACTAAATGACACACAGACATTGGATCTCCTCGTGTGGATTATACTAAATGACACACAGACATTGGATCTCCTCACGTGGATTATACTAAAATGACTCACACACATTGGATCTCCTCAAGTGGATTATACTAAAATGACACACAGACATTGGATCTTCTCATGTGGCTTATCGTAAAATGACACACAGACATTGGATCTCCTCATGTGGATTATAGTAAAATGACATACAGACATTGGATCTCCTCATGTGGATTATACTAAATGACACACAGACATTGGATCTCCTCGTGTGGATTATAGTAAAATGACACACGGACATTGGATCTCCTCATGTGGATTATACTAAAATGACACACGGACATTGGATCTCCTCATGTGGATTATACTAAATGACACACAGACATTGGATCTCCTCGTGTGGATTATACTAAATGACACACAGACATTGGATCTCCTCATGTGGATTATACTAACATGACACACGGACATTGGATCTCCTCATGTGGATTATACTAAAATGACACACGGACATTGGATCTCCTCATGTGGATTATACTAAATGACACACAGACATTGGATCTCCTCGTGTGGATTATACTAAATGACACACAGACATTGGATCTCCTCGTGTGGATGATAGTAAATGACACACAGACATTGGATCTCCTCACGTGGATTATACTAAAATGACACACGGACATTGGATCTCCTCATGTGGATTATACTAAATGACACACAGACATTGGATCTCCTCGTGTGGATTATAGTAAATGACACACAGACATTGGATCTCCTCACGTGGATTATACTAAAATGATACACGGACATTGGATCTCCTCGTGTGGATTATACTAAATGACACACAGACATTGGATCTCCTCGTGTGGATTATACTAAATGACACACAGACATTGGATCTCCTCACGTGGATTATACTAAAATGACTCACACACATTGGATCTCCTCAAGTGGATTATACTAAAATGACACACAGACATTGGATCTTCTCATGTGGATTATACTAAAATGACTCACACACATTGGATCTCCTTAAGTGGATTATACTAAAATGACACTCAGACATTGGATCTCCTCATGTGGATTATACGAAAATGACACACAGACATTGGATCTCCTCATGTGGATTATAGTAAAATGACACACACATTGGATCTCCTCATGTGGATTATACTAAAATAACACACAGACATTGGATCTCCTCAAGTGGATTATACTAAAATGACACACAGACATTGGATCTCCTCATGTGGATTATAGTAAAATGACACACACATTGGATCTCCTCAAGTGGATTATACTAAAATGACACACAGACATTGGATCTCCTCATGTGGATTATACTAAAATGACACACAGACATTGGATCTCCTCAAGTGGATTATACTAAAATGACACACAGACATTGGATCTCCTCAAGTGGATTATACTAAAATGACACACAGACATTGGATCTCCTCAAGTGGATTATACTAAAATGACACACAGACATTGGATCTCCTCAAGTGGATTATACTAAAATGACACACAGACATTGGATCTCCTCATGTGGATTATACTAAAATGACACACACACATTGGTTCTCCCCAAGTGGATTATACTAAAATGACACACACACATTGGTTCTCCCCAAGTGGATTATACTAAAATGACACACAGACATTGGATCTCCTCGTGTGGATTATAGTAAAATGACACACGGACATTGGATCTCCTCATGGGGATTATACTAAATGACACACAGACATTGGATCTCCTCGTGTGGATTATAGTAAATGTCACACAGACATTGGATCTCCTCACGTGGATTATACTAAAATGATACACGGACATTGGATCTCCTCATGTGGATTATACTAAATGACACACAGACATTGGATCTCCTCGTGTGGATTATACTAAATGACACACAGACATTGGATCTCCTCACGTGGATTATACTAAAATGACTCACACACATTGGATCTCCTCAAGTGGATTATACTAAATGACACATGGACATTGGATCTCCTCATGTGGATTATACTAAATGACACACAGACATTGGATCTCCTCATGTGGATTATACTAAATGACACACAGACATTGGATCTCCTCGTGTGGATTATAGTAAAATGACACACAGACATTGGATCTCCTCATGTGGATTATAGTAAATGACACACAGACATTGGATCTCCTCATGTGGATTATACTAAATGACACACAGACATTGGATCTCCTCGTGTGGATTATAGTAAAATGAAACACGGACATTGGATCTCCTCATGTGGATTATACTAAATGACACACAGACATTGGATCTCCTCGTGTGGATTATAGTAAAATGACACACGGACATTGGATCTCCTCATGTGGATTATACTAAATGACACACAGACATTGGATCTCCTCGTGTGGATTATACTAAATGACACACAGACGTTGGATCTCCTCGTGTGGATGATAGTAAATGACACACAGACATTGGATCTCCTCATGTGGATTTTACTAAAATGACTCATACACATTGTATCTCCTTAAATGGATTATACTAAAATAACACACAGACATTGGATCTCCTCATGTGGATTATACTAAAATGACTCATACACATTGGATCTCCTTAAGTGGATTACCCTAAAATGACACACAGACATTGGATCTCCTCACGTGGATTATACTAAAATGACTCATACACATTGGATCTCCTTAAGTGGATTATCCTAAAATGACACACAGACATTGGATCTCCTCACGTGGATTATACTAAAATGACTCATACACATTGGATCTCCTTAAGTGGATTATACTAAAATAACACACAGACATTGGATCTCCTCATGTGGATTATACTAAATGACACACAGACATTGGATCTCCTCGTGTGGATTATACTAAAATGACACACGGACATTGGATCTCCTCATGTGGATTATACTAAATGACACACAGACATTGGATCTCCTCGTGTGGATTATACTAAAATGACACACAGACATTGGATCTCCTCATGTGGATTATACTAAATGACACACAGACGTTGGATCTCCTCAAGTGGATTATACTAAATGACACACAGACGTTGGATCTCCTCATGTGGATTATACTAAAATGACACACAGACATTGGATCTCCTCATGTGGATTATACTAAAATGACACACAGACATTTGATCTCCTTAAGTGGATTATACTAAAATGACACACAGACATTGGATCTCCTTAAGTGGATTATACTAAAATGCAACACAGACATTGGATCTCCTCAAGTGGATTATACTAAAATAACACATAGACATTGGATCTCCTCATGTGGATTATACTAAAATGACACACAGACATTGGATCTCCTCAAGTGGATTATACTAAAATGACACACAGACATTGGATCTCCTCATGTGGATTATACTATAATGACTCACACACATTGGATCTCCTTAAGTGGATTATACTAAAATGACACACAGACATTGGATCTCCTCAAGTGGATTATACTAAAATAACACACAGACATTGGATCTCCTCACGTGGATTATACTAAAATGACTCACACACATTGGATCTCCTCAAGTGGATTATACTAAAATGACACACAGACATTGGATCTTCTCATGTGGATTATACTAAAATGACTCACACACATTGGATCTCCTTAAGTGGATTATACTAAAATGACACTCAGACATTGGATCTCCTCATGTGGATTATACGAAAATGACACACAGACATTGGATCTCCTCATGTGGATTATAGTAAAATGACACACACATTGGATCTCCTCATGTGGATTATACTAAAATAACACACAGACATTGGATCTCCTCAAGTGGATTATACTAAAATGACACACAGACATTGGATCTCCTCATGTGGATTATAGTAAAATGACACACACATTGGATCTCCTCAAGTGGATTATACTAAAATGACACACAGACATTGGATCTCCTCATGTGGATTATACTAAAATGACACACAGACATTGGATCTCCTCAAGTGGATTATACTAAAATGACACACAGACATTGGATCTCCTCAAGTGGATTATACTAAAATGACACACAGACATTGGATCTCCTCATGTGGATTATACTAAAATGACACACAGACATTGGATCTCCTCAAGTGGATTATACTAAAATGACACACAGACATTGGATCTCCTCAAGTGGATTATACTAAAATGACACACAGACATTGGATCTCCTCAAGTGGATTATACTAAAATGACACACAGACATTGGATCTCCTCAAGTGGATTATACTAAAATGACACACAGACATTGGATCTCCTCAAGTGGATTATACTAAAATGACACACAGACATTGGATCTCCTCATGTGGATTATACTAAAATGACACACACACATTGGTTCTCCCCAAGTGGATTATACTAAAATGACACACACACATTGGTTCTCCCCAAGTGGATTATACTAAAATGACACACAGACATTGGATCTCCTCGTGTGGATTATAGTAAAATGACACACGGACATTGGATCTCCTCATGGGGATTATACTAAATGACACACAGACATTGGATCTCCTCGTGTGGATTATAGTAAATGTCACACAGACATTGGATCTCCTCACGTGGATTATACTAAAATGATACACGGACATTGGATCTCCTCATGTGGATTATACTAAATGACACACAGACATTGGATCTCCTCGTGTGGATTATACTAAATGACACACAGACATTGGATCTCCTCACGTGGATTATACTAAAATGACTCACACACATTGGATCTCCTCAAGTGGATTATACTAAATGACACATGGACATTGGATCTCCTCATGTGGATTATACTAAATGAAACACAGACATTGGATCTCCTCATGTGGATTATACTAAATGACACACAGACATTGGATCTCCTCGTGTGGATTATAGTAAAATGACACACAGACATTGGATCTCCTCATGTGGATTATAGTAAATGACACACAGACATTGGATCTCCTCATGTGGATTATAGTAAAATGACACACTGACATTGGATCTCCTCATGTGGATTATAGTAAAATGACACACAGACATTGGATCTCCTCATGTGGCTTATACTAAATGACACACAGACATTGGATCTCCTCGTGTGGATTATAGTAAAATGACACACGGACATTGGATCTCCTCATGTGGATTATACTAAAATGACACACGGACATTGGATCTCCTCACGTGGATTATACTAAAATGACATACGGACATTGGATCTCCTCATGTGGATTATACTAAAATGACACACGGACATTGGATCTCCTCACGTGGATTATACTAAAATGACATACGGACATTGGATCTCCTCATGTGGATTATACTAAAATGACATACGGACATTGGATCTCCTCATGTGGATTATACTAAAATGACACACAGACATTGGATCTCCTCATGTGGATTATACTAAATGACACACAGACATTGGATCTCCTCGTGTGGATTATAGTAAAATGACACACAGACATTGGATCTCCTCATGTGGATTATACTAAAATGACTCACACACATTGGATCTCCTTAAGTGGATTATACTAAAATGACACACAGACATTGGATCTCCTCAAGTGGATTATACTAAAATAACACACAGACATTGGATCTCCTCATGTGGATTATACTACACACAGACATTGGATCTCCTCGTGTGGATTATACTAAATGACACACAGACATTGGATCTCCTCATGTGGATTATACTAAAATGACTCACACACATTGGATCTCCTCAAGTGGATTATACTAAAATGACACACAGACATTGGATCTTCTCATGTGGATTATACTAAAATGACTCACACACATTGGATCTCCTTAAGTGGATTATACTAAAATGACACTCAGACATTGGATCTCCTCATGTGGATTATACGAAAATGACACACAGACATTGGATCTCCTCATGTGGATTATAGTAAAATGACACACACATTGGATCTCCTCATGTGGATTATACTAAAATAACACACAGACATTGGATCTCCTCAAGTGGATTATACTAAAATGACACACAGACATTGGATCTCCTCATGTGGATTATAGTAAAATGACACACACATTGGATCTCCTCAAGTGGATTATACTAAAATGACACACAGACATTGGATCTCCTCATGTGGATTATACTAAAATGACACACAGACATTGGATCTCCTCAAGTGGATTATACTAAAATGACACACAGACATTGGATCTCCTCAAGTGGATTATACTAAAATGACACACAGACATTGGATCTCCTCATGTGGATTATACTAAAATGACACACAGACATTGGATCTCCTCAAGTGGATTATACTAAAATGACACACAGACATTGGATCTCCTCAAGTGGATTATACTAAAATGACACACAGACATTGGATCTCCTCATGTGGATTATACTAAAATGACACACACACATTGGTTCTCCCCAAGTGGATTATACTAAAATGACACACACACATTGGTTCTCCCCAAGTGGATTATACTAAAATGACACACAGACATTGGATCTCCTCGTGTGGATTATAGTAAAATGACACACGGACATTGGATCTCCTCAAGTGGATTATACTAAAATGACACACAGACATTGGATCTCCTCAAGTGGATTATACTAAAATGACACACAGACATTGGATCTCCTCATGTGGATTATACTAAAATGACACACAGACATTGGATCTCCTCAAGTGGATTATACTAAAATGACACACAGACATTGGATCTCCTCATGTGGATTATACTAAAATGACACACACACATTGGTTCTCCTCAAGTGGATTATACTAAAATGACACACAGACATTGGATCTCCTCAAGTGGATTATACTAAAATGACACACAGACATTGGATCTCCTCAAGTGGATTATACTAAAATGACACACAGACATTGGATCTCCTCATGTGGATTATACTAAAATGACACACAGACATTGGATCTCCTCAAGTGGATTATACTAAAATGACACACAGACATTGGATCTCCTCAAGTGGATTATACTAAAATGACACACAGACATTGGATCTCCTCAAGTGGATTATACTAAAATGACACACAGACATTGGATCTCCTCAAGTGGATTATACTAAAATGACACACAGACATTGGATCTCCTCATGTGGATTATACTAAAATGACACACACACATTGGTTCTCCCCAAGTGGATTATACTAAAATGACACACACACATTGGTTCTCCCCAAGTGGATTATACTAAAATGACACACAGACATTGGATCTCCTCGTGTGGATTATAGTAAAATGACACACGGACATTGGATCTCCTCATGGGGATTATACTAAATGACACACAGACATTGGATCTCCTCGTGTGGATTATAGTAAATGTCACACAGACATTGGATCTCCTCACGTGGATTATACTAAAATGATACACGGACATTGGATCTCCTCATGTGGATTATACTAAATGACACACAGACATTGGATCTCCTCGTGTGGATTATACTAAATGACACACAGACATTGGATCTCCTCACGTGGATTATACTAAAATGACTCACACACATTGGATCTCCTCAAGTGGATTATACTAAATGACACATGGACATTGGATCTCCTCATGTGGATTATACTAAATGAAACACAGACATTGGATCTCCTCATGTGGATTATACTAAATGACACACAGACATTGGATCTCCTCGTGTGGATTATAGTAAAATGACACACAGACATTGGATCTCCTCATGTGGATTATAGTAAATGACACACAGACATTGGATCTCCTCATGTGGATTATAGTAAAATGACACACTGACATTGGATCTCCTCATGTGGATTATAGTAAAATGACACACAGACATTGGATCTCCTCATGTGGCTTATACTAAATGACACACAGACATTGGATCTCCTCGTGTGGATTATAGTAAAATGACACACGGACATTGGATCTCCTCATGTGGATTATACTAAAATGACACACGGACATTGGATCTCCTCACGTGGATTATACTAAAATGACATACGGACATTGGATCTCCTCATGTGGATTATACTAAAATGACACACGGACATTGGATCTCCTCACGTGGATTATACTAAAATGACATACGGACATTGGATCTCCTCATGTGGATTATACTAAAATGACATACGGACATTGGATCTCCTCATGTGGATTATACTAAAATGACACACAGACATTGGATCTCCTCATGTGGATTATACTAAAATGACTCACACACATTGGATCTCCTTTAGTGGATTATACTAAAATGACACACAGACATTGGATCTCCTCATGTGGATTATACTAAATGACACACAGACATTGGATCTCCTCGTGTGGATTATAGTAAAATGACACACAGACATTGGATCTCCTCATGTGGATTATACTAAAATGACTCACACACATTGGATCTCCTTAAGTGGATTATACTAAAATGACACACAGACATTGGATCTCCTCAAGTGGATTATACTAAAATAACACACAGACATTGGATCTCCTCATGTGGATTATACTAAATGACACACAGACATTGGATCTCCTCATGTGGATTATAGTAAAATGACACACAGACATTGGATCTCCTCATGTGGATTATACTAAAATGACACACACACATTGGTTCTCCTCAAGTGGATTATACTAAAATGACACACAGACATTGGATCTCCTCAAGTGTATTATACTAAAATGACACACAGACATTGGATCTCCTCAAGTGGATTATACTAAAATGACACACAGACATTGGATCTCCTCATGTGGATTATACTAAAATGACACACAGACATTGGATCTCCTCAAGTGGATTATACTAAAATGACACACAGACATTGGATCTCCTCAAGTGGATTATACTAAAATGACACACAGACATTGGATCTCCTCAAGTGGATTATACTAAAATGACACACAGACATTGGATCTCCTCAAGTGGATTATACTAAAATGACACACAGACATTGGATCTCCTCATGTGGATTATACTAAAATGACACACACACATTGGTTCTCCCCAAGTGGATTATACTAAAATGACACACACACATTGGTTCTCCCCAAGTGGATTATACTAAAATGACACAGACATTGGATCTCCTCGTGTGGATTATAGTAAAATGACACACGGACATTGGATCTCCTCATGGGGATTATACTAAATGACACACAGACATTGGATCTCCTCGTGTGGATTATAGTAAATGTCACACAGACATTGGATCTCCTCACGTGGATTATACTAAAATGATACACGGACATTGGATCTCCTCATGTGGATTATACTAAATGACACACAGACATTGGATCTCCTCGTGTGGATTATACTAAATGACACACAGACATTGGATCTCCTCACGTGGATTATACTAAAATGACTCACACACATTGGATCTCCTCAAGTGGATTATACTAAATGACACATGGACATTGGATCTCCTCATGTGGATTATACTAAATGAAACACAGACATTGGATCTCCTCATGTGGATTATACTAAATGACACACAGACATTGGATCTCCTCGTGTGGATTATAGTAAAATGACACACAGACATTGGATCTCCTCATGTGGATTATAGTAAATGACACACAGACATTGGATCTCCTCATGTGGATTATAGTAAAATGACACACAGACATTGGATCTCCTCATGTGGCTTATACTAAATGACACACAGACATTGGATCTCCTCGTGTGGATTATAGTAAAATGACACACGGACATTGGATCTCCTCATGTGGATTATACTAAAATGACACACGGACATTGGATCTCCTCACGTGGATTATACTAAAATGACATACGGACATTGGATCTCCTCATGTGGATTATACTAAAATGACACACGGACATTGGATCTCCTCACGTGGATTATACTAAAATGACATACGGACATTGGATCTCCTCATGTGGATTATACTAAAATGACATACGGACATTGGATCTCCTCATGTGGATTATACTAAAATGACACACAGACATTGGATCTCCTCATGTGGATTATACTAAATGACACACAGACATTGGATCTCCTCGTGTGGATTATAGTAAAATGACACACAGACATTGGATCTCCTCATGTGGATTATACTAAAATGACTCACACACATTGGATCTCCTTAAGTGGATTATACTAAAATGACACACAGACATTGGATCTCCTCAAGTGGATTATACTAAAATAACACACAGACATTGGATCTCCTCATGTGGATTATACTAAATGACACACAGACATTGGATCTCCTCGTGTGGATTATACTAAATGACACACAGACATTGGATCTCCTCATGTGGATTATACTAAAATGACTCACACACATTGGATCTCCTCAAGTGGATTATACTAAAATGACACACAGACATTGGATCTTCTCATGTGGATTATACTAAAATGACTCACACACATTGGATCTCCTTAAGTGGATTATACTAAAATGACACTCAGACATTGGATCTCCTCATGTGGATTATACGAAAATGACACACAGACATTGGATCTCCTCATGTGGATTATAGTAAAATGACACACACATTGGATCTCCTCATGTGGATTATACTAAAATAACACACAGACATTGGATCTCCTCAAGTGGATTATACTAAAATGACACACAGACATTGGATCTCCTCATGTGGATTATAGTAAAATGACACACACATTGGATCTCCTCAAGTGGATTATACTAAAATGACACACAGACATTGGATCTCCTCATGTGGATTATACTAAAATGACACACAGACATTGGATCTCCTCAAGTGGATTATACTAAAATGACACACAGACATTGGATCTCCTCAAGTGGATTATACTAAAATGACACACAGACATTGGATCTCCTCATGTGGATTATACTAAAATGACACACAGACATTGGATCTCCTCAAGTGGATTATACTAAAATGACACACAGACATTGGATCTCCTCAAGTGGATTATACTAAAATGACACACAGACATTGGATCTCCTCAAGTGGATTATACTAAAATGACACACAGACATTGGATCTCCTCAAGTGGATTATACTAAAATGACACACAGACATTGGATCTCCTCATGTGGATTATACTAAAATGACACACACACATTGGTTCTCCCCAAGTGGATTATACTAAAATGACACACACACATTGGTTCTCCCCAAGTGGATTATACTAAAATGACACACAGACATTGGATCTCCTCGTGTGGATTATAGTAAAATGACACACGGACATTGGATCTCCTCAAGTGGATTATACTAAAATGACACACAGACATTGGATCTCCTCAAGTGGATTATACTAAAATGACACACAGACATTGGATCTCCTCATGTGGATTATACTAAAATGACACACAGACATTGGATCTCCTCAAGTGGATTATACTAAAATGACACACAGACATTGGATCTCCTCATGTGGATTATACTAAAATGACACACACACATTGGTTCTCCTCAAGTGGATTATACTAAAATGACACACAGACATTGGATCTCCTCAAGTGGATTATACTAAAATGACACACAGACATTGGATCTCCTCAAGTGGATTATACTAAAATGACACACAGACATTGGATCTCCTCATGTGGATTATACTAAAATGACACACAGACATTGGATCTCCTCAAGTGGATTATACTAAAATGACACACAGACATTGGATCTCCTCAAGTGGATTATACTAAAATGACACACAGACATTGGATCTCCTCAAGTGGATTATACTAAAATGACACACAGACATTGGATCTCCTCAAGTGGATTATACTAAAATGACACACAGACATTGGATCTCCTCATGTGGATTATACTAAAATGACACACACACATTGGTTCTCCCCAAGTGGATTATACTAAAATGACACACACACATTGGTTCTCCCCAAGTGGATTATACTAAAATGACACACAGACATTGGATCTCCTCGTGTGGATTATAGTAAAATGACACACGGACATTGGATCTCCTCATGGGGATTATACTAAATGACACACAGACATTGGATCTCCTCGTGTGGATTATAGTAAATGTCACACAGACATTGGATCTCCTCACGTGGATTATACTAAAATGATACACGGACATTGGATCTCCTCATGTGGATTATACTAAATGACACACAGACATTGGATCTCCTCGTGTGGATTATACTAAATGACACACAGACATTGGATCTCCTCACGTGGATTATACTAAAATGACTCACACACATTGGATCTCCTCAAGTGGATTATACTAAATGACACATGGACATTGGATCTCCTCATGTGGATTATACTAAATGAAACACAGACATTGGATCTCCTCATGTGGATTATACTAAATGACACACAGACATTGGATCTCCTCGTGTGGATTATAGTAAAATGACACACAGACATTGGATCTCCTCATGTGGATTATAGTAAATGACACACAGACATTGGATCTCCTCATGTGGATTATAGTAAAATGACACACTGACATTGGATCTCCTCATGTGGATTATAGTAAAATGACACACAGACATTGGATCTCCTCATGTGGCTTATACTAAATGACACACAGACATTGGATCTCCTCGTGTGGATTATAGTAAAATGACACACGGACATTGGATCTCCTCATGTGGATTATACTAAAATGACACACGGACATTGGATCTCCTCACGTGGATTATACTAAAATGACATACGGACATTGGATCTCCTCATGTGGATTATACTAAAATGACACACGGACATTGGATCTCCTCACGTGGATTATACTAAAATGACATACGGACATTGGATCTCCTCATGTGGATTATACTAAAATGACATACGGACATTGGATCTCCTCATGTGGATTATACTAAAATGACACACAGACATTGGATCTCCTCATGTGGATTATACTAAAATGACTCACACACATTGGATCTCCTTTAGTGGATTATACTAAAATGACACACAGACATTGGATCTCCTCATGTGGATTATACTAAATGACACACAGACATTGGATCTCCTCGTGTGGATTATAGTAAAATGACACACAGACATTGGATCTCCTCATGTGGATTATACTAAAATGACTCACACACATTGGATCTCCTTAAGTGGATTATACTAAAATGACACACAGACATTGGATCTCCTCAAGTGGATTATACTAAAATAACACACAGACATTGGATCTCCTCATGTGGATTATACTAAATGACACACAGACATTGGATCTCCTCATGTGGATTATAGTAAAATGACACACAGACATTGGATCTCCTCATGTGGATTATACTAAAATGACACACACACATTGGTTCTCCTCAAGTGGATTATACTAAAATGACACACAGACATTGGATCTCCTCAAGTGTATTATACTAAAATGACACACAGACATTGGATCTCCTCAAGTGGATTATACTAAAATGACACACAGACATTGGATCTCCTCATGTGGATTATACTAAAATGACACACAGACATTGGATCTCCTCAAGTGGATTATACTAAAATGACACACAGACATTGGATCTCCTCAAGTGGATTATACTAAAATGACACACAGACATTGGATCTCCTCAAGTGGATTATACTAAAATGACACACAGACATTGGATCTCCTCAAGTGGATTATACTAAAATGACACACAGACATTGGATCTCCTCATGTGGATTATACTAAAATGACACACACACATTGGTTCTCCCCAAGTGGATTATACTAAAATGACACACACACATTGGTTCTCCCCAAGTGGATTATACTAAAATGACACAGACATTGGATCTCCTCGTGTGGATTATAGTAAAATGACACACGGACATTGGATCTCCTCATGGGGATTATACTAAATGACACACAGACATTGGATCTCCTCGTGTGGATTATAGTAAATGTCACACAGACATTGGATCTCCTCACGTGGATTATACTAAAATGATACACGGACATTGGATCTCCTCATGTGGATTATACTAAATGACACACAGACATTGGATCTCCTCGTGTGGATTATACTAAATGACACACAGACATTGGATCTCCTCACGTGGATTATACTAAAATGACTCACACACATTGGATCTCCTCAAGTGGATTATACTAAATGACACATGGACATTGGATCTCCTCATGTGGATTATACTAAATGAAACACAGACATTGGATCTCCTCATGTGGATTATACTAAATGACACACAGACATTGGATCTCCTCGTGTGGATTATAGTAAAATGACACACAGACATTGGATCTCCTCATGTGGATTATAGTAAATGACACACAGACATTGGATCTCCTCATGTGGATTATAGTAAAATGACACACTGACATTGGATCTCCTCATGTGGATTATAGTAAAATGACACACAGACATTGGATCTCCTCATGTGGCTTATACTAAATGACACACAGACATTGGATCTCCTCGTGTGGATTATAGTAAAATGACACACGGACATTGGATCTCCTCATGTGGATTATACTAAAATGACACACGGACATTGGATCTCCTCACGTGGATTATACTAAAATGACATACGGACATTGGATCTCCTCATGTGGATTATACTAAAATGACACACGGACATTGGATCTCCTCACGTGGATTATACTAAAATGACATACGGACATTGGATCTCCTCATGTGGATTATACTAAAATGACATACGGACATTGGATCTCCTCATGTGGATTATACTAAAATGACACACAGACATTGGATCTCCTCATGTGGATTATACTAAAATGACTCACACACATTGGATCTCCTTTAGTGGATTATACTAAAATGACACACAGACATTGGATCTCCTCATGTGGATTATACTAAATGACACACAGACATTGGATCTCCTCGTGTGGATTATAGTAAAATGACACACAGACATTGGATCTCCTCATGTGGATTATACTAAAATGACTCACACACATTGGATCTCCTTAAGTGGATTATACTAAAATGACACACAGACATTGGATCTCCTCAAGTGGATTATACTAAAATAACACACAGACATTGGATCTCCTCATGTGGATTATACTAAATGACACACAGACATTGGATCTCCTCGTGTGGATTATACTAAATGACACACAGACATTGGATCTCCTCATGTGGATTATACTAAAATGACTCACACACATTGGATCTCCTCAAGTGGATTATACTAAAATGACACACAGACATTGGATCTTCTCATGTGGATTATACTAAAATGACTCACACACATTGGATCTCCTTAAGTGGATTATACTAAAATGACACTCAGACATTGGATCTCCTCATGTGGATTATACGAAAATGACACACAGACATTGGATCTCCTCATGTGGATTATAGTAAAATGACACACACATTGGATCTCCTCATGTGGATTATACTAAAATAACACACAGACATTGGATCTCCTCAAGTGGATTATACTAAAATGACACACAGACATTGGATCTCCTCATGTGGATTATAGTAAAATGACACACACATTGGATCTCCTCAAGTGGATTATACTAAAATGACACACAGACATTGGATCTCCTCATGTGGATTATACTAAAATGACACACAGACATTGGATCTCCTCAAGTGGATTATACTAAAATGACACACAGACATTGGATCTCCTCAAGTGGATTATACTAAAATGACACACAGACATTGGATCTCCTCATGTGGATTATACTAAAATGACACACAGACATTGGATCTCCTCAAGTGGATTATACTAAAATGACACACAGACATTGGATCTCCTCAAGTGGATTATACTAAAATGACACACAGACATTGGATCTCCTCAAGTGGATTATACTAAAATGACACACAGACATTGGATCTCCTCAAGTGGATTATACTAAAATGACACACAGACATTGGATCTCCTCATGTGGATTATACTAAAATGACACACACACATTGGTTCTCCCCAAGTGGATTATACTAAAATGACACACACACATTGGTTCTCCCCAAGTGGATTATACTAAAATGACACACAGACATTGGATCTCCTCGTGTGGATTATAGTAAAATGACACACGGACATTGGATCTCCTCATGGGGATTATACTAAATGACACACAGACATTGGATCTCCTCGTGTGGATTATAGTAAATGTCACACAGACATTGGATCTCCTCACGTGGATTATACTAAAATGATACACGGACATTGGATCTCCTCATGTGGATTATACTAAATGACACACAGACATTGGATCTCCTCGTGTGGATTATACTAAATGACACACAGACATTGGATCTCCTCACGTGGATTATACTAAAATGACTCACACACATTGGATCTCCTCAAGTGGATTATACTAAATGACACATGGACATTGGATCTCCTCATGTGGATTATACTAAATGACACACAGACATTGGATCTCCTCATGTGGATTATACTAAATGACACACAGACATTGGATCTCCTCGTGTGGATTATAGTAAAATGACACACAGACATTGGATCTCCTCATGTGGATTATAGTAAATGACACACAGACATTGGATCTCCTCATGTGGATTATAGTAAAATGACACACTGACATTGGATCTCCTCATGTGGATTATAGTAAAATGACACACAGACATTGGATCTCCTCATGTGGCTTATACTAAATGACACACAGACATTGGATCTCCTCGTGTGGATTATAGTAAAATGACACACGGACATTGGATCTCCTCATGTGGATTATACTAAAATGACACACGGACATTGGATCTCCTCACGTGGATTATACTAAAATGACATACGGACATTGGATCTCCTCATGTGGATTATACTAAAATGACACACGGACATTGGATCTCCTCACGTGGATTATACTAAAATGACATACGGACATTGGATCTCCTCATGTGGATTATACTCAAATGACACACGGACATTGGATCGCCTCATGTGGATTATACTAAATGACACACAGACATTGGATCTCCTCGTGTGGATTATAGTAAAATGAAACACGGACATTGGATCTCCTCATGTGGATTATACTAAATGACACACAGACATTGGATCTCCTCGTGTGGATTATACTAAATGACACACAGACGTTGGATCTCCTCGTGTGGATGATAGTAAATGACACACAGACATTGGATCTCCTCACGTGGATTATACTAAAATGACTCACACACATTGGATCTCCTTAAGTGGATTATCCTAAAATGACACACAGACATTGGATCTCCTCATGTGGATTATACTAAAATGACTCATACACATTGTATCTCCTTAAATGGATTATACTAAAATAACACACAGACATTGGATCTCCTCATGTGGATTATACTAAAATGACTCATACACATTGGATCTCCTTAAGTGGATTACCCTAAAATGACACACAGACATTGGATCTCCTCACGTGGATTATACTAAAATGACTCATACACATTGGATCTCCTTAAGTGGATTATCCTAAAATGACACACAGACATTGGATCTCCTCACGTGGATTATACTAAAATGACTCATACACATTGGATCTCCTTAAGTGGATTATACTAAAATAACACACAGACATTGGATCTCCTCATGTGGATTATACTAAATGACACACAGACATTGGATCTCCTCGTGTGGATTATACTAAAATGACACACGGACATTGGATCTCCTCATGTGGATTATACTAAAATGACACACGGACATTGGATCTCCTCACGTGGATTATACTAAAATGACATACGGACATTGGATCTCCTCATGTGGATTATACTAAAATGACACACGGACATTGGATCTCCTCACGTGGATTATACTAAAATGACATACGGACATTGGATCTCCTCATGTGGATTATACTAAAATGACATACGGACATTGGATCTCCTCATGTGGATTATACTAAAATGACACACAGACATTGGATCTCCTCATGTGGATTATACTAAAATGACTCACACACATTGGATCTCCTTTAGTGGATTATACTAAAATGACACACAGACATTGGATCTCCTCATGTGGATTATACTAAATGACACACAGACATTGGATCTCCTCGTGTGGATTATAGTAAAATGACACACAGACATTGGATCTCCTCATGTGGATTATACTAAAATGACTCACACACATTGGATCTCCTTAAGTGGATTATACTAAAATGACACACAGACATTGGATCTCCTCAAGTGGATTATACTAAAATAACACACAGACATTGGATCTCCTCATGTGGATTATACTAAATGACACACAGACATTGGATCTCCTCGTGTGGATTATACTAAATGACACACAGACATTGGATCTCCTCATGTGGATTATACTAAAATGACTCACACACATTGGATCTCCTCAAGTGGATTATACTAAAATGACACACAGACATTGGATCTTCTCATGTGGATTATACTAAAATGACTCACACACATTGGATCTCCTTAAGTGGATTATACTAAAATGACACTCAGACATTGGATCTCCTCATGTGGATTATACGAAAATGACACACAGACATTGGATCTCCTCATGTGGATTATAGTAAAATGACACACACATTGGATCTCCTCATGTGGATTATACTAAAATAACACACAGACATTGGATCTCCTCAAGTGGATTATACTAAAATGACACACAGACATTGGATCTCCTCATGTGGATTATAGTAAAATGACACACACATTGGATCTCCTCAAGTGGATTATACTAAAATGACACACAGACATTGGATCTCCTCATGTGGATTATACTAAAATGACACACAGACATTGGATCTCCTCAAGTGGATTATACTAAAATGACACACAGACATTGGATCTCCTCAAGTGGATTATACTAAAATGACACACAGACATTGGATCTCCTCATGTGGATTATACTAAAATGACACACAGACATTGGATCTCCTCAAGTGGATTATACTAAAATGACACACAGACATTGGATCTCCTCAAGTGGATTATACTAAAATGACACACAGACATTGGATCTCCTCAAGTGGATTATACTAAAATGACACACAGACATTGGATCTCCTCAAGTGGATTATACTAAAATGACACACAGACATTGGATCTCCTCATGTGGATTATACAAAATGACACACACACATTGGTTCTCCCCAAGTGGATTATACTAAAATGACACACACACATTGGTTCTCCCCAAGTGGATTATACTAAAATGACACACAGACATTGGATCTCCTCGTGTGGATTATAGTAAAATGACACACGGACATTGGATCTCCTCATGGGGATTATACTAAATGACACACAGACATTGGATCTCCTCGTGTGGATTATAGTAAATGTCACACAGACATTGGATCTCCTCACGTGGATTATACTAAAATGATACACGGACATTGGATCTCCTCATGTGGATTATACTAAATGACACACAGACATTGGATCTCCTCGTGTGGATTATACTAAATGACACACAGACATTGGATCTCCTCACGTGGATTATACTAAAATGACTCACACACATTGGATCTCCTCAAGTGGATTATACTAAATGACACATGGACATTGGATCTCCTCATGTGGATTATACTAAATGACACACAGACATTGGATCTCCTCATGTGGATTATACTAAATGACACACAGACATTGGATCTCCTCGTGTGGATTATAGTAAAATGACACACAGACATTGGATCTCCTCATGTGGATTATAGTAAATGACACACAGACATTGGATCTCCTCATGTGGATTATAGTAAAATGACACACTGACATTGGATCTCCTCATGTGGATTATAGTAAAATGACACACAGACATTGGATCTCCTCATGTGGCTTATACTAAATGACACACAGACATTGGATCTCCTCGTGTGGATTATAGTAAAATGACACACGGACATTGGATCTCCTCATGTGGATTATACTAAAATGACACACGGACATTGGATCTCCTCACGTGGATTATACTAAAATGACATACGGACATTGGATCTCCTCATGTGGATTATACTAAAATGACACACGGACATTGGATCTCCTCACGTGGATTATACTAAAATGACATACGGACATTGGATCTCCTCATGTGGATTATACTCAAATGACACACGGACATTGGATCGCCTCATGTGGATTATACTAAATGACACACAGACATTGGATCTCCTCGTGTGGATTATAGTAAAATGAAACACGGACATTGGATCTCCTCATGTGGATTATACTAAATGACACACAGACATTGGATCTCCTCGTGTGGATTATAGTAAAATGAAACACGGACATTGGATCTCCTCATGTGGATTATACTAAATGACACACAGACATTGGATCTCCTCGTGTGGATTATACTAAATGACACACAGACGTTGGATCTCCTCGTGTGGATGATAGTAAATGACACACAGACATTGGATCTCCTCACGTGGATTATACTAAAATGACTCACACACATTGGATCTCCTTAAGTGGATTATCCTAAAATGACACACAGACATTGGATCTCCTCATGTGGATTATACTAAAATGACTCATACACATTGTATCTCCTTAAATGGATTATACTAAAATAACACACAGACATTGGATCTCCTCATGTGGATTATACTAAAATGACTCATACACATTGGATCTCCTTAAGTGGATTACCCTAAAATGACACACAGACATTGGATCTCCTCACGTGGATTATACTAAAATGACTCATACACATTGGATCTCCTTAAGTGGATTATCCTAAAATGACACACAGACATTGGATCTCCTCACGTGGATTATACTAAAATGACTCATACACATTGGATCTCCTTAAGTGGATTATACTAAAATAACACACAGACATTGGATCTCCTCATGTGGATTATACTAAATGACACACAGACATTGGATCTCCTCATGTGGATTATACTAAATGACACACAGACATTGGATCTCCTCGTGTGGAATATACTAAAATGACACACAGACATTGGATCTCCTCATGTGGATTATACTAAATGACACACAGACGTTGGATCTCCTCAAGTGGATTATACTAAATGACACACAGACGTTGGATCTCCTCATGTAGATTATACTAAAATGACACACAGACATTGGATCTCCTCATGTGGATTATACTAAAATGACACACAGACATTTGATCTCCTTAAGTGGATTATACTAAAATGACACACAGACATTGGATCTCCTTAAGTGGATTATACTAAAATGCAACACAGACATTGGATCTCCTCAAGTGGATTATACTAAAATAACACATAGACATTGGATCTCCTCAAGTGGATTATACTAAAATGACACACAGACATTGGATCTCCTCATGTGGATTATACTAAAATGACACACAGACATTGGATCTCCTCAAGTGGATTATACTAAAATGACACACAGACATTGGATCTCCTCAAGTGGATTATACTAAAATGACACACAGACATTGGATCTCCTCAAGTGGATTATACTAAAATGCAACACAGACATTGGATCTCCTCAAGTGGATTATACTAAAATAACACATAGACATTGGATCTCCTCATGTGGATTATACTAAATGACACACAGACATTGGATCTCCTCATGTGGATTATACTAAAATGACTCACACACATTGGATCTCCTTTAGTGGATTATACTAAAATGACACACAGACATTGGATCTCCTCATGTGGATTATACTAAATGACACACAGACATTGGATCTCCTCGTGTGGATTATAGTAAAATGACACACAGACATTGGATCTCCTCATGTGGATTATACTATAATGACTCACACACATTGGATCTCCTTAAGTGGATTATACTAAAATGACACACAGACATTGGATCTCCTCAAGTGGATTATACTAAAATAACACACAGACATTGGATCTCCTCATGTGGATTATACTAAATGACACACAGACATTGGATCTCCTCGTGTGGATTATACTAAATGACACACAGACATTGGATCTCCTCACGTGGATTATACTAAAATGACTCACACACATTGGATCTCCTCAAGTGGATTATACTAAAATGACACACAGACATTGGATCTTCTCATGTGGATTATACTAAAATGACTCACACACATTGGATCTCCTTAAGTGGATTATACTAAAATGACACAGACATTGGATCTCCTCGTGTGGATTATAGTAAAATGACACACGGACATTGGATCTCCTCATGGGGATTATACTAAATGACACACAGACATTGGATCTCCTCGTGTGGATTATAGTAAATGTCACACAGACATTGGATCTCCTCACGTGGATTATACTAAAATGATACACGGACATTGGATCTCCTCATGTGGATTATACTAAATGACACACAGACATTGGATCTCCTCGTGTGGATTATACTAAATGACACACAGACATTGGATCTCCTCACGTGGATTATACTAAAATGACTCACACACATTGGATCTCCTCAAGTGGATTATACTAAATGACACATGGACATTGGATCTCCTCATGTGGATTATACTAAATGAAACACAGACATTGGATCTCCTCATGTGGATTATACTAAATGACACACAGACATTGGATCTCCTCGTGTGGATTATAGTAAAATGACACACAGACATTGGATCTCCTCATGTGGATTATAGTAAATGACACACAGACATTGGATCTCCTCATGTGGATTATAGTAAAATGACACACTGACATTGGATCTCCTCATGTGGATTATAGTAAAATGACACACAGACATTGGATCTCCTCATGTGGCTTATACTAAATGACACACAGACATTGGATCTCCTCGTGTGGATTATAGTAAAATGACACACGGACATTGGATCTCCTCATGTGGATTATACTAAAATGACACACGGACATTGGATCTCCTCACGTGGATTATACTAAAATGACATACGGACATTGGATCTCCTCATGTGGATTATACTAAAATGACACACGGACATTGGATCTCCTCACGTGGATTATACTAAAATGACATACGGACATTGGATCTCCTCATGTGGATTATACTAAAATGACATACGGACATTGGATCTCCTCATGTGGATTATACTAAAATGACACACAGACATTGGATCTCCTCATGTGGATTATACTAAAATGACTCACACACATTGGATCTCCTTTAGTGGATTATACTAAAATGACACACAGACATTGGATCTCCTCATGTGGATTATACTAAATGACACACAGACATTGGATCTCCTCGTGTGGATTATAGTAAAATGACACACAGACATTGGATCTCCTCATGTGGATTATACTAAAATGACTCACACACATTGGATCTCCTTAAGTGGATTATACTAAAATGACACACAGACATTGGATCTCCTCAAGTGGATTATACTAAAATAACACACAGACATTGGATCTCCTCACGTGGATTATACTAAATGACACACAGACATTGGATCTCCTCGTGTGGATTATACTAAATGACACACAGACATTGGATCTCCTCATGTGGATTATACTAAAATGACTCACACACATTGGATCTCCTCAAGTGGATTATACTAAAATGACACACAGACATTGGATCTTCTCATGTGGATTATACTAAAATGACTCACACACATTGGATCTCCTTAAGTGGATTATACTAAAATGACACTCAGACATTGGATCTCCTCATGTGGATTATACTAAATGACACACAGACATTGGATCTCCTCGTGTGGATTATACTAAAATGACACACGGACATTGGATCTCCTCATGTGGATTATACTAAAATGACACACAGACGTTGGATCTCCTCGTGTGGATTATACTAAAATGACTCATACACATTGGATCTCCTCAAGTGGATTATACTAAAATAACACACAGACATTGGATCTCCTCAAGTGGATTATACTAAATGACACACAGACGTTGGATCTCCTCATGTAGATTATACTAAAATGACACACAGACATTGGATCTCCTCATGTGGATTATACTAAAATGACACACAGACATTTGATCTCCTTAAGTGGATTATACTAAAATGACACACAGACATTGGATCTCCTTAAGTGGATTATACTAAAATGCAACACAGACATTGGATCTCCTCAAGTGGATTATACTAAAATAACACATAGACATTGGATCTCCTCAAGTGGATTATACTAAAATGACACACAGACATTGGATCTCCTCATGTGGATTATACTAAAATGACACACAGACATTGGATCTCCTCAAGTGGATTATACTAAAATGACACACAGACATTGGATCTCCTCAAGTGGATTATACTAAAATGACACACAGACATTGGATCTCCTCAAGTGGATTATACTAAAATGCAACACAGACATTGGATCTCCTCAAGTGGATTATACTAAAATAACACATAGACATTGGATCTCCTCATGTGGATTATACTAAATGACACACAGACATTGGATCTCCTCATGTGGATTATACTAAAATGACTCACACACATTGGATCTCCTTTAGTGGATTATACTAAAATGACACACAGACATTGGATCTCCTCATGTGGATTATACTAAATGACACACAGACATTGGATCTCCTCGTGTGGATTATAGTAAAATGACACACAGACATTGGATCTCCTCATGTGGATTATACTATAATGACTCACACACATTGGATCTCCTTAAGTGGATTATACTAAAATGACACACAGACATTGGATCTCCTCAAGTGGATTATACTAAAATAACACACAGACATTGGATCTCCTCATGTGGATTATACTAAATGACACACAGACATTGGATCTCCTCGTGTGGATTATACTAAATGACACACAGACATTGGATCTCCTCACGTGGATTATACTAAAATGACTCACACACATTGGATCTCCTCAAGTGGATTATACTAAAATGACACACAGACATTGGATCTTCTCATGTGGATTATACTAAAATGACTCACACACATTGGATCTCCTTAAGTGGATTATACTAAAATGACACAGACATTGGATCTCCTCGTGTGGATTATAGTAAAATGACACACGGACATTGGATCTCCTCATGGGGATTATACTAAATGACACACAGACATTGGATCTCCTCGTGTGGATTATAGTAAATGTCACACAGACATTGGATCTCCTCACGTGGATTATACTAAAATGATACACGGACATTGGATCTCCTCATGTGGATTATACTAAATGACACACAGACATTGGATCTCCTCGTGTGGATTATACTAAATGACACACAGACATTGGATCTCCTCACGTGGATTATACTAAAATGACTCACACACATTGGATCTCCTCAAGTGGATTATACTAAATGACACATGGACATTGGATCTCCTCATGTGGATTATACTAAATGAAACACAGACATTGGATCTCCTCATGTGGATTATACTAAATGACACACAGACATTGGATCTCCTCGTGTGGATTATAGTAAAATGACACACAGACATTGGATCTCCTCATGTGGATTATAGTAAATGACACACAGACATTGGATCTCCTCATGTGGATTATAGTAAAATGACACACTGACATTGGATCTCCTCATGTGGATTATAGTAAAATGACACACAGACATTGGATCTCCTCATGTGGCTTATACTAAATGACACACAGACATTGGATCTCCTCGTGTGGATTATAGTAAAATGACACACGGACATTGGATCTCCTCATGTGGATTATACTAAAATGACACACGGACATTGGATCTCCTCACGTGGATTATACTAAAATGACATACGGACATTGGATCTCCTCATGTGGATTATACTAAAATGACACACGGACATTGGATCTCCTCACGTGGATTATACTAAAATGACATACGGACATTGGATCTCCTCATGTGGATTATACTAAAATGACATACGGACATTGGATCTCCTCATGTGGATTATACTAAAATGACACACAGACATTGGATCTCCTCATGTGGATTATACTAAAATGACTCACACACATTGGATCTCCTTTAGTGGATTATACTAAAATGACACACAGACATTGGATCTCCTCATGTGGATTATACTAAATGACACACAGACATTGGATCTCCTCGTGTGGATTATAGTAAAATGACACACAGACATTGGATCTCCTCATGTGGATTATACTAAAATGACTCACACACATTGGATCTCCTTAAGTGGATTATACTAAAATGACACACAGACATTGGATCTCCTCAAGTGGATTATACTAAAATAACACACAGACATTGGATCTCCTCATGTGGATTATACTAAATGACACACAGACATTGGATCTCCTCGTGTGGATTATACTAAATGACACACAGACATTGGATCTCCTCATGTGGATTATACTAAAATGACTCACACACATTGGATCTCCTCAAGTGGATTATACTAAAATGACACACAGACATTGGATCTTCTCATGTGGATTATACTAAAATGACTCACACACATTGGATCTCCTTAAGTGGATTATACTAAAATGACACTCAGACATTGGATCTCCTCATGTGGATTATACGAAAATGACACACAGACATTGGATCTCCTCATGTGGATTATAGTAAAATGACACACACATTGGATCTCCTCATGTGGATTATACTAAAATAACACACAGACATTGGATCTCCTCAAGTGGATTATACTAAAATGACACACAGACATTGGATCTCCTCATGTGGATTATAGTAAAATGACACACACATTGGATCTCCTCAAGTGGATTATACTAAAATGACACACAGACATTGGATCTCCTCATGTGGATTATACTAAAATGACACACAGACATTGGATCTCCTCAAGTGGATTATACTAAAATGACACACAGACATTGGATCTCCTCAAGTGGATTATACTAAAATGACACACAGACATTGGATCTCCTCATGTGGATTATACTAAAATGACACACAGACATTGGATCTCCTCAAGTGGATTATACTAAAATGACACACAGACATTGGATCTCCTCAAGTGGATTATACTAAAATGACACACAGACATTGGATCTCCTCAAGTGGATTATACTAAAATGACACACAGACATTGGATCTCCTCAAGTGGATTATACTAAAATGACACACAGACATTGGATCTCCTCATGTGGATTATACTAAAATGACACACACACATTGGTTCTCCCCAAGTGGATTATACTAAAATGACACACACACATTGGTTCTCCCCAAGTGGATTATACTAAAATGACACACAGACATTGGATCTCCTCGTGTGGATTATAGTAAAATGACACACGGACATTGGATCTCCTCATGGGGATTATACTAAATGACACACAGACATTGGATCTCCTCGTGTGGATTATAGTAAATGTCACACAGACATTGGATCTCCTCACGTGGATTATACTAAAATGATACACGGACATTGGATCTCCTCATGTGGATTATACTAAATGACACACAGACATTGGATCTCCTCGTGTGGATTATACTAAATGACACACAGACATTGGATCTCCTCACGTGGATTATACTAAAATGACTCACACACATTGGATCTCCTCAAGTGGATTATACTAAATGACACATGGACATTGGATCTCCTCATGTGGATTATACTAAATGACACACAGACATTGGATCTCCTCATGTGGATTATACTAAATGACACACAGACATTGGATCTCCTCGTGTGGATTATAGTAAAATGACACACAGACATTGGATCTCCTCATGTGGATTATAGTAAATGACACACCGACATTGGATCTCCTCATGTGGATTATAGTAAAATGACACACTGACATTGGATCTCCTCATGTGGATTATAGTAAAATGACACACAGACATTGGATCTCCTCATGTGGCTTATACTAAATGACACACAGACATTGGATCTCCTCGTGTGGATTATAGTAAAATGACACACGGACATTGGATCTCCTCATGTGGATTATACTAAAATGACACACGGACATTGGATCTCCTCACGTGGATTATACTAAAATGACATACGGACATTGGATCTCCTCATGTGGATTATACTAAAATGACACACGGACATTGGATCTCCTCACGTGGATTATACTAAAATGACATACGGACATTGGATCTCCTCATGTGGATTATACTCAAATGACACACGGACATTGGATCGCCTCATGTGGATTATACTAAATGACACACAGACATTGGATCTCCTCGTGTGGATTATAGTAAAATGAAACACGGACATTGGATCTCCTCATGTGGATTATACTAAATGACACACAGACATTGGATCTCCTCGTGTGGATTATACTAAATGACACACAGACGTTGGATCTCCTCGTGTGGATGATAGTAAATGACACACAGACATTGGATCTCCTCACGTGGATTATACTAAAATGACTCACACACATTGGATCTCCTTAAGTGGATTATCCTAAAATGACACACAGACATTGGATCTCCTCATGTGGATTATACTAAAATGACTCATACACATTGTATCTCCTTAAATGGATTATACTAAAATAACACACAGACATTGGATCTCCTCATGTGGATTATACTAAAATGACTCATACACATTGGATCTCCTTAAGTGGATTACCCTAAAATGACACACAGACATTGGATCTCCTCACGTGGATTATACTAAAATGACTCATACACATTGGATCTCCTTAAGTGGATTATCCTAAAATGACACACAGACATTGGATCTCCTCACGTGGATTATACTAAAATGACTCATACACATTGGATCTCCTTAAGTGGATTATACTAAAATAACACACAGACATTGGATCTCCTCATGTGGATTATACTAAATGACACACAGACATTGGATCTCCTCGTGTGGATTATACTAAAATGACACACGGACATTGGATCTCCTCATGTGGATTATACTAAAATGACACACGGACATTGGATCTCCTCACGTGGATTATACTAAAATGACATACGGACATTGGATCTCCTCATGTGGATTATACTAAAATGACACACGGACATTGGATCTCCTCACGTGGATTATACTAAAATGACATACGGACATTGGATCTCCTCATGTGGATTATACTAAAATGACATACGGACATTGGATCTCCTCATGTGGATTATACTAAAATGACACACAGACATTGGATCTCCTCATGTGGATTATACTAAAATGACTCACACACATTGGATCTCCTTTAGTGGATTATACTAAAATGACACACAGACATTGGATCTCCTCATGTGGATTATACTAAATGACACACAGACATTGGATCTCCTCGTGTGGATTATAGTAAAATGACACACAGACATTGGATCTCCTCATGTGGATTATACTAAAATGACTCACACACATTGGATCTCCTTAAGTGGATTATACTAAAATGACACACAGACATTGGATCTCCTCAAGTGGATTATACTAAAATAACACACAGACATTGGATCTCCTCATGTGGATTATACTAAATGACACACAGACATTGGATCTCCTCGTGTGGATTATACTAAATGACACACAGACATTGGATCTCCTCATGTGGATTATACTAAAATGACTCACACACATTGGATCTCCTCAAGTGGATTATACTAAAATGACACACAGACATTGGATCTTCTCATGTGGATTATACTAAAATGACTCACACACATTGGATCTCCTTAAGTGGATTATACTAAAATGACACTCAGACATTGGATCTCCTCATGTGGATTATACGAAAATGACACACAGACATTGGATCTCCTCATGTGGATTATAGTAAAATGACACACACATTGGATCTCCTCATGTGGATTATACTAAAATAACACACAGACATTGGATCTCCTCAAGTGGATTATACTAAAATGACACACAGACATTGGATCTCCTCATGTGGATTATAGTAAAATGACACACACATTGGATCTCCTCAAGTGGATTATACTAAAATGACACACAGACATTGGATCTCCTCATGTGGATTATACTAAAATGACACACAGACATTGGATCTCCTCAAGTGGATTATACTAAAATGACACACAGACATTGGATCTCCTCAAGTGGATTATACTAAAATGACACACAGACATTGGATCTCCTCATGTGGATTATACTAAAATGACACACAGACATTGGATCTCCTCAAGTGGATTATACTAAAATGACACACAGACATTGGATCTCCTCAAGTGGATTATACTAAAATGACACACAGACATTGGATCTCCTCAAGTGGATTATACTAAAATGACACACAGACATTGGATCTCCTCAAGTGGATTATACTAAAATGACACACAGACATTGGATCTCCTCATGTGGATTATACAAAATGACACACACACATTGGTTCTCCCCAAGTGGATTATACTAAAATGACACACACACATTGGTTCTCCCCAAGTGGATTATACTAAAATGACACACAGACATTGGATCTCCTCGTGTGGATTATAGTAAAATGACACACGGACATTGGATCTCCTCATGGGGATTATACTAAATGACACACAGACATTGGATCTCCTCGTGTGGATTATAGTAAATGTCACACAGACATTGGATCTCCTCACGTGGATTATACTAAAATGATACACGGACATTGGATCTCCTCATGTGGATTATACTAAATGACACACAGACATTGGATCTCCTCGTGTGGATTATACTAAATGACACACAGACATTGGATCTCCTCACGTGGATTATACTAAAATGACTCACACACATTGGATCTCCTCAAGTGGATTATACTAAATGACACATGGACATTGGATCTCCTCATGTGGATTATACTAAATGACACACAGACATTGGATCTCCTCATGTGGATTATACTAAATGACACACAGACATTGGATCTCCTCGTGTGGATTATAGTAAAATGACACACAGACATTGGATCTCCTCATGTGGATTATAGTAAATGACACACAGACATTGGATCTCCTCATGTGGATTATAGTAAAATGACACACTGACATTGGATCTCCTCATGTGGATTATAGTAAAATGACACACAGACATTGGATCTCCTCATGTGGCTTATACTAAATGACACACAGACATTGGATCTCCTCGTGTGGATTATAGTAAAATGACACACGGACATTGGATCTCCTCATGTGGATTATACTAAAATGACACACGGACATTGGATCTCCTCACGTGGATTATACTAAAATGACATACGGACATTGGATCTCCTCATGTGGATTATACTAAAATGACACACGGACATTGGATCTCCTCACGTGGATTATACTAAAATGACATACGGACATTGGATCTCCTCATGTGGATTATACTCAAATGACACACGGACATTGGATCGCCTCATGTGGATTATACTAAATGACACACAGACATTGGATCTCCTCGTGTGGATTATAGTAAAATGAAACACGGACATTGGATCTCCTCATGTGGATTATACTAAATGACACACAGACATTGGATCTCCTCGTGTGGATTATAGTAAAATGAAACACGGACATTGGATCTCCTCATGTGGATTATACTAAATGACACACAGACATTGGATCTCCTCACGTGGATTATCCTAAAATGACACACAGACATTGGATCTCCTCATGTGGATTATACTAAAATGACTCATACACATTGTATCTCCTTAAATGGATTATACTAAAATAACACACAGACATTGGATCTCCTCATGTGGATTATACTAAAATGACTCATACACATTGGATCTCCTTAAGTGGATTACCCTAAAATGACACACAGACATTGGATCTCCTCACGTGGATTATACTAAAATGACTCATACACATTGGATCTCCTTAAGTGGATTATCCTAAAATGACACACAGACATTGGATCTCCTCACGTGGATTATACTAAAATGACTCATACACATTGGATCTCCTTAAGTGGATTATACTAAAATAACACACAGACATTGGATCTCCTCATGTGGATTATACTAAATGACACACAGACATTGGATCTCCTCGTGTGGATTATACTAAAATGACACACGGACATTGGATCTCCTCATGTGGATTATACTAAATGACACACAGACATTGGATCTCCTCGTGTGGATTATACTAAATGACACACAGACGTTGGATCTCCTCAAGTGGATTATACTAAATGACACACAGACGTTGGATCTCCTCATGTAGATTATACTAAAATGACACACAGACATTGGATCTCCTCATGTGGATTATACTAAAATGACACACAGACATTTGATCTCCTTAAGTGGATTATACTAAAATGACACACAGACATTGGATCTCCTTAAGTGGATTATACTAAAATGCAACACAGACATTGGATCTCCTCAAGTGGATTATACTAAAATAACACATAGACATTGGATCTCCTCAAGTGGATTATACTAAAATGACACACAGACATTGGATCTCCTCATGTGGATTATACTAAAATGACACACAGACATTGGATCTCCTCAAGTGGATTATACTAAAATGACACACAGACATTGGATCTCCTCAAGTGGATTATACTAAAATGACACACAGACATTGGATCTCCTCAAGTGGATTATACTAAAATGCAACACAGACATTGGATCTCCTCAAGTGGATTATACTAAAATAACACATAGACATTGGATCTCCTCATGTGGATTATACTAAATGACACACAGACATTGGATCTCCTCATGTGGATTATACTAAAATGACTCACACACATTGGATCTCCTTTAGTGGATTATACTAAAATGACACACAGACATTGGATCTCCTCATGTGGATTATACTAAATGACACACAGACATTGGATCTCCTCGTGTGGATTATAGTAAAATGACACACAGACATTGGATCTCCTCATGTGGATTATACTATAATGACTCACACACATTGGATCTCCTTAAGTGGATTATACTAAAATGACACACAGACATTGGATCTCCTCAAGTGGATTATACTAAAATAACACACAGACATTGGATCTCCTCATGTGGATTATACTAAATGACACACAGACATTGGATCTCCTCGTGTGGATTATACTAAATGACACACAGACATTGGATCTCCTCACGTGGATTATACTAAAATGACTCACACACATTGGATCTCCTCAAGTGGATTATACTAAAATGACACACAGACATTGGATCTTCTCATGTGGATTATACTAAAATGACTCACACACATTGGATCTCCTTAAGTGGATTATACTAAAATGACACTCAGACATTGGATCTCCTCATGTGGATTATACGAAAATGACACACAGACATTGGATCTCCTCATGTGGATTATAGTAAAATGACACACACATTGGATCTCCTCATGTGGATTATACTAAAATAACACACAGACATTGGATCTCCTCAAGTGGATTATACTAAAATGACACACAGACATTGGATCTCCTCATGTGGATTATAGTAAAATGACACACACATTGGATCTCCTCAAGTGGATTATACTAAAATGACACACAGACATTGGATCTCCTCATGTGGATTATACTAAAATGACACACAGACATTGGATCTCCTCAAGTGGATTATACTAAAATGACACACAGACATTGGATCTCCTCAAGTGGATTATACTAAAATGACACACAGACATTGGATCTCCTCAAGTGGATTATACTAAAATGACACACAGACATTGGATCTCCTCAAGTGGATTATACTAAAATGACACACAGACATTGGATCTCCTCAAGTGGATTATACTAAAATGACACACAGACATTGGATCTCCTCAAGTGGATTATACTAAAATGACACACAGACATTGGATCTCCTCATGTGGATTATACTAAAATGACACACACACATTGGTTCTCCCCAAGTGGATTATACTAAAATGACACACACACATTGGTTCTCCGCAAGTGGATTATACTAAAATGACACACAGACATTGGATCTCCTCGTGTGGATTATAGTAAAATGACACACGGACATTGGATCTCCTCATGGGGATTATACTAAATGACACACAGACATTGGATCTCCTCGTGTGGATTATAGTAAATGTCACACAGACATTGGATCTCCTCACGTGGATTATACTAAAATGATACACGGACATTGGATCTCCTCATGTGGATTATACTAAATGACACACAGACATTGGATCTCCTCGTGTGGATTATACTAAATGACACACAGACATTGGATCTCCTCACGTGGATTATACTAAAATGACTCACACACATTGGATCTCCTCAAGTGGATTATACTAAATGACACATGGACATTGGATCTCCTCATGTGGATTATACTAAATGAAACACAGACATTGGATCTCCTCATGTGGATTATACTAAATGACACACAGACATTGGATCTCCTCGTGTGGATTATACTAAATGACACACAGACATTGGATCTCCTCACGTGGATTATACTAAAATGATACACGGACATTGGATCTCCTCATGTGGATTATACTAAATGATACACGGACATTGGATCTCCTCGTGTGGATTATACTAAATGACACACAGACATTGGATCTCCTCACGTGGATTATACTAAAATGACTCACACACATTGGATCTCCTCAAGTGGATTATACTAAATGACACATGGACATTGGATCTCCTCATGTGGATTATACTAAATGAAACACAGACATTGGATCTCCTCATGTGGATTATACTAAATGACACACAGACATTGGATCTCCTCGTGTGGATTATAGTAAAATGACACACAGACATTGGATCTCCTCATGTGGATTATAGTAAATGACACACAGACATTGGATCTCCTCATGTGGATTATAGTAAAATGACACACTGACATTGGATCTCCTCATGTGGATTATAGTAAAATGACACACAGACATTGGATCTCCTCATGTGGCTTATACTAAATGACACACAGACATTGGATCTCCTCGTGTGGATTATAGTAAAATGACACACGGACATTGGATCTCATGTGGATTATACTAAAATGACACACGGACATTGGATCTCCTCACGTGGATTATACTAAAATGACATACGGACATTGGATCTCCTCATGTGGATTATACTAAAATGACACACGGACATTGGATCTCCTCACGTGGATTATACTAAAATAACACACAGACATTGGATCTCCTCATGTGGATTATACTAAATGACACACAGACATTGGATCTCCTCGTGTGGATTATACTAAATGACACACAGACATTGGATCTCCTCACGTGGATTATACTAAAATGACTCACACACATTGGATCTCCTCAAGTGGATTATACTAAAATGACACACAGACATTGGATCTTCTCATGTGGATTATACTAAAATGACTCACACACATTGGATCTCCTTAAGTGGATTATACTAAAATGACACTCAGACATTGGATCTCCTCATGTGGATTATACGAAAATGACACACAGACATTGGATCTCCTCATGTGGATTATAGTAAAATGACACACACATTGGATCTCCTCATGTGGATTATACTAAAATAACACACAGACATTGGATCTCCTCAAGTGGATTATACTAAAATGACACACAGACATTGGATCTCCTCATGTGGATTATAGTAAAATGACACACACATTGGATCTCCTCAAGTGGATTATACTAAAATGACACACAGACATTGGATCTCCTCATGTGGATTATACTAAAATGACACACAGACATTGGATCTCCTCAAGTGGATTATACTAAAATGACACACAGACATTGGATCTCCTCAAGTGGATTATACTAAAATGACACACAGACATTGGATCTCCTCATGTGGATTATACTAAAATGACACACAGACATTGGATCTCCTCAAGTGGATTATACTAAAATGACACACAGACATTGGATCTCCTCAAGTGGATTATACTAAAATGACACACAGACATTGGATCTCCTCAAGTGGATTATACTAAAATGACACACAGACATTGGATCTCCTCAAGTGGATTATACTAAAATGACACACAGACATTGGATCTCCTCATGTGGATTATACTAAAATGACACACACACATTGGTTCTCCCCAAGTGGATTATACTAAAATGACACACACACATTGGTTCTCCCCAAGTGGATTATACTAAAATGACACACAGACATTGGATCTCCTCGTGTGGATTATAGTAAAATGACACACGGACATTGGATCTCCTCATGGGGATTATACTAAATGACACACAGACATTGGATCTCCTCGTGTGGATTATAGTAAATGTCACACAGACATTGGATCTCCTCACGTGGATTATACTAAAATGATACACGGACATTGGATCTCCTCATGTGGATTATACTAAATGACACACAGACATTGGATCTCCTCGTGTGGATTATACTAAATGACACACAGACATTGGATCTCCTCACGTGGATTATACTAAAATGACTCACACACATTGGATCTCCTCAAGTGGATTATACTAAATGACACATGGACATTGGATCTCCTCATGTGGATTATACTAAATGAAACACAGACATTGGATCTCCTCATGTGGATTATACTAAATGACACACAGACATTGGATCTCCTCGTGTGGATTATAGTAAAATGACACACAGACATTGGATCTCCTCATGTGGATTATAGTAAATGACACACAGACATTGGATCTCCTCATGTGGATTATAGTAAAATGACACACTGACATTGGATCTCCTCATGTGGATTATAGTAAAATGACACACAGACATTGGATCTCCTCATGTGGCTTATACTAAATGACACACAGACATTGGATCTCCTCGTGTGGATTATAGTAAAATGACACACGGACATTGGATCTCCTCATGTGAATTATACTAAAATGACACACGGACATTGGATCTCCTCACGTGGATTATACTAAAATGACATACGGACATTGGATCTCCTCATGTGGATTATACTAAAATGACACACGGACATTGGATCTCCTCACGTGGATTATACTAAAATGACATACGGACATTGGATCTCCTCATGTGGATTATACTAAAATGACATACGGACATTGGATCTCCTCATGTGGATTATACTAAAATGACACACAGACATTGGATCTCCTCATGTGGATTATACTAAAATGACACACAGACATTGGATCTCCTCATGTGGATTATACTAAAATGACTCACACACATTGGATCTCCTTTAGTGGATTATACTAAAATGACACACAGACATTGGATCTCCTCATGTGGATTATACTAAATGACACACAGACATTGGATCTCCTCGTGTGGATTATAGTAAAATGACACACAGACATTGGATATCCTCATGTGGATTATACTAAAATGACTCACACACATTGGATCTCCTTAAGTGGATTATACTAAAATGACACACAGACATTGGATCTCCTCAAGTGGATTATACTAAAATAACACACAGACATTGGATCTCCTCATGTGGATTATACTAAATGACACACAGACATTGGATCTCCTCGTGTGGATTATACTAAATGACACACAGACATTGGATCTCCTCATGTGGATTATACTAAAATGACTCACACACATTGGATCTCCTCAAGTGGATTATACTAAAATGACACACAGACATTGGATCTTCTCATGTGGATTATACTAAAATGACTCACACACATTGGATCTCCTTAAGTGGATTATACTAAAATGACACTCAGACATTGGATCTCCTCATGTGGATTATACGAAAATGACACACAGACATTGGATCTCCTCATGTGGATTATAGTAAAATGACACACACATTGGATCTCCTCATGTGGATTATACTAAAATAACACACAGACATTGGATCTCCTCAAGTGGATTATACTAAAATGACACACAGACATTGGATCTCCTCATGTGGATTATAGTAAAATGACACACACATTGGATCTCCTCAAGTGGATTATACTAAAATGACACACAGACATTGGATCTCCTCATGTGGATTATACTAAAATGACACACAGACATTGGATCTCCTCAAGTGGATTATACTAAAATGACACACAGACATTGGATCTCCTCAAGTGGATTATACTAAAATGACACACAGACATTGGATCTCCTCATGTGGATTATACTAAAATGACACACAGACATTGGATCTCCTCAAGTGGATTATACTAAAATGACACACAGACATTGGATCTCCTCAAGTGGATTATACTAAAATGACACACAGACATTGGATCTCCTCAAGTGGATTATACTAAAATGACACACAGACATTGGATCTCCTCAAGTGGATTATACTAAAATGACACACAGACATTGGATCTCCTCATGTGGATTATACTAAAATGACACACACACATTGGTTCTCCCCAAGTGGATTATACTAAAATGACACACACACATTGGTTCTCCCCAAGTGGATTATACTAAAATGACACACAGACATTGGATCTCCTCGTGTGGATTATAGTAAAATGACACACGGACATTGGATCTCCTCACGTGGATTATACTAAAATGACATACGGACATTGGATCTCCTCATGTGGATTATACTAAAATGACATACGGACATTGGATCTCCTCATGTGGATTATACTAAAATGACACACAGACATTGGATCTCCTCATGTGGATTATACTAAAATGACTCACACACATTGGATCTCCTTTAGTGGATTATACTAAAATGACACACAGACATTGGATCTCCTCATGTGGATTATACTAAATGACACACAGACATTGGATCTCCTCGTGTGGATTATAGTAAAATGACACACAGACATTGGATCTCCTCATGTGGATTATACTAAAATGACTCACACACATTGGATCTCCTTAAGTGGATTATACTAAAATGACACACAGACATTGGATCTCCTCAAGTGGATTATACTAAAATAACACACAGACATTGGATCTCCTCATGTGGATTATACTAAATGACACACAGACATTGGATCTCCTCGTGTGGATTATACTAAATGACACACAGACATTGGATCTCCTCACGTGGATTATACTAAAATGACTCACACACATTGGATCTCCTCAAGTGGATTATACTAAAATGACACACAGACATTGGATCTTCTCATGTGGATTATACTAAAATGACTCACACACATTGGATCTCCTTAAGTGGATTATACTAAAATGACACTCAGACATTGGATCTCCTCATGTGGATTATACGAAAATGACACACAGACATTGGATCTCCTCATGTGGATTATAGTAAAATGACACACACATTGGATCTCCTCATGTGGATTATACTAAAATAACACACAGACATTGGATCTCCTCAAGTGGATTATACTAAAATGACACACAGACATTGGATCTCCTCATGTGGATTATAGTAAAATGACACACACATTGGATCTCCTCAAGTGGATTATACTAAAATGACACACAGACATTGGATCTCCTCATGTGGATTATACTAAAATGACACACAGACATTGGATCTCCTCAAGTGGATTATACTAAAATGACACACAGACATTGGATCTCCTCAAGTGGATTATACTAAAATGACACACAGACATTGGATCTCCTCATGTGGATTATACTAAAATGACACACAGACATTGGATCTCCTCAAGTGGATTATACTAAAATGACACACAGACATTGGATCTCCTCAAGTGGATTATACTAAAATGACACACAGACATTGGATCTCCTCAAGTGGATTATACTAAAATGACACACAGACATTGGATCTCCTCAAGTGGATTATACTAAAATGACACACAGACATTGGATCTCCTCATGTGGATTATACTAAAATGACACACACACATTGGTTCTCCCCAAGTGGATTATACTAAAATGACACACACACATTGGTTCTCCCCAAGTGGATTATACTAAAATGACACACAGACATTGGATCTCCTCGTGTGGATTATAGTAAAATGACACACGGACATTGGATCTCCTCATGGGGATTATACTAAATGACACACAGACATTGGATCTCCTCGTGTGGATTATAGTAAATGTCACACAGACATTGGATCTCCTCACGTGGATTATACTAAAATGATACACGGACATTGGATCTCCTCATGTGGATTATACTAAATGACACACAGACATTGGATCTCCTCGTGTGGATTATACTAAATGACACACAGACATTGGATCTCCTCACGTGGATTATACTAAAATGACTCACACACATTGGATCTCCTCAAGTGGATTATACTAAATGACACATGGACATTGGATCTCCTCATGTGGATTATACTAAATGACACACAGACATTGGATCTCCTCATGTGGATTATACTAAATGACACACAGACATTGGATCTCCTCGTGTGGATTATAGTAAAATGACACACAGACATTGGATCTCCTCATGTGGATTATAGTAAATGACACACAGACATTGGATCTCCTCATGTGGATTATAGTAAAATGACACACTGACATTGGATCTCCTCATGTGGATTATAGTAAAATGACACACAGACATTGGATCTCCTCATGTGGCTTATACTAAATGACACACAGACATTGGATCTCCTCGTGTGGATTATAGTAAAATGACACACGGACATTGGATCTCCTCATGTGGATTATACTAAAATGACACACGGACATTGGATCTCCTCACGTGGATTATACTAAAATGACATACGGACATTGGATCTCCTCATGTGGATTATACTAAAATGACACACGGACATTGGATCTCCTCACGTGGATTATACTAAAATGACATACGGACATTGGATCTCCTCATGTGGATTATACTAAAATGACATACGGACATTGGATCTCCTCATGTGGATTATACTAAAATGACACACAGACATTGGATCTCCTCATGTGGATTATACTAAAATGACTCACACACATTGGATCTCCTTTAGTGGATTATACTAAAATGACACACAGACATTGGATCTCCTCATGTGGATTATACTAAATGACACACAGACATTGGATCTCCTCGTGTGGATTATAGTAAAATGACACACAGACATTGGATCTCCTCATGTGGATTATACTAAAATGACTCACACACATTGGATCTCCTTAAGTGGATTATACTAAAATGACACACAGACATTGGATCTCCTCAAGTGGATTATACTAAAATAACACACAGACATTGGATCTCCTCATGTGGATTATACTAAATGACACACAGACATTGGATCTCCTCGTGTGGATTATACTAAATGACACACAGACATTGGATCTCCTCATGTGGATTATACTAAAATGACTCACACACATTGGATCTCCTCAAGTGGATTATACTAAAATGACACACAGACATTGGATCTTCTCATGTGGATTATACTAAAATGACTCACACACATTGGATCTCCTTAAGTGGATTATACTAAAATGACACTCAGACATTGGATCTCCTTAAGTGGATTATACTAAATGACACACAGACATTGGATCTCCTCGTGTGGATTATACTAAATGACACACAGACATTGGATCTCCTCATGTGGATTATACTAAAATGACTCACACACATTGGATCTCCTTAAGTGGATTATACTAAAATGACACACAGACATTGGATCTTCTCATGTGGATTATACTAAAATGACTCACACACATTGGATCTCCTTAAGTGGATTATACTAAATGACACACAGACATTGGATCTCCTCGTGTGGATTATAGTAAATGTCACACAGACATTGGATCTCCTCACGTGGATTATACTAAAATGATACACGGACATTGGATCTCCTCATGTGGATTATACTAAATGACACACAGACATTGGATCTCCTCGTGTGGATTATACTAAATGACACACAGACATTGGATCTCCTCACGTGGATTATACTAAAATGACTCACACACATTGGATCTCCTCAAGTGGATTATACTAAATGACACATGGACATTGGATCTCCTCATGTGGATTATACTAAATGAAACACAGACATTGGATCTCCTCATGTGGATTATACTAAATGACACACAGACATTGGATCTCCTCGTGTGGATTATACTAAATGACACACAGACATTGGATCTCCTCACGTGGATTATACTAAAATGATACACGGACATTGGATCTCCTCATGTGGATTATACTAAATGATACACGGACATTGGATCTCCTCGTGTGGATTATACTAAATGACACACAGACATTGGATCTCCTCACGTGGATTATACTAAAATGACTCACACACATTGGATCTCCTCAAGTGGATTATACTAAATGACACATGGACATTGGATCTCCTCATGTGGATTATACTAAATGAAACACAGACATTGGATCTCCTCATGTGGATTATACTAAATGACACACAGACATTGGATCTCCTCGTGTGGATTATAGTAAAATGACACACAGACATTGGATCTCCTCATGTGGATTATAGTAAATGACACACAGACATTGGATCTCCTCATGTGGATTATAGTAAAATGACACACTGACATTGGATCTCCTCATGTGGATTATAGTAAAATGACACACAGACATTGGATCTCCTCATGTGGCTTATACTAAATGACACACAGACATTGGATCTCCTCGTGTGGATTATAGTAAAATGACACACGGACATTGGATCTCATGTGGATTATACTAAAATGACACACGGACATTGGATCTCCTCACGTGGATTATACTAAAATGACATACGGACATTGGATCTCCTCATGTGGATTATACTAAAATGACACACGGACATTGGATCTCCTCACGTGGATTATACTAAAATAACACACAGACATTGGATCTCCTCATGTGGATTATACTAAATGACACACAGACATTGGATCTCCTCGTGTGGATTATACTAAATGACACACAGACATTGGATCTCCTCACGTGGATTATACTAAAATGACTCACACACATTGGATCTCCTCAAGTGGATTATACTAAAATGACACACAGACATTGGATCTTCTCATGTGGATTATACTAAAATGACTCACACACATTGGATCTCCTTAAGTGGATTATACTAAAATGACACTCAGACATTGGATCTCCTCATGTGGATTATACGAAAATGACACACAGACATTGGATCTCCTCATGTGGATTATAGTAAAATGACACACACATTGGATCTCCTCATGTGGATTATACTAAAATAACACACAGACATTGGATCTCCTCAAGTGGATTATACTAAAATGACACACAGACATTGGATCTCCTCATGTGGATTATAGTAAAATGACACACACATTGGATCTCCTCAAGTGGATTATACTAAAATGACACACAGACATTGGATCTCCTCATGTGGATTATACTAAAATGACACACAGACATTGGATCTCCTCAAGTGGATTATACTAAAATGACACACAGACATTGGATCTCCTCAAGTGGATTATACTAAAATGACACACAGACATTGGATCTCCTCATGTGGATTATACTAAAATGACACACAGACATTGGATCTCCTCAAGTGGATTATACTAAAATGACACACAGACATTGGATCTCCTCAAGTGGATTATACTAAAATGACACACAGACATTGGATCTCCTCAAGTGGATTATACTAAAATGACACACAGACATTGGATCTCCTCAAGTGGATTATACTAAAATGACACACAGACATTGGATCTCCTCATGTGGATTATACTAAAATGACACACACACATTGGTTCTCCCCAAGTGGATTATACTAAAATGACACACACACATTGGTTCTCCCCAAGTGGATTATACTAAAATGACACACAGACATTGGATCTCCTCGTGTGGATTATAGTAAAATGACACACGGACATTGGATCTCCTCATGGGGATTATACTAAATGACACACAGACATTGGATCTCCTCGTGTGGATTATAGTAAATGTCACACAGACATTGGATCTCCTCACGTGGATTATACTAAAATGATACACGGACATTGGATCTCCTCATGTGGATTATACTAAATGACACACAGACATTGGATCTCCTCGTGTGGATTATACTAAATGACACACAGACATTGGATCTCCTCACGTGGATTATACTAAAATGACTCACACACATTGGATCTCCTCAAGTGGATTATACTAAATGACACATGGACATTGGATCTCCTCATGTGGATTATACTAAATGAAACACAGACATTGGATCTCCTCATGTGGATTATACTAAATGACACACAGACATTGGATCTCCTCGTGTGGATTATAGTAAAATGACACACAGACATTGGATCTCCTCATGTGGATTATAGTAAATGACACACAGACATTGGATCTCCTCATGTGGATTATAGTAAAATGACACACTGACATTGGATCTCCTCATGTGGATTATAGTAAAATGACACACAGACATTGGATCTCCTCATGTGGCTTATACTAAATGACACACAGACATTGGATCTCCTCGTGTGGATTATAGTAAAATGACACACGGACATTGGATCTCCTCATGTGAATTATACTAAAATGACACACGGACATTGGATCTCCTCACGTGGATTATACTAAAATGACATACGGACATTGGATCTCCTCATGTGGATTATACTAAAATGACACACGGACATTGGATCTCCTCACGTGGATTATACTAAAATGACATACGGACATTGGATCTCCTCATGTGGATTATACTAAAATGACATACGGACATTGGATCTCCTCATGTGGATTATACTAAAATGACACACAGACATTGGATCTCCTCATGTGGATTATACTAAAATGACACACAGACATTGGATCTCCTCATGTGGATTATACTAAAATGACTCACACACATTGGATCTCCTTTAGTGGATTATACTAAAATGACACACAGACATTGGATCTCCTCATGTGGATTATACTAAATGACACACAGACATTGGATCTCCTCGTGTGGATTATAGTAAAATGACACACAGACATTGGATATCCTCATGTGGATTATACTAAAATGACTCACACACATTGGATCTCCTTAAGTGGATTATACTAAAATGACACACAGACATTGGATCTCCTCAAGTGGATTATACTAAAATAACACACAGACATTGGATCTCCTCATGTGGATTATACTAAATGACACACAGACATTGGATCTCCTCGTGTGGATTATACTAAATGACACACAGACATTGGATCTCCTCATGTGGATTATACTAAAATGACTCACACACATTGGATCTCCTCAAGTGGATTATACTAAAATGACACACAGACATTGGATCTTCTCATGTGGATTATACTAAAATGACTCACACACATTGGATCTCCTTAAGTGGATTATACTAAAATGACACTCAGACATTGGATCTCCTCATGTGGATTATACGAAAATGACACACAGACATTGGATCTCCTCATGTGGATTATAGTAAAATGACACACACATTGGATCTCCTCATGTGGATTATACTAAAATAACACACAGACATTGGATCTCCTCAAGTGGATTATACTAAAATGACACACAGACATTGGATCTCCTCATGTGGATTATAGTAAAATGACACACACATTGGATCTCCTCAAGTGGATTATACTAAAATGACACACAGACATTGGATCTCCTCATGTGGATTATACTAAAATGACACACAGACATTGGATCTCCTCAAGTGGATTATACTAAAATGACACACAGACATTGGATCTCCTCAAGTGGATTATACTAAAATGACACACAGACATTGGATCTCCTCATGTGGATTATACTAAAATGACACACAGACATTGGATCTCCTCAAGTGGATTATACTAAAATGACACACAGACATTGGATCTCCTCAAGTGGATTATACTAAAATGACACACAGACATTGGATCTCCTCAAGTGGATTATACTAAAATGACACACAGACATTGGATCTCCTCAAGTGGATTATACTAAAATGACACACAGACATTGGATCTCCTCATGTGGATTATACTAAAATGACACACACACATTGGTTCTCCCCAAGTGGATTATACTAAAATGACACACACACATTGGTTCTCCCCAAGTGGATTATACTAAAATGACACACAGACATTGGATCTCCTCGTGTGGATTATAGTAAAATGACACACGGACATTGGATCTCCTCACGTGGATTATACTAAAATGACATACGGACATTGGATCTCCTCATGTGGATTATACTAAAATGACATACGGACATTGGATCTCCTCATGTGGATTATACTAAAATGACACACAGACATTGGATCTCCTCATGTGGATTATACTAAAATGACTCACACACATTGGATCTCCTTTAGTGGATTATACTAAAATGACACACAGACATTGGATCTCCTCATGTGGATTATACTAAATGACACACAGACATTGGATCTCCTCGTGTGGATTATAGTAAAATGACACACAGACATTGGATCTCCTCATGTGGATTATACTAAAATGACTCACACACATTGGATCTCCTTAAGTGGATTATACTAAAATGACACACAGACATTGGATCTCCTCAAGTGGATTATACTAAAATAACACACAGACATTGGATCTCCTCATGTGGATTATACTAAATGACACACAGACATTGGATCTCCTCGTGTGGATTATACTAAATGACACACAGACATTGGATCTCCTCACGTGGATTATACTAAAATGACTCACACACATTGGATCTCCTCAAGTGGATTATACTAAAATGACACACAGACATTGGATCTTCTCATGTGGATTATACTAAAATGACTCACACACATTGGATCTCCTTAAGTGGATTATACTAAAATGACACTCAGACATTGGATCTCCTCATGTGGATTATACGAAAATGACACACAGACATTGGATCTCCTCATGTGGATTATAGTAAAATGACACACACATTGGATCTCCTCATGTGGATTATACTAAAATAACACACAGACATTGGATCTCCTCAAGTGGATTATACTAAAATGACACACAGACATTGGATCTCCTCATGTGGATTATAGTAAAATGACACACACATTGGATCTCCTCAAGTGGATTATACTAAAATGACACACAGACATTGGATCTCCTCATGTGGATTATACTAAAATGACACACAGACATTGGATCTCCTCAAGTGGATTATACTAAAATGACACACAGACATTGGATCTCCTCAAGTGGATTATACTAAAATGACACACAGACATTGGATCTCCTCATGTGGATTATACTAAAATGACACACAGACATTGGATCTCCTCAAGTGGATTATACTAAAATGACACACAGACATTGGATCTCCTCAAGTGGATTATACTAAAATGACACACAGACATTGGATCTCCTCAAGTGGATTATACTAAAATGACACACAGACATTGGATCTCCTCAAGTGGATTATACTAAAATGACACACAGACATTGGATCTCCTCATGTGGATTATACTAAAATGACACACACACATTGGTTCTCCCCAAGTGGATTATACTAAAATGACACACACACATTGGTTCTCCCCAAGTGGATTATACTAAAATGACACACAGACATTGGATCTCCTCGTGTGGATTATAGTAAAATGACACACGGACATTGGATCTCCTCATGGGGATTATACTAAATGACACACAGACATTGGATCTCCTCGTGTGGATTATAGTAAATGTCACACAGACATTGGATCTCCTCACGTGGATTATACTAAAATGATACACGGACATTGGATCTCCTCATGTGGATTATACTAAATGACACACAGACATTGGATCTCCTCGTGTGGATTATACTAAATGACACACAGACATTGGATCTCCTCACGTGGATTATACTAAAATGACTCACACACATTGGATCTCCTCAAGTGGATTATACTAAATGACACATGGACATTGGATCTCCTCATGTGGATTATACTAAATGACACACAGACATTGGATCTCCTCATGTGGATTATACTAAATGACACACAGACATTGGATCTCCTCGTGTGGATTATAGTAAAATGACACACAGACATTGGATCTCCTCATGTGGATTATAGTAAATGACACACAGACATTGGATCTCCTCATGTGGATTATAGTAAAATGACACACTGACATTGGATCTCCTCATGTGGATTATAGTAAAATGACACACAGACATTGGATCTCCTCATGTGGCTTATACTAAATGACACACAGACATTGGATCTCCTCGTGTGGATTATAGTAAAATGACACACGGACATTGGATCTCCTCATGTGGATTATACTAAAATGACACACGGACATTGGATCTCCTCACGTGGATTATACTAAAATGACATACGGACATTGGATCTCCTCATGTGGATTATACTAAAATGACACACGGACATTGGATCTCCTCACGTGGATTATACTAAAATGACATACGGACATTGGATCTCCTCATGTGGATTATACTAAAATGACATACGGACATTGGATCTCCTCATGTGGATTATACTAAAATGACACACAGACATTGGATCTCCTCATGTGGATTATACTAAAATGACTCACACACATTGGATCTCCTTTAGTGGATTATACTAAAATGACACACAGACATTGGATCTCCTCATGTGGATTATACTAAATGACACACAGACATTGGATCTCCTCGTGTGGATTATAGTAAAATGACACACAGACATTGGATCTCCTCATGTGGATTATACTAAAATGACTCACACACATTGGATCTCCTTAAGTGGATTATACTAAAATGACACACAGACATTGGATCTCCTCAAGTGGATTATACTAAAATAACACACAGACATTGGATCTCCTCATGTGGATTATACTAAATGACACACAGACATTGGATCTCCTCGTGTGGATTATACTAAATGACACACAGACATTGGATCTCCTCATGTGGATTATACTAAAATGACTCACACACATTGGATCTCCTCAAGTGGATTATACTAAAATGACACACAGACATTGGATCTTCTCATGTGGATTATACTAAAATGACTCACACACATTGGATCTCCTTAAGTGGATTATACTAAAATGACACTCAGACATTGGATCTCCTTAAGTGGATTATACTAAATGACACACAGACATTGGATCTCCTCGTGTGGATTATACTAAATGACACACAGACATTGGATCTCCTCATGTGGATTATACTAAAATGACTCACACACATTGGATCTCCTTAAGTGGATTATACTAAAATGACACACAGACATTGGATCTTCTCATGTGGATTATACTAAAATGACACACAGACATTGGATCTTCTCATGTGGATTATACTAAAATGACACTCAGACATTGGATCTCCTCATGTGGATTATACGAAAATGACACACAGACATTGGATCTCCTCATGTGGATTATAGTAAAATGACACACACATTGGATCTCCTCATGTGGATTATACTAAAATAACACACAGACATTGGATCTCCTCAAGTGGATTATACTAAAATGACACACAGACATTGGATCTCCTCATGTGGATTATAGTAAAATGACACACACATTGGATCTCCTCAAGTGGATTATACTAAAATGACACACAGACATTGGATCTCCTCATGTGGATTATACTAAAATGACACACAGACATTGGATCTCCTCAAGTGGATTATACTAAAATGACACACAGACATTGGATCTCCTCAAGTGGATTATACTAAAATGACACACAGACATTGGATCTCCTCATGTGGATTATACTAAAATGACACACAGACATTGGATCTCCTCAAGTGGATTATACTAAAATGACACACAGACATTGGATCTCCTCAAGTGGATTATACTAAAATGACACACAGACATTGGATCTCCTCAAGTGGATTATACTAAAATGACACACAGACATTGGATCTCCTCAAGTGGATTATACTAAAATGACACACAGACATTGGATCTCCTCAAGTGGATTATACTAAAATGACACACAGACATTGGATCTCCTCAAGTGGATTATACTAAAATGACACACACACATTGGTTCTCCCCAAGTGGATTATACTAAAATGACACACACACATTGGTTCTCCCCGAGTGGATTATACTAAAATGACACACAGACATTGGATCTCCTCGTGTGGATTATAGTAAAATGACACACGGACATTGGATCTCCTCATGGGGATTATACTAAATGACACACAGACATTGGATCTCCTCGTGTGGATTATAGTAAATGTCACACAGACATTGGATCTCCTCACGTGGATTATACTAAAATGATACACGGACATTGGATCTCCTCATGTGGATTATACTAAATGACACACAGACATTGGATCTCCTCGTGTGGATTATACTAAATGACACACAGACATTGGATCTCCTCACGTGGATTATACTAAAATGACTCACACACATTGGATCTCCTCAAGTGGATTATACTAAATGACACATGGACATTGGATCTCCTCATGTGGATTATACTAAATGACACACAGACATTGGATCTCCTCATGTGGATTATACTAAATGACACACAGACATTGGATCTCCTCGTGTGGATTATAGTAAAATGACACACAGACATTGGATCTCCTCATGTGGATTATAGTAAATGACACACAGACATTGGATCTCCTCATGTGGATTATAGTAAAATGACACACTGACATTGGATCTCCTCATGTGGATTATAGTAAAATGACACACAGACATTGGATCTCCTCATGTGGCTTATACTAAATGACACACAGACATTGGATCTCCTCGTGTGGATTATAGTAAAATGACACACGGACATTGGATCTCCTCATGTGGATTATACTAAAATGACACACGGACATTGGATCTCCTCACGTGGATTATACTAAAATGACATACGGACATTGGATCTCCTCATGTGGATTATACTAAAATGACACACGGACATTGGATCTCCTCACGTGGATTATACTAAAATGACATACGGACATTGGATCTCCTCATGTGGATTATACTCAAATGACACACGGACATTGGATCGCCTCATGTGGATTATACTAAATGACACACAGACATTGGATCTCCTCGTGTGGATTATAGTAAAATGAAACACGGACATTGGATCTCCTCATGTGGATTATACTAAATGACACACAGACATTGGATCTCCTCGTGTGGATTATAGTAAAATGAAACACGGACATTGGATCTCCTCATGTGGATTATACTAAATGACACACAGACATTGGATCTCCTCGTGTGGATTATACTAAATGACACACAGACGTTGGATCTCCTCGTGTGGATGATAGTAAATGACACACAGACATTGGATCTCCTCACGTGGATTATACTAAAATGACTCACACACATTGGATCTCCTTAAGTGGATTATCCTAAAATGACACACAGACATTGGATCTCCTCATGTGGATTATACTAAAATGACTCATACACATTGTATCTCCTTAAATGGATTATACTAAAATAACACACAGACATTGGATCTCCTCATGTGGATTATACTAAAATGACTCATACACATTGGATCTCCTTAAGTGGATTACCCTAAAATGACACACAGACATTGGATCTCCTCACGTGGATTATACTAAAATGACTCATACACATTGGATCTCCTTAAGTGGATTATCCTAAAATGACACACAGACATTGGATCTCCTCACGTGGATTATACTAAAATGACTCATACACATTGGATCTCCTTAAGTGGATTATACTAAAATAACACACAGACATTGGATCTCCTCATGTGGATTATACTAAATGACACACAGACATTGGATCTCCTCGTGTGGATTATACTAAAATGACACACGGACATTGGATCTCCTCATGTGGATTATACTAAATGACACACAGACATTGGATCTCCTCGTGTGGATTATACTAAAATGACACACAGACATTGGATCTCCTCATGTGGATTATACTAAATGACACACAGACGTTGGATCTCCTCAAGTGGATTATACTAAATGACACACAGACGTTGGATCTCCTCATGTGGATTATACTAAAATGACACACAGACATTGGATCTCCTCATGTGGATTATACTAAAATGACACACAGACATTTGATCTCCTTAAGTGGATTATACTAAAATGACACACAGACATTGGATCTCCTTAAGTGGATTATACTAAAATGCAACACAGACATTGGATCTCCTCAAGTGGATTATACTAAAATAACACATAGACATTGGATCTCCTCATGTGGATTATACTAAAATGACACACAGACATTGGATCTCCTCAAGTGGATTATACTAAAATGACACACAGACATTGGATCTCCTCATGTGGATTATACTAAAATGACACACACACATTGGATCTCCTCATGTGGATTATACTAAATGACACACAGACATTGGATCTCCTCATGTGGATTATACTAAAATGACTCACACACATTGGATCTCCTTTAGTGGATTATACTAAAATGACACACAGACATTGGATCTCCTCATGTGGATTATACTAAATGACACACAGACATTGGATCTCCTCGTGTGGATTATAGTAAAATGACACACAGACATTGGATCTCCTCATGTGGATTATACTATAATGACACACAGACATTGGATCTCCTCATGTGGATTATACTAAATGACACACAGACATTGGATCTCCTCGTGTGGATTATACTAAATGACACACAGACATTGGATCTCCTCACGTGGATTATACTAAAATGACTCACACACATTGGATCTCCTCAAGTGGATTATACTAAAATGACACACAGACATTGGATCTTCTCATGTGGATTATACTAAAATGACTCACACACATTGGATCTCCTTAAGTGGATTATACTAAAATGACACACAGACATTGGATCTCCTCAAGTGGATTATACTAAAATAACACACAGACATTGGATCTCCTCATGTGGATTATACTAAATGACACACAGACATTGGATCTCCTCGTGTGGATTATACTAAATGACACACAGACATTGGATCTCCTCACGTGGATTATACTAAAATGACTCACACACATTGGATCTCCTCAAGTGGATTATACTAAAATGACACACAGACATTGGATCTTCTCATGTGGATTATACTAAAATGACTCACACACATTGGATCTCCTTAAGTGGATTATACTAAAATGACACTCAGACATTGGATCTCCTCATGTGGATTATACGAAAATGACACACAGACATTGGATCTCCTCATGTGGATTATAGTAAAATGACACACACATTGGATCTCCTCATGTGGATTATACTAAAATAACACACAGACATTGGATCTCCTCAAGTGGATTATACTAAAATGACACACAGACATTGGATCTCCTCATGTGGATTATAGTAAAATGACACACACATTGGATCTCCTCAAGTGGATTATACTAAAATGACACACAGACATTGGATCTCCTCATGTGGATTATACTAAAATGACACACAGACATTGGATCTCCTCAAGTGGATTATACTAAAATGACACACAGACATTGGATCTCCTCAAGTGGATTATACTAAAATGACACACAGACATTGGATCTCCTCATGTGGATTATACTAAAATGACACACAGACATTGGATCTCCTCAAGTGGATTATACTAAAATGACACACAGACATTGGATCTCCTCAAGTGGATTATACTAAAATGACACACAGACATTGGATCTCCTCAAGTGGATTATACTAAAATGACACACAGACATTGGATCTCCTCAAGTGGATTATACTAAAATGACACACAGACATTGGATCTCCTCATGTGGATTATACTAAAATGACACACACACATTGGTTCTCCCCAAGTGGATTATACTAAAATGACACACACACATTGGTTCTCCCCAAGTGGATTATACTAAAATGACACACAGACATTGGATCTCCTCGTGTGGATTATAGTAAAATGACACACGGACATTGGATCTCCTCATGGGGATTATACTAAATGACACACAGACATTGGATCTCCTCGTGTGGATTATAGTAAATGTCACACAGACATTGGATCTCCTCACGTGGATTATACTAAAATGATACACGGACATTGGATCTCCTCATGTGGATTATACTAAATGACACACAGACATTGGATCTCCTCGTGTGGATTATACTAAATGACACACAGACATTGGATCTCCTCACGTGGATTATACTAAAATGACTCACACACATTGGATCTCCTCAAGTGGATTATACTAAATGACACATGGACATTGGATCTCCTCATGTGGATTATACTAAATGAAACACAGACATTGGATCTCATCATGTGGATTATACTAAATGACACACAGACATTGGATCTCCTCGTGTGGATTATACTAAATGACACACAGACATTGGATCTCCTCACGTGGATTATACTAAAATGATACACGGACATTGGATCTCCTCATGTGGATTATACTAAATGATACACGGACATTGGATCTCCTCGTGTGGATTATACTAAATGACACACAGACATTGGATCTCCTCACGTGGATTATACTAAAATGACTCACACACATTGGATCTCCTCAAGTGGATTATACTAAATGACACATGGACATTGGATCTCCTCATGTGGATTATACTAAATGAAACACAGACATTGGATCTCCTCATGTGGATTATACTAAATGACACACAGACATTGGATCTCCTCGTGTGGATTATAGTAAAATGACACACAGACATTGGATCTCCTCATGTGGATTATAGTAAATGACTCACAGACATTGGATCTCCTCATGTGGATTATAGTAAAATGACACACTGACATTGGATCTCCTCATGTGGATTATAGTAAAATGACACACAGACATTGGATCTCCTCATGTGGCTTATACTAAATGACACACAGACATTGGATCTCCTCGTGTGGATTATAGTAAAATGACACACGGACATTGGATCTCCTCATGTGGATTATACTAAAATGACACACGGACATTGGATCTCCTCACGTGGATTATACTAAAATGACATACGGACATTGGATCTCCTCATGTGGATTATACTAAAATGACACACGGACATTGGATCTCCTCACGTGGATTATACTAAAATGACATACGGACATTGGATCTCCTCATGTGGATTATACTAAAATGACATACGGACATTGGATCTCCTCATGTGGATTATACTAAAATGACACACAGACATTGGATCTCCTCATGTGGATTATACTAAAATGACTCACACACATTGGATCTCCTTTAGTGGATTATACTAAAATGACACACAGACATTGGATCTCCTCATGTGGATTATACTAAATGACACACAGACATTGGATCTCCTCGTGTGGATTATAGTAAAATGACACACAGACATTGGATCTCCTCATGTGGATTATACTAAAATGACTCACACACATTGGATCTCCTTAAGTGGATTATACTAAAATGACACACAGACATTGGATCTCCTCAAGTGGATTATACTAAAATAACACACAGACATTGGATCTCCTCATGTGGATTATACTAAATGACACACAGACATTGGATCTCCTCGTGTGGATTATACTAAATGACACACAGACATTGGATCTCCTCACGTGGATTATACTAAAATGACTCACACACATTGGATCTCCTCAAGTGGATTATACTAAAATGACACACAGACATTGGATCTTCTCATGTGGATTATACTAAAATGACTCACACACATTGGATCTCCTTAAGTGGATTATACTAAAATGACACTCAGACATTGGATCTCCTCATGTGGATTATACGAAAATGACACACAGACATTGGATCTCCTCAAGTGGATTATACTAAAATAACACACACATTGGATCTCCTCATGTGGATTATACGAAAATGACACACAGACATTGGATCTCCTCATGTGGATTATAGTAAAATGACACACACATTGGATCTCCTCATGTGGATTATACTAAAATGACACTCAGACATTGGATCTCCTCATGTGGATTATACGAAAATGACACACAGACATTGGATCTCCTCAAGTGGATTATACTAAAATGACACTCAGACATTGGATCTCCTCATGTGGATTATACGAAAATGACACACAGACATTGGATCTCCTCATGTGGATTATAGTAAAATGACACACACATTGGATCTCCTCATGTGGATTATACTAAAATAACACACAGACATTGGATCTCCTCAAGTGGATTATACTAAAATGACACACAGACATTGGATCTCCTCATGTGGATTATAGTAAAATGACACACACATTGGATCTCCTCAAGTGGATTATACTAAAATGACACACAGACATTGGATCTCCTCAAGTGGATTATACTAAAATGACACACAGACATTGGATCTCCTCAAGTGGATTATACTAAAATGACACACAGACATTGGATCTCCTCATGTGGATTATACTAAAATGACACACAGACATTGGATCTCCTCAAGTGGATTATACTAAAATGACACACAGACATTGGATCTCCTCAAGTGGATTAAACTAAAATGACACACAGACATTGGATCTCCTCAAGTGGATTATACTAAAATGACACACAGACATTGGATCTCCTCAAGTGGATTATACTAAAATGACACACAGACATTGGATCTCCTCATGTGGATTATACTAAAATGACACACACACATTGGTTCTCCCCAAGTGGATTATACTAAAATGACACACACACATTGGTTCTCCCCAAGTGGATTATACTAAAATGACACACAGACATTGGATCTCCTCGTGTGGATTATAGTAAAATGACACACGGACATTGGATCTCCTCATGGGGATTATACTAAATGACACACAGACATTGGATCTCCTCGTGTGGATTATAGTAAATGTCACACAGACATTGGATCTCCTCACGTGGATTATACTAAAATGATACACGGACATTGGATCTCCTCATGTGGATTATACTAAATGACACACAGACATTGGATCTCCTCGTGTGGATTATACTAAATGACACACAGACATTGGATCTCCTCACGTGGATTATACTAAAATGACTCACACACATTGGATCTCCTCAAGTGGATTATACTAAATGACACATGGACATTGGATCTCCTCATGTGGATTATACTAAATGACACACAGACATTGGATCTCCTCATGTGGATTATACTAAATGACACACAGACATTGGATCTCCTCGTGTGGATTATAGTAAAATGACACACAGACATTGGATCTCCTCATGTGGATTATAGTAAATGACACACAGACATTGGATCTCCTCATGTGGATTATAGTAAAATGACACACTGACATTGGATCTCCTCATGTGGATTATAGTAAAATGACACACAGACATTGGATCTCCTCATGTGGCTTATACTAAATGACACACAGACATTGGATCTCCTCGTGTGGATTATAGTAAAATGACACACGGACATTGGATCTCCTCATGTGGATTATACTAAAATGACACACGGACATTGGATCTCCTCACGTGGATTATACTAAAATGACATACGGACATTGGATCTCCTCATGTGGATTATACTAAAATGACACACGGACATTGGATCTCCTCACGTGGATTATACTAAAATGACATACGGACATTGGATCTCCTCATGTGGATTATACTAAAATGACATACGGACATTGGATCTCCTCATGTGGATTATACTAAAATGACACACAGACATTGGATCTCCTCATGTGGATTATACTAAAATGACTCACACACATTGGATCTCCTTTAGTGGATTATACTAAAATGACACACAGACATTGGATCTCCTCATGTGGATTATACTAAATGACACACAGACATTGGATCTCCTCGTGTGGATTATAGTAAAATGACACACAGACATTGGATCTCCTCATGTGGATTATACTAAAATGACTCACACACATTGGATCTCCTTAAGTGGATTATACTAAAATGACACACAGACATTGGATCTCCTCAAGTGGATTATACTAAAATAACACACAGACATTGGATCTCCTCATGTGGATTATACTAAATGACACACAGACATTGGATCTCCTCGTGTGGATTATACTAAATGACACACAGACATTGGATCTCCTCACGTGGATTATACTAAAATGACTCACACACATTGGATCTCCTCAAGTGGATTATACTAAAATGACACACAGACATTGGATCTTCTCATGTGGATTATACTAAAATGACTCACACACATTGGATCTCCTTAAGTGGATTATACTAAAATGACACTCAGACATTGGATCTCCTCATGTGGATTATACGAAAATGACACACAGACATTGGATCTCCTCATGTGGATTATAGTAAAATGACACACACATTGGATCTCCTCATGTGGATTATACTAAAATAACACACAGACATTGGATCTCCTCAAGTGGATTATACTAAAATGACACACAGACATTGGATCTCCTCATGTGGATTATAGTAAAATGACACACACATTGGATCTCCTCAAGTGGATTATACTAAAATGACACACAGACATTGGATCTCCTCATGTGGATTATACTAAAATGACACACAGACATTGGATCTCCTCAAGTGGATTATACTAAAATGACACACAGACATTGGATCTCCTCAAGTGGATTATACTAAAATGACACACAGACATTGGATCTCCTCATGTGGATTATACTAAAATGACACACAGACATTGGATCTCCTCAAGTGGATTATACTAAAATGACACACAGACATTGGATCTCCTCAAGTGGATTATACTAAAATGACACACAGACATTGGATCTCCTCAAGTGGATTATACTAAAATGACACACAGACATTGGATCTCCTCAAGTGGATTATACTAAAATGACACACAGACATTGGATCTCCTCATGTGGATTATACTAAAATGACACACACACATTGGTTCTCCCCAAGTGGATTATACTAAAATGACACACACACATTGGTTCTCCCCAAGTGGATTATACTAAAATGACACACAGACATTGGATCTCCTCGTGTGGATTATAGTAAAATGACACACGGACATTGGATCTCCTCATGGGGATTATACTAAATGACACACAGACATTGGATCTCCTCGTGTGGATTATAGTAAATGTCACACAGACATTGGATCTCCTCACGTGGATTATACTAAAATGATACACGGACATTGGATCTCCTCATGTGGATTATACTAAATGACACACAGACATTGGATCTCCTCGTGTGGATTATACTAAATGACACACAGACATTGGATCTCCTCACGTGGATTATACTAAAATGACTCACACACATTGGATCTCCTCAAGTGGATTATACTAAATGACACATGGACATTGGATCTCCTCATGTGGATTATACTAAATGACACACAGACATTGGATCTCCTCATGTGGATTATACTAAATGACACACAGACATTGGATCTCCTCGTGTGGATTATAGTAAAATGACACACAGACATTGGATCTCCTCATGTGGATTATAGTAAATGACACACAGACATTGGATCTCCTCATGTGGATTATAGTAAAATGACACACTGACATTGGATCTCCTCATGTGGATTATAGTAAAATGACACACAGACATTGGATCTCCTCATGTGGCTTATACTAAATGACACACAGACATTGGATCTCCTCGTGTGGATTATAGTAAAATGACACACGGACATTGGATCTCCTCATGTGGATTATAGTAAAATGACACACGGACATTGGATCTCCTCACGTGGATTATACTAAAATGACATACGGACATTGGATCTCCTCATGTGGATTATACTAAAATGACACACGGACATTGGATCTCCTCACGTGGATTATACTAAAATGACATACGGACATTGGATCTCCTCATGTGGATTATACTCAAATGACACACGGACATTGGATCGCCTCATGTGGATTATACTAAATGACACACAGATATTAGATCTCCTCATGTGGATTATACTAAATGACACACAGACATTGGATCTCCTCGTGTGGATTATAGTAAAATGACACACGGACATTGGATCTCCTCATGTGGATTATACTAAATGACACACAGACATTGGATCTCCTCGTGTGGATTATAGTAAAATGACACACGGACATTGGATCTCCTCATGTGGATTATACTAAATGACACACAGACATTGGATCTCCTCGTGTGGATTATACTAAATGACACACAGACGTTGGATCTCCTCGTGTGGATGATAGTAAATGACACACAGACATTGGATCTCCTCACGTGGATTATACTAAAATGACTCACACACATTGGATCTCCTTAAGTGGATTATCCTAAAATGACACACAGACATTGGATCTCCTCATGTGGATTATACTAAAATGACTCATACACATTGTATCTCCTTAAGTGGATTATACTAAAATAACACACAGACATTGGATCTCCTCATGTGGATTATACTAAAATGACTCATACACATTGGATCTCCTTAAGTGGATTACCCTAAAATGACACACAGACATTGGATCTCCTCACGTGGATTATACTAAAATGACTCATACACATTGGATCTCCTTAAGTGGATTATACTAAAATAACACACAGACATTGGATCTCCTCATGTGGATTATACTAAATGACACACAGACATTGGATCTCCTCGTGTGGATTATACTAAAATGACACACGGACATTGGATCTCCTCATGTGGATTATACTAAATGACACACAGACATTGGATCTCCTCGTGTGGATTATACTAAAATGACACACAGACATTGGATCTCCTCATGTGGATTATACTAAATGACACACAGACGTTGGATCTCCTCAAGTGGATTATACTAAATGACACACAGACGTTGGATCTCCTCATGTGGATTATACTAAAATGACTCACACAGATTGGATCTCCTCAAGTGGATTATACTAAAATGACACACAGACATTGGATCTCCTTAAGTGGATTATACTAAAATGACACACAGACATTGGATCTCCTTAAGTGGATTATACTAAAATGCAACACAGACATTGGATCTCCTCAAGTGGATTATACTAAAATAACACATAGACATTGGATCTCCTCATGTGGATTATACTAAAATGACACACAGACATTGGATCTCCTCAAGTGGATTATACTAAAATGACACACAGACATTGGATCTCCTCATGTGGATTATACTAAAATGACACACACACATTGGATCTCCTCATGTGGATTATACTAAATGACACACAGACATTGGATCTCCTCATGTGGATTATACTAAAATGACTCACACACATTGGATCTCCTTTAGTGGATTATACTAAAATGACACACAGACATTGGATCTCCTCATGTGGATTATACTAAATGACACACAGACATTGGATCTCCTCGTGTGGATTATAGTAAAATGACACACAGACATTGGATCTCCTCATGTGGATTATACTAAAATGACTCACACACATTGGATCTCCTTAAGTGGATTATACTAAAATGACACACAGACATTGGATCTCCTCAAGTGGATTATACTAAAATAACACACAGACATTGGATCTCCTCATGTGGATTATACTAAATGACACACAGACATTGGATCTCCTCATGTGGATTATACTAAAATGACACACAGACATTGGATCTCCTCAAGTGGATTATACTAAAATGACACACAGACATTGGATCTCCTCATGTGGATTATACTAAAATGACACATAGATATTGGATCTCCTCATGTGGATTATACTAAAATGACACACACACATTGGATCTCCTCATGTGGATTATACTAAATGACACACAGACATTGGATCTCCTCATGTGGCTTATACTAAATGACACACAGACATTGGATCTCCTCATGTGGATTATACTAAATGACACACAGACATTGGATCTCCTCGTGTGGATTATAGTAAAATGACACACGGACATTGGGTCTCCTCATGTGGATTATACTAAATGACACACAGACATTGGATCTCCTCGTGTGGATTATAGTAAAATGACACACAGACATTGGATCTCCTCATGTGGATTATAGTAAATGGCACACAGAAATTGGAACTCCTCATGTGGATTATCGTAAAATGACACACAGACATTGGATCTCCTCATGTGGATTATACTAAAATGACACACAGACATTGGATCTCCTCAAGTGGATTATACTAAAATGACACACAGACATTGGATCTCCTCATGTGGATTATACTAAAATGACACACAGACATTGGATCTCCTCAAGTGGATTATACTAAAATGACACACAGACATTGGATCTCCTCAAGTGGATTATACTAAAATGACACACAGACATTGGATCTCCTCAAGTGGATTATACTAAAATGACACACAGACATTGGATCTCCTCATGTGGATTATACTAAAATGACACACACACATTGGTTCTCCCCAAGTGGATTATACTAAAATGACACACACACATTGGTTCTCCCCAAGTGGATTATACTAAAATGACACACAGACATTGGATCTCCTCGTGTGGATTATAGTAAAATGACACACGGACATTGGATCTCCTCATGGGGATTATACTAAATGACACACAGACATTGGATCTCCTCATGTGGATTATAGTAAATGTCACACAGACATTGGATCTCCTCACGTGGATTATACTAAAATGACACACACACATTGGTTCTCCCCAAGTGGATTATACTAAAATGACACACAGACATTGGATCTCCTCAAGTGGATTATACTAAAATGACACACACACATTGGTTCTCCCCAAGTGGATTATACTAAAATGACACACACACATTGGTTCTCCCCAAGTGGATTATACTAAAATGACACACAGACATTGGATCTCCTCGTGTGGATTATAGTAAAATGACACACGGACATTGGATCTCCTCATGGGGATTATCGTAAAATGACACACAGACATTGGATCTCCTCATGTGGATTATAGTAAAATGACATACAGACATTGGATCTCCTCATGTGGATTATACTAAATGACTCACAGACATTGGATCTCCTCGTGTGGATTATAGTAAAATGACACACGGACATTGGATCTCCTCATGTGGATTATACTAAAATGACACACGGACATTGGATCTCCTCATGTGGATTATACTAAATGACACACAGACATTGGATCTCCTCGTGTGGATTATACTAAATGACACACAGACATTGGATCTCCTCATGTGGATTATACTAACATGACACACGGACATTGGATCTCCTCATGTGGATTATACTAAAATGACACACGGACATTGGATCTCCTCATGTGGATTATACTAAATGACACACAGACATTGGATCTCCTCGTGTGGATTATACTAAATGACACACAGACATTGGATCTCCTCATGTGGATGATAGTAAATGACACACAGACATTGGATCTCCTCACGTGGATTATACTAAAATGACACACGGACATTGGATCTCCTCATGTGGATTATACTAAATGACACACAGACATTGGATCTCCTCGTGTGGATTATAGTAAATGACACACAGACATTGGATCTCCTCACGTGGATTATAGTAAAATGACACACAGACATTGGATCTCCTCATGTGGATTATACTAAAATGACTCACACACATTGGATCTCCTCATGTGGATTATACTAAAATGACTCACACACGTTGGATCTCCTTAAGTGGATTATACTAAAATAACACACAGACATTGGATCTCCTCATGTGGATTATACTAAAATGACACACAGACATTGGATCTCCTCAAGTGGATTATACTAAAATGACACACAGACATTGGATCTCCTCATGTGGATTATACTAAAATGACACACAGATATTGGATCTCCTCATGTGGATTATACTAAAATGACACACACACATTGGATCTCCTCATGTGGATTATACTAAATGACACACAGACATTGGATCTCCTCATGTGGCTTATACTAAATGACACACAGACATTGGATCTCCTCATGTGGATTATAGTAAAATGACACACAGACATTGGATCTCCTCATGTGGATTATACTAAAATGACACACGGACATTGGGTCTCCTCATGTGGATTATACTAAATGACACACAGACATTGGATCTCCTCATGTGGATTATACTAAATGACACACAGACATTGGATCTCCTCGTGTGGATTATAGTAAAATGACACACAGACATTGGATCTCCTCATGTGGATTATAGTAAATGGCACACAGAAATTGGATCTCCTCATGTGGATTATCGTAAAATGACACACGGACATTGGATCTCCTCATGTGGATTATACTAAATGACACACAGACATTGGATCTCCTCATGTGGATTATACTAAAATGACACACGGACATTGGATCTCCTCATGTGGATAATACTAAATGACACACAGACATTGGATCTCCTCATGTGGATTATAGTCAATGACACACAGACATTGGATCTCCTCATGTGGATTATACTAAATGACACACAGACATTGGATCTCCTCATGTGGATTATACTAAATGACACACAGACATTGGATCTCCTCATGTGGATTATAGTAAATGACACACAGACATTGGATCTCCTCGTGTGGATTATCGTAAAATGACACACAGACATTGGATCTCCTCATGTGGATTATAGTAAAATGACATACAGACATTGGATCTCCTCATGTGGATTATACTAAATGACTCACAGACATTGGATCTCCTCGTGTGGATTATAGTAAAATGACACACGGACATTGGATCTCCTCATGTGGATTATACTAAAATGACACACGGACATTGGATCTCCTCATGTGGATTATACTAAATGGCACACAGACATTGGATCTCCTCGTGTGGATTATACTAAATGACACACAGACATTGGATCTCCTCATGTGGATTATACTAACATGACACACGGACATTGGATCTCCTCATGTGGATTATACTAAAATGACACACGGACATTGGATCTCCTCATGTGGATTATACTAAATGACACACAGACATTGGATCTCCTCGTGTGGATTATACTAAATGACACACAGACATTGGATCTCCTCATGTGGATGATAGTAAATGACACACAGACATTGGATCTCCTCACGTGGATTATACTAAAATGACACACGGACATTGGATCTCCTCATGTGGATTATACTAAATGACACACAGACATTGGATCTCCTCGTGTGGATTATAGTAAATGACACACAGACATTGGATCTCCTCACGTGGATTATACTAAAATGATACACGGACATTGGATCTCCTCATGTGGATTATACTAAATGACACACAGACATTGGATCTCCTCGTGTGGATTATACTAAATGACACACACACATTGGATCTCCTCACGTGGATTATACTAAAATGACTCACACACATTGGATCTCCTCATGTGGATTATACTAAAATGACTCATACACATTGGATCTCCTTAAGTGGATTATACTAAAATAACACACAGACATTGGATCTCCTCACGTGGATTATACTAAAATGACTCATACACATTGGATCTCCTTAAGTGGATTATCCTAAAATGACACACAGACATTGGATCTCCTCACGTGGATTATACTAAAATGACTCATACACATTGGATCTCCTTAAGTGGATTATACTAAAATAACACACAGACATTGGATCTCCTCATGTGGATTATACTAAAATGACACACAGACATTGGATCTCCTCACGTGGATTATACTAAAATGACTCATACACATTGGATCTCCTTAAGTGGATTATACTAAAATAACACACAGACATTGGATCTCCTCATGTGGATTATACTAAAATGACTCATACACATTGGATCTCCTCGTGTGGATTATACTAAAATGACACACGGACATTGGATCTCCTCATGTGGATTATACTAAATGACACACAGACATTGGATCTCCTCGTGTGGATTATACTAAAATGACACACAGACATTGGATCTCCTCATGTGGATTATACTAAATGACACACAGACATTGGATCTCCTCGTGTGGATTATACTAAATGACACACAGACGTTGGATCTCCTCATGTGGATTATACTAAAATGACTCACACACATTGGATCTCCTCAAGTGGATTATACTAAAATGACACACAGACGTTGGATCTCCTCATGTGGATTATACTAAATGACACACAGACGTTGGATCTCCTCAAGTGGATTATACTAAATGACACACAGACGTTGGATCTCCTCATGTGGATTATACTAAAATGACTCACACACATTGGATCTCCTCAAGTGGATTATACTAAAATGACACACAGACATTGGATCTCCTCATGTGGATTATACTAAAATAACACACAGACATTGGATCTCCTCATGTGGATTATACTAAAATGACACACAGACATTGGATCTCCTCATGTGGATTATACTAAAATGACACACAGACATTGGATCTCCTCATGTGGATTATACTAAAATGACACACACACATTGGATCTCCTCATGTGGATTATACTAAATGACACACAGACATTGGATCTCCTCAAGTGGATTATACTAAAATGACACACAGACATTGGATCTCCTCAAGTGGATTATACTAAAATAACACACAAACATTGGATCTCCTCAAGTGGATTATACTAAAATGACACACAGACATTGGATCTCCTCATGTGGATTATACTAAAATGACACACACACATTGGATCTCCTCATGTGGATTATACTAAATGAAACACAGACATTGGATCTCCTCATGTGGATTATACTAAATGACACACAGACATTGGATCTCCTCATGTGGATTATACTAAATGACACACAGACATTGGATCTCCTCGTGTGGATTATACTAAATGACACACAGACATTGGATCTCCTCGTGTGGATTATAGTAAAATGACACACAGACATTGGATCTCCTCATGTGGATTATACTAAAATGACTCACACACATTGGATCTCCTTTAGTGGATTATACTAAAATGACACACAGACATTGGATCTCCTCATGTGGATTATACTAAATGACACACAGACATTGGATCTCCTCATGTGGATTATACTAAATGACACACAGACATTGGATCTCCTCGTGTGGATTATAGTAAAATGACACACAGACATTGGATCTCCTCATGTGGATTATACTAAAATGACTCACACACGTTGGATCTCCTTAAGTGGATTATACTAAAATGACACACAGACATTGGATCTCCTCATGTGGATTATACTAAAATGACTCACACACGTTGGATCTCCTTAAGTGGATTATACTAAAATGACACACAGACATTGGATCTCCTCAAGTGGATTATACTAAAATAACACACAGACATTGGATCTCCTCAAGTGGATTATACTAAAATAACACACAGACATTGGATCTCCTCAAGTGGATTATACTAAAATGACTCACACACATTGGATCTCATGTGGATTATACTAAAATGACTCACACACGTTGGATCTCCTTAAGTGGATTATACTAAAATGACACACAGACATTGGATCTCCTCAAGTGGATTATACTAAAATAACACACAGACATTGGATCTCCTCAAGTGGATTATACTAAAATAACACACAGACATTGGATCTCCTCAAGTGGATTATACTAAAATAACACACAGGCATTGGATCTCCTCATGTGGATTATACTAAAATGACTCACACACATTGGATCTCCTCATGTGGATTATACTAAAATGACTCACACACGTTGGATCTCCTTAAGTGGATTATACTAAAATGACACACAGACATTTGATCTCCTCAAGTGGATTATACTAAAATAACACACAGACATTGGATCTCCTCATGTGGCTTATACTAAATGACACACAGACATTGGATCTCCTCATGTGGATTATACTAAATGACACACAGACATTGGATCTCCTCGTGTGGATTATAGTAAAATGACACACAGACATTGGATCTCCTCATGTGGATTATACTAAAATGACACACGGACATTGGATCTCCTCATGTGGATTATACTAAAATGACTCACACACATTGGATCTCCTCATGTGGATTATACTAAAATGACTCACACACGTTGGATCTCCTTAAGTGGATTATACTAAAATGACACACAGACATTGGATCTCCTCAAGTGGATTATACTAAAATAACACACAGACATTGGATCTCCTCATGTGGCTTATACTAAATGACACACAGACATTGGATCTCCTCATGTGGATTATACTAAATGACACACAGACATTGGATCTCCTCCTGTGGATTATAGTAAAATGACACACAGACATTGGATCTCCTCATGTGGATTATACTAAATGACACACAGACATTGGATCTCCTCATGTGGATTATACTAAATGACACACAGACATTGGATCTCCTCGTGTGGATTATAGTAAAATGACACACAGACATTGGATCTCCTCATGTGGATTATAGTAAATGGCACACAGAAATTGGATCTCCTCATGTGGATTATCGTAAAATGACACACGGACATTGGATCTCCTCGTGTGGATTATAGTAAAATGACACACAGACATTGGATCTCCTCATGTGGATTATAGTAAATGGCACACAGAAATTGGATCTCCTCATGTGGATTATCGTAAAATGACACACGGACATTGGATCTCCTCGTGTGGATTATAGTAAAATGACACACAGACATTGGATCTCCTCGTGTGGATTATAGTAAAATGACACACAGACATTGGATCTCCTCATGTGGATTATAGTAAAATGACACACACACATTGGATCTCCTCATGTGGATTATACTAAAATGACACACAGACATTGGATCTCCTCAAGTGGATTATACTAAAATGACACACAGACATTGGATCTCCTCAAGTGGATTATACTAAAATGACACACAGACATTGGATCTCCTCAAGTGGATTATACTAAAATGACACACAGCCATTGGATCTGCTCAAGTGGCTTATACTAAAATGACACACAGACATTGGATCTCCTCATGTGGATTATACTAAAACTAGCGGGGTCACCCGTGGGAATCCCACGGGCATGGATGTGTGTGACATTTCGACATATTGAGTTATATGCTGCACATTCATTTTTACAAAATGGTTACTGGCAAGTCATCAGATCCAGAAATGGTGTGAATTTAGTTATTTCACATAATATGTGACCCCTCACTCCTCTCCACCTGACACTCTCCTGTCTCCACCTGACACTCTCCTGTCTCCACCTGACACTCTCCTCTCTCCACCTAGCACTCCTCTCCTCTCCAAACCCTCACATCCCTCTCCTTTCCAATCCCTCACCTCTCCAATCCCTCACACTCCTCTCCTCTCCAATCCTTCACACGCCTCTCCAATCGCGCCTCACACTCCTCTCCAATCGCGCCTCACACTCCTCTCCAATCGCGCCTCACACTCCTCTCCAATCGTGCCTCACACTCCTCTCCAATCGTGCCTCACACTCCCCTCCAATCACTCCTCTCCAATCGTGCCTCACACTCCTCTCCAATCACGCCTCACACTCCTCTCCAATCGTGCCTCACACTCCTCTCCAATCGCGCCTCACACTCCTCTCCAATCGCTCCTCACTCGCCTCTCCAATCGGCTTTCCCCGTCTCGTTTCTCTCCTTTTTCTCCCGTCTCGTTCTTTTTCTTGCTCCAAATCGGCCCGTCGGAATCGGAAATCGGCCCGTCTCGCCCGTCGGCCCGTCGGAATCGGAAATCGGCCCGTCTTGCTTTTGTGCTTGTGCGTAAATAAATTGTGTTCATGACACCATTTCTGGTGTTGGGCTAGCGGCTAGGGTGCCGGCTTAGGATCCTGGGTTCGAATCTCGGTCGATCGCCGAATTAATGCCAGGGGGGTTGACTCAGCCTGTCATCCTTCCGAGGTCGGCTAATTGAGTACCAGTTCACTGGTAATTCCCTGTTTGTCGTTGAAGGCGGCAAAAAGGGTTGGCGTCAGGAAGGGCATCCGGCCGTAAAACATTGCTTCAAAAAGGTCCCCGAAAAGGCCAACCCCCGCTTTGCGGGGAAAAATGGCCTCTAAACGGTGGTTTTTACACCATTTCTGGATCTGATGACTTGCCAGTAACCATTTTGTAAAAATGAATGTGCAGCATCTAACTCAATATGTCGAAATGTCACACACATCCATGCCCGTGGGATTCCCACGGGTGACCCCGCAAGTTTGCATTGACGTTCGTCGATGGACTCGTTCGCCCGTCTCATTCGTTTTCTTGCTGCATCCTGTTCAAGTCTGCGTTCTTCATCGATCGTCTCATTCATTTTGGAAATAGAAGTTTCCACGCAGCGCATGAATTGTCACGATCCTCAAGAGGAATTTGTCTCGTAATCATCAAATGATAAATGGCAAGTAAATTATATTGTGGAAAATTAAAGATTTCAAATAAACCTATTTAAAGTGTATTCGCACATAACTAATTTTAAAAAACGAAGAAATATCTCTCGGTAATTTCCTGAAACATATTTTACTTCCGGCTAATAATGTTGAATTAAATAAAAACGAAGAAATATATGCCGGCATCATTGTTGACGTTTTTGTGACGACTGTCATCAAACGAAAAAGTAATATATCTTAACGGAAAAGCAAAAGCGAATTTTTTATATATATCGACACGTTGCCGTCGGTGTCATGTTGGGCGGTGTATGATACACCATGACGCGATTTTTAAAAATATATCTCTGCATTTTCCCGCGTGTGTGGAATGTTCTCAATTATTGCTGACACCGAGTCCAAAACCATCGATAAAAATGAAATCATATGGTGAGTTAGATTGGAGATAAAGGCGTGAGAGAGACTCAATGGCCTTGAAGTTGAAGTTACAGGCGTTTGAGAATTCATTTCGTTCTATAAACGGCAACTTTCATTGGATTTCCTTCCCGTTTTTTTTCAACCGAGTCGAAAACTATGTTAGCGACTGTGAAAAATGAAATGATATATCGAATTTTTAATATGTATCGACACGTTGCCGTCGGTGTCATGTTAGGCGGTGTATGATACACCATGACGCGTTTTAAAAAATATATCTGCATTTTCCCGCGTGTGTGGAATGTTCTCAATTATTGCTGACACCGACTCTAAAACCATCGATAAAAATGAAATCATATGGTGAGTTAGATTGGAGATAAAGGCGTGAGAGAGACTCAATGGCCTTGAAGTTACAGGCATTTGAGAATTCATTTCGTTCTATAAACGGCAACTTTCATTGGATTTCCTTCCCGTTTTTTTTCAACCGAGTCGAAAACTATGTTAGCGACTGTGAAAAATGAAATGATATATCGAATTTTTAATATGTATCGACACGTTGCCGTCGGTGTCATGTTAGGCGGTGTATGATACACCATGACGCGTTTTAAAAAATATATCTGCATTTTCCCGCGTGTGTGGAATGTTCTCAATTATTGCTGACACCGACTCTAAAACCATCGATAAAAATGAAATCATATGGTGAGTTAGATTGGAGATAAAGGCGTGAGAGAGACTCAATGGCCTTGAAGTTACAGGCATTTGAGAATTCATTTCGTTCTATAAACGGCAACTTTCATCGGATTTTCTTCTCGTTTTTTTTCAACCGAGTCTAAAACTATGTTAGCGACTGTGAAAAATGAAATGATATATCGAATTTAAAATAGATATCGACACATTGCCGTCGGTGTCATGTTGGGCGGTGTATGATACACCATGACGCGATTTTAAAAAATATATCTCTGCATTTTCCCGCGTGTGTGGAATGTTTGTGGAAAATTAAAGATTTCAAATAAACCTATTTAAAGTGTATGCGCACATAACTAATAAAAAAAACGAAGAAATATCTCTCGGTAATTTCCTGAAACATATTTTACTTCCGGCTAATATGTTGAATGAAATAAAAACGAAGAAATATATGTCGGCATCATTGTTGACGTTTTTGTGACGACTATCATCAAACGAAATAGTAATATATCATAACGGAAAAGCAAAAGCGAATTTTTAATATATATCGACACATTGCCGGCGGTGTCATGTTGGGCGGTGTATGATACACCATGACGCGATTTTAAAAAATATATCTCTGCATTTTCCCGCGTGTGTGGATTGTTCTCAATTATTGCTGACACCGAGTCTAAAAGTAAAACCATCGATAAAAATGAAATCATATGGTGAGTTAGATTGGAGATAAAGGCGTGAGAGAGACTCAATGGCCTTGAAGTTACAGGCCTTTGAGAATTCATTTCGTTCTATAAACGGCAACTTTCATCGGATTTTCTTCCCGTTTTTTTTCAACCGAGTCTAAAACTATGTTAGCGACTGTGAAAAATGAAATGATTTATCGAATTTGATTTGAAATAAAACTGGGGGAGAGCAAGACACCACGGGCCTACAAAACAGGACTCAAAGCTATGCGAGTTAATAAAATGGTGGATATTTGTTTATAGCCACTCCCAGAATGGGTGGAGCTATGGGTGGAGCTACTCTGCAAACCGAGTAAGCCACACCCCGGACAGACACCCAACAGATAGACAGACAGACAGACAGAATCATCTACGGCTATTATAATATAGATGACTCACACACATTGGATCTCCTCATGTGGATTATACTAAAATGACTCACACACGTTGGATCTCCTTAAGTGGATTATACTAAAATGACACACAGACATTGGATCTCCTCACGTGGATTATACTAAAATGACTCATACACATTGGATCTCCTTAAGTGGATTATCCTAAAATGACACACAGACATTGGATCTCCTCACGTGGATTATACTAAAATGACTCATACACATTGGATCTCCTGAAGTGGATTATACTAAAATAACACACAGACATTGGATCTCCTCATGTGGATTATACTAAAATGACTCATACACATTGGATCTCCTCGTGTGGATTATACTAAAATGACACACGGACATTGGATCTCCTCATGTGGATTATACTAAATGACACACAGACATTGGATCTCCTCGTGTGGATTATACTAAAATGACACACAGACATTGGATCTCCTCATGTGGATTATACTAAATGACACACAGACATTGGATCTCCTCGTGTGGATTATACTAAATGACACACAGACGTTGGATCTCCTCATGTGGATTATACTAAAATGACACACACATTGGATCTCCTCAAGTGGATTATACTAAAATGACACACAGACGTTGGATCTCCTCATGTGGATTATACTAAATGACACACAGACGTTGGATCTCCTCAAGTGGATTATACTAAATGACACACAGACGTTGGATCTCCTCATGTGGATTATACTAAAATGACTCACACACATTGGATCTCCTCAAGTGGATTATACTAAAATGACACACAGACATTGGATCTCCTCATGTGGATTATACTAAAATAACACACAGACATTGGATCTCCTCATGTGGATTATACTAAAATGACACACAGACATTGGATCTCCTCATGTGGATTATACTAAAATGACACACAGACATTGGATCTCCTCATGTGGATTATACTAAAATGACACACACACATTGGATCTCCTCATGTGGATTATACTAAATGACACACAGACATTGGATCTCCTCAAGTGGATTATACTAAAATGACACACAGACATTGGATCTCCTCAAGTGGATTATACTAAAATAACACACAGACATTGGATCTCCTCAAGTGGATTATACTAAAATGACACACAGACATTGGATCTCCTCATGTGGATTATACTAAAATGACACACACACATTGGATCTCCTCATGTGGATTATACTAAATGACACACAGACATTGGATCTCCTCATGTGGATTATACTAAATGACACACAGACATTGGATCTCCTCACGTGGATTATACTAAATGACACACAGACATTGGATCTCCTCGTGTGGATTATAGTAAAATGACACACAGACATTGGATCTCCTCATGTGGATTATACTAAAATGACTCACACACATTGGATCTCCTTTAGTGGATTATACTAAAATGACACACAGACATTGGATCTCCTCATGTGGATTATACTAAATGACACACAGACATTGGATCTCCTCATGTGGATTATACTAAATGACACACAGACATTGGATCTCCTCGTGTGGATTATAGTAAAATGACACACAGACATTGGATCTCCTCATGTGGATTATACTAAAATGACTCACACACGTTGGATCTCCTTAAGTGGATTATACTAAAATGACACACAGACATTGGATCTCCTCAAGTGGATTATACTAAAATGACACACAGACATTGGATCTCCTCATGTGGATTATACTAAAATGACACACAGACATTGGATCTCCTCATGTGGATTATACTAAAATGACACACAGACATTGGATCTCCTCAAGTGGATTATACTAAAATGACTCACACACGTTGGATCTCCTTAAGTGGATTATACTAAAATGACACACAGACATTGGATCTCCTCAAGTGGATTATACTAAAATGACACACAGACATTGGATCTCCTCATGTGGATTATACTAAAATGACTCACACACGTTGGATCTCCTTAAGTGGATTATACTAAAATGACTCACACACATTGGATCTCCTCATGTGGATTATACTAAAATGACTCACACACGTTGGATCTCCTCAAGTGGATTATACTAAAATGACACACAGACATTGGATCTCCTCAAGTGGATTATACTAAAATGACACACAGACATTGGATCTCCTCAAGTGGATTATACTAAAATGACTCACACACATTGGATCTCCTCAAGTGGATTATACTAAAATGACACACAGACATTGGATCTCCTCAAGTGGATTATACTAAATGACACACAGACATTGGATCTCCTCAAGTGGATTATACTAAAATGACACACAGACATTGGATCTCCTCATGTGGATTATACTAAAATGACACACAGACATTGGATCTCCTCAAGTGGATTATACTAAAATGACACACAGACATTGGATCTCCTCAAGTGGATTATACTAAAATGACACACAGACATTGGATCTCCTCATGTGGATTATACTAAAATGACTCACACACATTGGATCTCCTCATGTGGATTATACTAAAATGACTCACACACGTTGGATCTCCTCATGTGGATTATACTAAATGACACACAGACATTGGATCTCCTCGTGTGGATTATAGTAAAATGACACACAGACATTGGATCTCCTCATGTGGATTATATTAAATGACACACAGACATTGGATCTCCTCATGTGGATTATACTAAATGACACACAGACATTGGATCTCCTCGTGTGGATTATAGTAAAATGACACACAGACATTGGATCTCCTCATGTGGATTATACTAAATGACACACAGACATTGGATCTCCTCATGTGGATTATACTAAATGGCACACAGAAATTGGATCTCCTCATGTGGATTATCGTAAAATGACACACGGACATTGGATCTCCTCGTGTGGATTATAGTAAAATGACACACAGACATTGGATCTCCTCATGTGGATTATAGTAAATGGCACACAGAAATTGGATCTCCTCATGTGGATTATCGTAAAATGACACACGGACATTGGATCTCCTCGTGTGGATTATAGTAAAATGACACACAGACATTGGATCTCCTCGTGTGGATTATAGTAAAATGACACACAGACATTGGATCTCCTCATGTGGATTATAGTAAAATGACACACACACATTGGATCTCCTCGTGTGGATTATAGTAAAATGACACACAGACATTGGATCTCCTCAAGTGGATTATACTAAAATGACACACAGACATTGGATCTCCTCAAGTGGATTATACTAAAATGACTCACACACATTGGATCTCCTCAAGTGGATTATACTAAAATGACACACAGACATTGGATCTCCTCAAGTGGATTATACTAAATGACACACAGACATTGGATCTCCTCAAGTGGATTATACTAAAATGACACACAGACATTGGATCTCCTCAAGTGGATTATACTAAAATGACACACAGACATTGGATCTCCTCATGTGGATTATACTAAAATGACACACGGACATTGGATCTCCTCGTGTGGATTATAGTAAAATGACACACAGACATTGGATCTCCTCATGTGGATTATAGTAAATGGCACACAGAAATTGGATCTCCTCATGTGGATTATCGTAAAATGACACACGGACATTGGATCTCCTCGTGTGGATTATAGTAAAATGACACACAGACATTGGATCTCCTCGTGTGGATTATAGTAAAATGACACACAGACATTGGATCTCCTCATGTGGATTATAGTAAAATGACACACACACATTGGATCTCCTCATGTGGATTATACTAAAATGACACACAGACATTGGATCTCCTCAAGTGGATTATACTAAAATGACACACAGACATTGGATCTCCTCAAGTGGATTATACTAAAATGACACACAGACATTGGATCTCCTCATGTGGATTATACTAAAATGACACACAGACATTGGATCTCCTCAAGTGGATTATACTAAAATGACACACAGACATTGGATCTCCTCAAGTGGATTATACTAAAATGACACACAGACATTGGATCTCCTCATGTGGATTATACTAAAATGACACACAGACATTGGATCTCCTCAAGTGGATTATACTAAAATGACACACAGACATTGGATCTCCTCATGTGGATTATACTAAAATGACACACAGACATTGGATCTCCTCATGTGGATTATACTAAAATGACACACAGACATTGGATCTCCTCAAGTGGATTATACTAAAATGACACACAGACATTGGATCTCCTCAAGTGGATTATACTAAAATGACACACAGACATTGGATCTCCTCATGTGGATTATACTAAAATGACACACAGACATTGGATCTCCTCATGTGGATTATACTAAAATGACACACACATTGGATCTCCTCATGTGGATTATACTAAAATGACACACACACATTGGATCTCCTCATGTGGATTATACTAAAATGACACACAGACATTGGTTCTCCCCAAGTGGATTATACTAAAATGACTTATCGAATGAATCACAGTTCATCCAAAGTTATAAACATCCTAGATCTTAAACTGGGACGTTGGAGTCATGATGGCCTCCATTACCCGTTTAATAGACTATCTCAATGTAACTCCAAACAACACAACTACCCATGATGCATCCGCAAATCTGACATACACTCCGTTTGTTGTGGTGATAAGTTCACCTGGTTGAGTCGAGGTAGCTGTGACTTTCAGACTCTTTTGCCCTGAGTGAAAGACCTGCACGACGAGCCGCCCTTTGTGTGAACAATCCTATTGTTCTGCTGCCTTCTCTCGGTAGAACAGCTTCGGCTTTCAATGAGGTCGTTACTCATGATGTGTCACGGTGTCAGTGTTGGGGCTGGCGGGTGGGCGGGTGGGCGGCACGACGGTTGTAAGAACATTACACCCCATGCCAATATATCCTGCCCATTTCCAATTAGCTTTTGTAAGTGACCTTAATTATTAGACAAACTGACATGTATTAATTCAGGCGGAGGCTTTGCTTTAATTATTGCAGTGTGATGCACCGTGGTGAGAATTGCTTCATGGAGAGTTAATGTCGTTCACTAATCCAATAGCTTGGACACATTAATGGGAGGAGAGTTCACAGACACACACACACACACACACACACACACACACACACACACACACACACACATGGACACACACACACACACACACACACACACACACACACACACACACACACACACACACACACACACACACACACACACACACATGTACACACACACACACACACACACACACACACACATATATGCACATATACACACACACACATATATGCACACACACACACACACACACACACACACACACACATATATATATATATGCACATATACACCTACACATATATGCATATATAAATATACACACACACACACACACACACACACACACACACACACAATATATGTATATATATGTATGTAGCGGTTACCGCTGGATGCACACAATCACCTTGCACCGGCCAGAACACGGCCAGACGCGCCTCTCCCGGGCATGCCCGGACTCACTGTTCCCGGGCACGCCCGAACCTCCCGGGCATGCCCGCTATCGCCTTTCCAGGGCTCGCCCAGAGCGTCCGGGCATGCCCGCTATCGCCTTTTCAGGGCTCGCCCAGAGCGTCCAGGCATGCCCGCTATCGTCTTTCCAGGGCTCGCCCAGAGCGTCCGGGCATGCCCGCTATCGCCTTTCCAGGGCTCGCCCAGAGTGTCCGGGCATGCCCGCTATCGCCTTTCCAGGGCTCGCCCAGAGCGCCCGGGCACGCCCAGCCTCGACTTGCCAGGCCGCAGCCAAACACGCCCGGGCAGGTCCAGACTCGCCTTTCCAAGGCTCGCCCTTGACACCCGGGCATGCCCGGTATAGCTTTTGCCGGGCAAACGTCCCGACATAAATGTGTATATATATTGCTGCCCGATAAACGGGCTTGTCAGAATACCTGAGCTGTTTTGTTTCAATAAAGCAACTCGGACGAATTCCGTCTCTGGTCGCGTCAATTCTTTCGACTCGCGTTGGACCGCAGTTCCTTCATTGGTGACCTACCGACATGGATACGGCAGTGACGCTTAAACTGCCTACCTTCTGGGAGGCTCACGCGGCTGTTTGGTTCGCTCAGGCGGACTCTCAGTTCGCCCTGCGAGGCATTACCGCGGACGACACCCGCTTCCACCATGTTGTGGCGGCGCTCGGTTCCGCCATCGCGGCCCGCGCCTTGAGCCTCCTCGAGCACGCGCCGGCTGCTGACAAATATGACGCGCTGAAGACACTCCTCCTCGACGCTTTCGCCCTCTCACCGGCAGCACGCGCACGGCGCCTGCTCGACCTGCCCGAGCTCGGCGACACGCGCCCGTCAGAGCGCATGGACTATATGCTCTCGTTGCTCGGTGAGCACTCTCCGGATTTTCTGTTCCGCGAGCTGTTCCTTCGCCAGCTGCCTCACCCGGTACGCCTCGCCCTGGCTGGCACGTTGATCACGGATTCCCGCGCCCTCGCCAGGGAAGCCGATAAGATCTCCTCGGCGGGCCAGCACATCGGCGCGGTTACCTGGAGCCCGCCGCCGTCCGAGGCGACGCCCACGACGCCCGAGCGCCCTGCGCGGTTGGAGGCCGAACTGCCGGTGCAACTGGCGGCCACCACGCCGCACCGCCCGCTTCCGACACGACGGCCGGGGCCTCCACCTGACCGTGCGTGGTGTTATTACCACGCCAGGTTCGGACACAAGGCTCGGACGTGCCGGCCCCCGTGCACTTTCGGCAGGTCGGGAAACGGCCGGGCCGGCGTTCATTCCCAGCCATGAGCGCCGGCCACTCGGGCAACTTGCTGTTTATTCGGGACAAAGCGTCTGGGCGGCGTTTCCTGTGTGACACCGGCGCCCAACTGAGCGTCATACCCGCCTCCGAGCAGGACAGGCGGGACGCCGTTTGCGGCCCCTCTTTGGTCGCTGCTAATGGCTCGGCCATACCCACTTTCGGCCCACGCGTCGTCACCCTCTGCTTCGGCAGCCAGCGTTTTCAATGGACTTTTGTGACCGCCTGCGTCCCCATGGCTTTGCTGGGCGCCGACTTCCTCTGCGCGCACGGGCTGCTGGTCGACGTCAAACGTCGTCGCCTTGTCAACGCCGAGACCTTCAGCTCCCTGGCGTGCACGATGAGCAGCTCCGCGCCGACCGAACTGGCGTGCGCCCTCCCGGCAGCGAACGAGTTCCCTCGCCTGCTCGCGGAATTCCCGGCCCTCACGCGGCCGACGTTTTCGGCCGTCGCGGTGTGCCACGGGATCGAGCACCACATACCCACTACGGGCCCGCCGGTCTACGCCAGGGCCCGCCGCCTCGACCCGGCCAAGCTCGCCGTGGCGAAGGCCGAGTTCGACGCGTTGGAGCACCTCGGCATTGTGCGGCGCTCCGATAGCGTGTGGGCCTCGCCAGTGCACATCGTGCCAAAGCCGGGGGGTGGATGGCGCCCGTTTGGCGACTACGGCCGTCTCAACGACGCTACCACCCCCGACAGGTACCCGATCCCGCATATTCAGGACTTTTCCGCCCGTTTGGCGGGACGGGTCATCTTTTCGAAAATTGACCTGATACGGGGCTACCACCAGGTACCTGTCCGGGCGGCCGACGTCCCGAAGACGGCCGTCATCACGCCATTCGGCCTGTTCGAATTTTTGCGGATGCCGTTTGGCCTCAAGAACGCGGCCCAGGCGTTCCAGCGCTTGATGGACGGCATGCTGCGCGACCTGCCATTTCTTTTCGTCTATCTGGACAATATCCTCGTCACCAGCACGTCCCGCGCCGAGCACCTCCTCCACCTCCGAACACTGTTCGGTCGCCTCAGCGAGCATGGCTTAATTGTCAACCCGGTCAAATGCCACTTCGGCGCGACGACCGTTGACTTTTTGGGCCACCGCATCACCAAGACCGGGGCCGTGCCGCTGCCGACCAAGGTCGAGGCCATCACCACGTTCCCGCGTCCCCGTTCCATCAAGGCCCTCCAAGAGTTCCTCGGCATGGTGAATTTTTATCACCGATTCGTGCCCCGCGCTGCTCAGCTCATGCGGCCCCTTTACGAGGCCCTCCGGGGCAAGCCGGCCAAGCATGACATTGTTTGGTCCGCGGCCATGGACGCGGCCTTCGCCAGCGCCAAACGGGCCCTCGCCGACGCAACGCTGCTGGCTCACCCGGTGCTCAACGCGCCCATCACCCTCACTACGGACGCCTCCAACTACGCGGTGGGCGCCGTCCATGAGCAATGGGTGGACGGGGTTTGGCAGCCACTCGCTTTTTTCAGCCGGCAACTCCGGCCGAACAAGTTAAACTCCAGCACGTTCGACCGCGAGCTGCTCGGGCTATTCCTGGCCGTTCGCCATTTCCGACACCTCCTGGAGGGCCGCCCATTCACGGCTTTCGTCGACCACAAGCCGTTGGTCTACGCAATGGCTAAGGTCACGGAGCCGTGGTCGGCCCGCCAGCAGCGCCACCTCTCCGCCGTGTCGGAGTTCACCACGGACATCCGGCACGTCGCCGTCAAAGACAACGCCGTGGCCGACTGTCTTTCTCGGGCCAGCGCGAACGCGGTCCACCTCGGCGTGGACTTCGCGCTCATGGCGGCCGACCAGACCACCGACGCCTCGGTGCAGGCACTCCGTGCGGCGGACACGGGCCTCCGCCTGGCCGACATTCCCTTCGTGGGCACCGTCCTGCTCTGCGACGTCTCCCAGGGCCAGCCTCGCCCCATCGTGCCCGTTTCCTGGCAGCGCCGCATCTTCGCCTCCATCCACGGCCTTTCTCACCCGGGCCGGAAAGCTTCTCAGAAGCTGGTGTCGGCGCGTTTCGTCTGGCACGGCCTTCGACGAAACATCCGCGACTGGGCCAACGCCTGCACGGCCTGCCAGCGGGTCAAGGTCCACCGCCACACCCAGGCCCCGCTGGCACCTTTTGCCGTGCCTGAACGGCGTTTCGACCACGTCCACGTGGACCTGGTGGGTCCCCTGCCCCCCTCGCGGGGGTTCACCCACCTGCTCACCATGGTGGACAGGACCACCATGTGGCCGGAGGCTGTGCCCCTCGCCTCCACCACCACCGCTGACGTGGCGCAGGCGTTCATCGCCACCTGGGTCGCGCGCTTCGGCACACCAGCGGACATCTCGTCCGACCGCGGCCCACAGTTCACGTCTGAGCTTTGGGGCGTGGTCGCCCGTTCGTTGGGGGTCACGCTGCACCGCACCATGGCCTACCACCCCCAAGCCAACGGGTTGTGCGAGCGGTTTCACCGCTCCATGAAGGCCGCACTCATGGCCGGCCTTCAGGACGACGGTTGGGCCGACCGGCTGCCGTGGGTCCTTTTGGGCCTTCGCACGGCCCCCAAGGAAGACCTCCAGGCGTCCGCCGCCGAGCTTGTCTACGGCCAGCCGCTCCGCGTCCCGGGCGAATTCGTGCCCGACGCTACCAGTCCCTGGTCCGCCGCTCGCCAGCGCTCGGACCTCCAGGAGGCCGCCCGACGATTTGCCCCCGTGCCGACGTCCCGCCACGGTGGCCCCCAGTCCTACGTTCCCCCGGCGCTTCGCACAGCGGAGTACGTCTTTGTGCGTCATGACGCGCACCGGGGGCCACTCCGGCCGCCGTACGACGGGCCCTTCCGGGTCCTGCGACGGGGCGACAAGTCTTTCATCGTCGACTTCGGCGGCCGGCCGGACCGGATTTCTGTGGACCGCCTCAAACCGGCGCACATGGACGTCGACCGACCACCACGGTTGGCCCTTCCTCCGCAGCGAGGCCGCCCCCCGGCCACAGTTCCCCCCGCTCGACCACCCACCACCACGTCGGACCCCTCCCCACGACCCTCCAGGGGTCGCTTCGGCCGGGTCATCCGGACCCCCCTTAAATTGACCCTGCCGGTGCAGGTCGATTCTGGAGGGGTGTGTGTAGCGGTTACCGCTGGATGCACACTATCGCCTTGCACCGGCCAGAACACGGCCAGACGCCCCTCTCCCGGGCATGCCCGGACTCACTGTTCCCGGGCACGCCCAAACCTCCCGGGCACGCCCGGTCTCGTCTTTCCCGGGCATGCCCGCTCTCGCCTTTCCAGGGCTCGCCCAGAGCGTCCGGGCATGCCCGCTATCGCCTTTTCAGGGCTCGCCCAGAGCGTCCGGGCATGCCCGCTATCGCCTTTCCAGGGCTTGCCCAGAGCGTCCGGGCATACCCGCTATCGCCTTTCCAGGGCTCGCCCAGAGCGCCCGGGCACGCCCAGCCTCGACTTGCCAGGCCGCAGCCAAACACGCCCGGGCAGGTCCAGACTCGCCTTTCCAAGGCTCGCCCTTAACACCCGGGCATGCCCGGCATAGCTTTTGCCTGGCAAACTTCCCGCCATAAATGTGTATATATATTGCTGCCCGATAAACGGGCTTGTCAGAATACCTGAGCTGTTTTGTTTCAATAAAGCAACTCGGACGAATTCCGTCTTTGGTCGCGTCAATTCTTTCGACTCGCGTTGGAGCGCAGTTCCTTCATTGGTGACCTACCGACATGGACACGGCAGTGACGCTTAAACTGCCTACCTTCTGGGAGGCTCACGCGGCTGTTTGGTTCGCTCAGGCGGACTCTCAGTTCGCCCTGCGAGGCATCACCGCGGACGACACCCGCTTCCACCATGTTGTGGCGGCGCTCGGTTCCGCCACCGCGGCCCGCGCCTTGAGCCTCCTCGAGCACCCGCCGGCTGCTGACAAATACGACGCGCTGAAGACACTCCTCCTCGACGCTTTCGCCCTCTCACCGGCAGCACGCGCACGGCGCCTGCTCGCTCTGCCCGAGCTCGGCGACACGCGCCCGTCAGAGCGCATGGACTATATGCTCTCGTTGCTCGGTGAGCACTCTCCGGATTTTCTGTTCCGCGAGCTGTTCCTTCGCCAGCTGCCTCACCCGGTACGCCTCGCCCTGGCTGGCATGTTGATCACGGATTCCCGCGCCCTCGCCAGGGAAGCCGATAAGATCTCCTCGGCGGGCCAGCACATCGGCGCGGTTACCTGGAGCCCGCCGCCGTCCGAGGCGACGCCCACGACGCCCGAGCACCCTGCGCGGTTGGACGCCGAACTGCCGGTGCAACTGGCGGCCGCCACACCGCACCGCCCGCTTCCGACACGACGGCCGGGGCCTCCACCTGACCGTGCGTGGTGTTATTACCACGCCAGGTTCGGACACAAGGCTCGGACGTGCCGGCCCCCGTGCACTTTCGGCAGGTCGGGAAACGGCCGGGCCGGCGTTCATTCCCAGCCATGAGCGCCGGCCACTCGGGCAACTTGCTGTTTATTCGGGACAAAGCGTCTGGGCGGCGTTTCCTGTGTGACACCGGCGCCCAACTGAGCGTCATACCCGCCTCCGAGCAGGACAGGCGGGACGCCGTTTGCGGCCCCTCTTTGGTCGCTGCTAATGGCTCGGCCATACGCACTTTCGGCCCACGCGTCGTCACCCTCCGCTTCGGCAGCCAGCGTTTTCAATGGACTTTTGTGACCGCCTGCGTCCCCATGGCTTTGCTGGGCGCCGAATTCCTCTGCGCGCATGGGCTGCTGGTCGACGTCAAACGTCGTCGCCTTGTCAACGCCGAGACCTTCAGCTCCCTGGCGTGCATGATGAGCAGCTCCGCGCCGACCGAACTGGCATGCGCCCTCCCGGCAGCGAACGAGTTCGCTCGACTGCTCGCGGAATTCCCGGCCCTCACGCGGCCGACGTTTTCGGCCGTCGCGGTGCGGCACGGGATCGAGCACCACATACCCACTACGGGCCCGCCGGTCTACGCCAGGGCTCGCCGCCTCGACCCGGCCAAGCTCGCCGTGGCGAAGGCCGAGTTCGACGCGTTGGAGCACCTCGGCATCGTGCGGGGCTTCGATAGCGCGTGGGCCTCGCCACTGCACATCGTGCCAAAGCCGGGGGGTGGATGGCGCCCGTGTGGCGACTACCGCCGTCTCAACGACGCTACCACCCCCGACAGTTACCCGATCCCGCATATTCAGGACTTTTCCGCCCGTTTGGCGGGACGGGTCATCTTTTCGAAAATTGACCTGATACGGTGCTACCACCAGGTACCTGTCCGGGCGGCCGACGTCCCGAAGACGGCCGTCATCACGCCGTTCGGCCTGTTCGAATTTTTGCGGATGCCGTTTGGCCTCAAGAACGCGGCCCAGGCGTTCCAGCGCTTGATGGACGGCGTGCTGCGCGACCTGCCGTTTCTTTTCGTCTATCTGGACGATATCCTCGTCGCCAGCACGTCCCGCGCCGAGCACCTCCTCCACCTCCGAACACTGTTCGGTCGCCTCAGCGAGCACGGCTTAATTGTCAACCTGGTCAAATGCCACTTCGGCGCGACGACCGTTGACTTTTTGGGCCTCCGCATCACCAAGACCGGGGCCGTGCCGCTGCCGACCAAGGTCGAGGCCATCACCACGTTCCCGCGTCCCCGTTCCATCAAGGCCTTCCAAGAGATCCTCGGCATGGTGAATTTTTATCACCGATTCGTGCCCCGCGCTGCTCAGCTCATGCGGCCCCTTTACGAGGCCCTCCGGGGCAAGCCGGCCAAGCATGACATTGTTTGGTCCGCGGCCATGGACGCGGCCTTCGCCAGCGCCAAACGGGCCCTCGCCGACGCACGCTGCTGGCTCACCCGGTGCTCAACGCGCCCATTGCCCTCACTACGGACGCCTCCAACTACGCGGTGGGCGCCGTCCATGAGCAATGGGTGGACGGGGTTTGGCAGCCACTCGCTTTTTTCAGCCGGCAACTCCGGCCGAACGAGTTAAACTACAGCACGTTTGACCGCGAGCTGCTCGGGCTATTCCTGGCCGTTCGCCATTTCCGACACCTCCTGGAGGGCCGCCCGTTCACGGCTTTCGTCGACCACAAGCCGTTGGTCTACGCAATGGCTAAGGTCATGGAGCCGTGGTCGGCCCGCCAGGAGCGCCAACCTCTCCGCCGTGTCGGAGTTCACCACGGACATCCGGCACGTCGCCAGCAAAGACAACGCCATGGCCGACTGTCTTTCTCGGGCCAGCGCGAACGCGGTCCACCTCGGCGTGGACTTCGCGCTCATGGCGGCCGACCAGACCACCGACGCCTCGGTGCAGGCACTCCGTGCGGCGGACACGGGCCTCCGTCTGGCCGACATTCCCTTCGCGGGCACCGTCCTGCTCTGCGATGTCTCCCAGGGCCAGCCTCGCCCCATAGTGCCCGTTTCCTGGCAGCGCCGCATCTTCGCCTCCATCCACGGCCTTTCTCACCCGGGCCGGAAAGCTTCTCAGAAGCTGGTGTCGGCGCGTTTCATCTGGCACGGCCTTCGACGAAACATCCGCGACTGGGCCAACGCCTGCACGGCCTGCCAGCGGGTCAAGGTCCACCGCCACACCCAGGCCCCGCTGGCACCTTTCGCCGTGCCTGAACGGCGTTTCGACCACGTCCACGTGGACCTGGTGGGTCCCCTGCCCCCCTCGCGGGGGTTCACCCACCTGCTCACCATGGTGGACAGGACCACCAGGTGGCCGGAGGCTGTGCCCCTCGCCTCCACCACCACCGCCGACGTGGCGCAGGCGTTCATCACCACCTGGGTCGCGCGCTTCGGCGCACCAGTGGACATCTCGTCCGACCGCGGCCCACAGTTCACGTCTGAGCTTTGGGGCGCGGTCGCCCGTTCGTTGGGGGTCACGCTGCACCGCACCATGGCCTACCACCCCCAAGCCAACGGGTTGTGCGAGCGGTTTCACCGCTCCATGAAGGCCGCACTCATGGCCGGCCTTCAGGACGACGGTTGGGCCGACCGGCTGCCGTGGGTCCTTTTGGGCCTTCACACGGCCCCCAAGGAAGACCTCCAGGCGTCCGCCGCCGAGCTCGTCTACGGCCAGCCGCTCCGCGTCCCGGGCGAATTCGTGCCCGACGCTACCAGTCCCTGGTCCGCCGCTCGCCAGCGCTCGGACCTCCAGGAGGCCGCCCGACGATTTGCCCCCGTGCCGACGTCCCGCCACGGTGGCCCCCAGTCCTACGTCCCCCCGGCGCTTCGCACAGCGGAGTACGTCTTTGTGCATCATGACGCGCACCGGGGGCCACTCCGGCCGCCGTACGACGGGCCCTTCCGAGTTCTGCGACGGGGCGACAAGTCTTTCATCGTCGACTTCGGCGGCCGGCCGGACCGGATTTCTGTGGACCGCCTCAAACCGGCGCACATGGACGTCGACCGACCACCACGGTTGGCCCTTCCTCCATGGTGAGGCCGCCCCCCGTCCACAGTTCCCCCCGCTCGACCACCCACCACCACATCGGACCCCTCCCCACGACCCTCCAGGGGTCACTTCGGCCGGTCATCTGGACCCCCCTTAAATTGACCCTGCCGGTGCAGGTCGAATCTGGAGGGGCGTGTGTAGCGGTTACCGCTGGATGCACACAATCGCCTTGCACCGGCCAGAACACGGCCAGACGCGCCTCTCCCAGGCATGCCCAGACTCACTGTTCCCGGGCACGCCCGAACCTCCCGGGCACGCCCGGTCTCGTCTTTCCCGGGCATGCCCGCTCTCGCCTTTCCAGGGCTCGCCCAGAGCGTCCGGGCATGCCCGCTATCGCCTTTCCAGGGCTCGCCCAGAGCGTCCGGGCTTGCCCGCTATCGCCTTTCCAGTGCTCGCCCAGAGCGCCCGGGCACGCCCAGCCTCGACTTGCCAGGCCGCAGCCAAACACGCCCGAGCAGGTCCAGACTCGCCTTTGCAAGGCTCGCCCTTGACACCGGGGCATGCCCGGTATAGCTTTTGCCGGGCAAACTTCCCGACATAAATGTGTATTTATATTGCTGCCCGATAAACGGGCTTGTCAGAATACCTGAGCTGTTTTGTTTCAATAAAGCAACTCGGACGAATTCCGTCTTTGGTCGCGTCAATTCTTTCGACTCGCGTTGGAGCGCAGTTCCTTCAATATATACATATTGTTACGGTTTTGAGTTTTGTACAGTCAGTATAATAAAGGTTAAAATTTCCCCCTCATAGTTAGTCACACAAGCAACATGTAGCCTCGCGATAGTGTAGTTATCTCTTAGTATTTGTCAGCTTGGTCCTTTTCCTATGTTAGTTCTGTGTTGAGTAGAGTAAGGAGAATAGGTCATACTTCTACCGACGCTCCAGCCTCCCTAGCATCATACCCTTTGCGCTGACTTTGGTTCATTTTGGGCGAATTAACACGAGGCAGGACTAGGAGGGTCAGGGCAGAGCCGAATGAGGAGCGGCAGAGGAGCTGACGGTAAGCACGAGCCGCCAATCAGGGCTCAGAGGTTGTGGCGGCAGCACTGCATCACAGGGCATGGTTGGAAGGTTCGAGAGGGTTCAAGAAGGTCCGGGCGTATCTATGTAACCCATCGCGCAAAGCCCCCAGGAGGACTAGCGCGGGAGGACTGGCTGATGAACTGAAGGATTGATGAGAGGACTCGTTGACGAGCAGGAATTGAGAGATAGGCAGGTGAAGAAAGACACGCATGAACCGGAATACGCGCTATTATAAAGTGACGCTCGGTTGAGCTGGACGCCAAGCCACGTACAGTGCATTAAGTCACGTGAGTGATAACGGCTGTGTAATCGCCAGCCGCGCTGAGAGACGCGCATTTTCCGTTCCACCTTATCAGCTGCCTTTGTTCGGGAGACACGCTACGAGGTTCCTTCAACTGCCTGTTTGCCATCTTTGCGTGACGTGCTGGGACCATGGAGAGCCAGACGGGGCCGTTCCTGGACGACCACATCGACGCGTTTGGCTGGAACATCAACCCATCTGCAATTCCCTGTGTGAGTGTGATGGGCCAGAATCTGGGAGATAAGACTAAGACTGTTTAAGTGCTGCTCTGTGTCTCTGTGTCCCGATCATTGTACATACATGTGGGAATAATAATTAAACCTGTGTTCTTCCTTTTCCATTCGATCGTTCCTGTGATTTCCTCATTGGCTAAGCGTGGTACGAATAGAACCGCTCAAATCGGGTTCCACTAACTAAACTGCATGGACCACGTGGTACTCAATCTGCTCGGTGTACCCAGATCACATGTGGCTCGTGCGAGGCTTGCTTCCTCGCTTCCGTGGCGGCGCAGGGATTTAGGTACGAGCGAGACTTGGTCCCGAAACCGTACCTTGCGTTTTGCCCGGAAAAGGCGTTTCAAGCCTCTCGGTTCCGCCAAGCCCAGAAAGAACAAGGGGATTAATCCCCCCTTGGTAATGGGAAGAAGGGCGGCGGAGAACCATAACAATTGGTGTCCGGGAGTGGGATTTGGAACCCTAGCCAATTTTCTTTGGACGAATTGGCCCCAAAATTACGAGCGACCGAAATTTCGTTTTTTTTAATTCAAAATTTTAAATTCGTACCATGGCTAGTCAAGACGGTCGAATGCCGGGGGGGGGGGGGTATATGATGAGGAGGAATTAATGACCCAGGACCCACGGGAAGAATTGGTAGAAGAGGAGGAAACTGAAGAGGGGCCGGCAGCAGGGGTAGAAAATGGCGGCGCCTCGCACTATGCGGCGAGGGCCGCGCCCGCAGTGCCAATAGATATGGGCCTTTTTATGATGCAACTCAGGGCATATATGGGAGACGAATTAGGTAAAGTGACTGAAAAAATGGACGCCCAAAGTGACAAATCCACCTGGGAAAGGAAAGAATTGGGGGTCAAATCCACCCGGGAATTGGAAGAGGTGAAAAAGGGGTTGGAAAACAAAATGGACATCCAAAAGAACCAATTGAAAGAAATGGGGGACAAATCCACCCGGGAATTAGAAAAAATGAGAGTGGCATCAAAGAAAGAAATAAAAGAAATGGGGAAGGACATAAGGCGCAAGCTGAGCGAAGAGGTCGCATTGGGACGCAACGGGGTGAAGCGATGTGAGGAGCGCGTCGAGAGCAAGCTTGGGCAGAGCGCAGCTATGTTGACCGAGGGTATAGACATCGCGACACGGGGTGTAGAGGAGCCAACGGCCGCCAAATTGGACAGAAAAATTTTATGTGCGCCGGCGGTCGTCAAGGAAATAATTGAAATAAAAGAAACTAGTCTAGTAGGAAGACTAGGTCCCCCTGCACCCCTGGAGATATACTTCTAATCAGTGTTTCTAGATTGGAAAAAATGTGTAGAAAATGACTAGCTATGGCCCCAAGCTGAAAAAATGTCCCACATACCATTTTTATGCACATTACTGCTGCCATTATCAAAAAAACGATTTTTGACATATCTCAGCCAATATTGCAGATAATTGAAAAATGAAGGTGTCTAGACCCATGTTTTGAAGGGCATAGATCATGATAGAACTATTCATAACATGATTACATGTGTCTATGGTATACTAGTATGCATATTAATGCTGTAATTACAAAATAATCAGTTTTACAAATGATAAGGATACGTTAATACTGCAGATAACTTAACATGGTACATAAGGGGTCTAAACCCAGGTATTTTCAAGGTTAAATGTCAACAAGATGCTCCTGAGTCTTGCATAGGGGCGGGACATTGGCAGTAACATTGGTACCACTCAACTTTTCTTCCCACCATTGACTTTGTATTGCGAGAGATTTTCACTTGCTTATTTAAAGGTTTCTCACCCAGCCCACGTAAAATCTACCAACTCCTGCTGTTAACTCCCAAACATATTTTTTTATGTTATCCAATCACAGTGCAGAAATGACAGACTAGAGATCCAAATTAGTGCTGCTATAGCTGCCATTTTACATTTCCATCCATGTAACATGCGCGCTTGCGCGCTCGTATCAATTGGTAATGTCGCGCGCTCGTATCAATTGGTAACGTTGATGTTATTGAATACCTCAGTTGAAAGTTCAGTCTTCCATTCCATCTGTGTGTTGTTCTTGGTATTCATCCTCCAATCTAGCCAGGTAAGATGCTAACTATAATGTTACTCACACTCTTGACTTCAGTTTCTGCATGAAATCATAAACAGGCAGAATAACAGCTGAGCCAGCTAGCACCATGTTAGCTAACGTTAAAGCTAGCCTCATCTATGTACAGTATGTTCCTAATGTCGGTGTAACTTAAACTTTTGTTAATGCCAAACATGAGACATATCTGTTGACTTCTGTATATGAATTGAACCAGAAAGAGGCACGACAGCTGAGCTAGCTACAGTAACTTAGCACAATGTTTCATTGGCCTAGATAGCTAACGTTAGTGTGGAAGAATTTAGATGTTTTAGCTATTAGCACTTTTGATGCCACTAAACATGGTTTAGTCAGCTAAAAAGTACCCTAGTGTAGAACATGACTCAGAACCTCTGTTACCTCACTGAAAACTCAGAGCCTCCTTTCACAGGCACTTTTAACATCATTCGTGATTTCTTATTTGTCATTTAACAGTGATGGTAGACATCGACAGCAAGCATGCCCAAAAGAAAACGGAGTGTAGAACCTGCAGCCCAAAGCTCTCCTCCTACATGCATCCTTCATGTACCATCCATGTCTGATCATGGGGATTTCACGCCCCTCCGTAAAATTAAAGGATCTGCTTCAGAAAAACTGCAACTGCTTCAAAAGATCCGGGATAGACGTCTCAACCAACCGCATGACTCCCCATGTCGTATGCAATCAGTATGTGATCAGATCCCGGCAACTCTTCCTGATGACCTAGAAAGAGTAGGATATCACAGCAAGTGTTATAAGCACTTTGTCCGCCACTTTCATCGTCTGGGAGATGATACAGAACCAGGGCCATCAACCTCATCATGGCATCACTCTCCTCGTAAACCAGGAGGTTCTGCTGAACCCATCTTCCCGCCAGAGTGTATATTTTGTGAGAAAGTTGAGACCAAAGATGCTCATCGCAATACTGAGAGGCCTACAACCTTCCCATCCTTTAAAAACAAAGAAAATGCATGGGAGCAAATCGAAACACGGGCTGAGAAAATGGGTCTCTATCGACTCCATCGAAAGGTGAAAAACAAAGACCTCTTTGCATGTGAGGCCAAACACCATCCGTCATGTTTTAAAGCTTTCCGCACAGCATTCTACAACTATGAGCGTGCGATTCACAGAGCCGAAGCACCAAAGGAGCAGGCTTGCATGTCAGCCGCCCATGAAAAGGCATTCAACTCAGTACTGGAACACATTCAAACCCAGGTCATCCAGCAGAATAAAGTTCTACAGCTTTCTTCCTTGCGCTTGCTCTATGTCGAGGAACTGAAACTGAATGGATATGAGAACTCAAATTATCGGTCAGAGAAACTACTGAAACGCCTACAGAATGACCCAATCAAGGAGCATATCCACTTCACGAAGGTTGATCATGACAAATGTGATGTCATTTCTTTCTGGCTTGTGCACAGCTCAAACATAACAGTTTCCAATGCTCTCGCACGAGCATTCACACTCGGAAGCACAAACAAGAACCAAAATGTTGCCCTCCAACTTCGCCAGGGTATTCTACAGGCTTTCAGAGAGTGTAAAGACCAACCATGGCCACCAACAGCTGAAGACATGGAGCTCAATCCTGAAGACATCCTACCTCCAGACCTTGTCCGCTTTCTCAGCGTGCTAATGACTGGCAAGGAGGGCATCGAGACAGAAAAGGTGAAGCGTCTGGTCTTCTCCATTGGACAAGATCTGTGCCGTGCAGTGTCAGATGGAAAATGGAAGTTACCAAAGCACATTCTCCTCTGTGTGACTGTCAGGGAAGCATCGCCAACTTGTCAACGTCTCTGAGCTGGCAGAATCCCTGGGAGAGGACTACTGTGCCACTCTCCTGGGGTACTATGTGTTCAGCGGAGAAGACTGCACCAGTGCCTTCAAAGGGAAGGGAAAAGTCGGGCCCTTGAAAAAGCTGGAGAAGAATCCCAGGTTTCACAGGGCATTCGGTGAACTGGGTGACAACTGGGATGCCAACCCTGAGGTGGAGAGGCAGTTAGAAAAATTCACCTGTGTGATGTACGGCCAGAGTCGCGAGTCATCAGTGGACATTGTCCGTGCCAAGCTGCTACGAAAAATGGTGGGAGAGGACAAGACCCTCACATCCAAGTCCAAGGTTGATCTGGCTCGCCTTCCTCCATGCCAGTCTGCCCTGAAGCCGCACATCCAGCGTGTGAACCACCGCGTAGCATTGTACAAAAGAGCCGATCAACCTATCATCGAAAAGCCAAAACCTTATGAGGAGCAAGGATGGATAAGGACTGATGAAGGACTGTTGAAACCAATGTGGTCCAGTGGTCCCATCCTACCAACCTCACTGGTGGATCTTCTGAACACAGGAGAGCACGAAGAGGAGGAGGAAGAGGAAGGAGAAGAAGAGTTTGACTCTGACGATTTCGATGAAAATGATGATGACTGACTCAGTGTAGAATCACTAATGCTAATGATGTTTATCTAAAACAAGCAAGAGAAGAGTGGTCACATTGAGTGCTAGGACTATTTTGACAGTTGTAATATTTAGAAAAATAAAACTTTGTGTTAACGTCTGTGTAGACGGACCTTAATATGAGTCTATTATTTCGTAAAACTGTGATTATTTTGTAAATAAAGCACTAATTAGCATACTAGTATACCATAGACACATGTAATCATGTTATGAATAGTTCTATCATGATCTATGCCCTTCAAAACATGGGTCTAGACACCTTCATTTTTCAATTATCTGCAATATTGGCTGAGATATGTCAAAAATCGTTTTTTTGATAATGGCAGCAGTAATTTGCATAAAAATGGTATGTGGGACATTTTTTCAGCTTGGGGCCATAGCTAGTCATTTTCAACACATTTTTTCCAATCTAGAAACACTGATTAGAAGTATATCACCGGGGGGTGCAGGGGGACCTAGTCTTCCTACTAGACTAAACAATTGGGGGCCGAAGAGACGGCAGAAATAGAAAATGAATCGCGGAGAAAGAAATGGAGCCTGAACAAAGTTTGCATTTGCATCGTGATGCCGGGCTTGCTAACCAAATTAAAAGTTTGCAGGTGCTGCTGCCGGAGAAGAAGGTCCCCAAGGTGAGATATAATGGCGCGAGTGTGTTTGGTGCGAAAAGGGTTTTGGCATGCTTGGACCATGGACGAAACCGGGGCGGTCGTGGAAGGTCCATTGTGCGGTGTACGAGGGCGAGTGACGCGAGTGTGAGAGAAATGTGTGCACCGGAGCGTGAGTGTGTGCGAGAAAAGTGTGTTACAGAATGTGAGGGAGAATGCACACCAGAATGTGTGCGGGAAGAGTGTGTCAGAGAAGAGTGTGTTCCAGAGAGTGTGCAGGAGTGCACACCAGAGCGTGTGATTGGGTGTGTACCAGGAGAGTGCACACCCATGGGCATTATGGAGTACGTAACGAGAGAGTGTGTAACGGATTGTGTGGAAGGTGTGAGTGCGCCTAGGTGTGCAGGTGGGAGTACGGTGTGCGAGGGGAATGCACACCAGAGGGCATGAGAGGAGAGTGTGCTGTAACAGAATGTATGGAGTGTATGGGAGCGCCTCGGTGTGCGAGTGTGGAATGGGTCGCGTGTGGTGAGAACGCGGCTCAAGCATCGACACAGACCGGGGTGGCGTTTAGCGCGACAGATAGCCGACGTGAGCCCTCGGTGAGTTGTGTGCGGCAGGGACCGGCAGGGATCGATGCCACAGCCATGTCCCAAGGACCGACGTGCACGATTCGTGCTGGCCCCCGCCCTGTATGGTTGGTGCTGCGCCGTGGCGATAAAGGCGAACGGCGAGGTTCAAGGGGAGGTATGAGAGTTCGGAGCCGCGCCCCCTGGCGGGTGCGGTGCTCCGACCGTGGGCGGTTGGGCCATCGTGCGTGGGACCGCGAGGCCTCGCGCAGAGATGGACCTCTGAACCTCGGCCCATCCATGCCTCCTACCCTGGATCGAAAATGCCGGACGGACCCAACCTACAGGAGACAAACCAACCGGATGGATCGCTCGGCATTTCGAAACCGAGCTGTGACAATGTATTTCCACAACAAGAGGCTCAAGTGGAGTGGACGAATGAGGATAGTGTACCCTGCGTGGTGGAATGGTAGTTTTACCATTCCTCACACACCGGGCCCATGAGCATTAGATTAGGGGGTTTGCAGTGTTCGGCACATGGGGGGCCAGCGATGGTTACCTCCATGGGGCACCAAAGCTAGCCGAGGGAGGGCTAGGATAATTGTAAGGGAATTAGATGACGGTAGAGGACATGAGATTTAAGTAGAGACATTGTACTATATAGTGGGGATGTAGGTAGATTAGATGGTTGTTAATGACGAAGGGAGTGCTTAGTGTATTGGGATGACGGGGAAGCACGAGTTTTAGGGGAAAAGCAGTTAGATAGATGATGCTGTATGTGTGAGAAATTGTTGTATTGAGTATGAGGAATTGTGTTGAGTGAGACAAATGGAATTGTGTTAGGAAAAAAGTGTGTGAGCCCAACAGGTGTGCAAGATCAATGGTGTGCGAATAAATGGTGTGGAATGCTTGGTGTGGAATAAAAGGTGTGGAATGCATGGTGCGAAGGATTGAATGGGGGGGGGGGGGAGATGGACCCATTCACGAATACCCGGGGTGGGTAGTTTAAAGCCAGGTAGAGGGCTTAGGTAAATTGTTTGGATATTGACACCTGTGGTGCAGGTAGTGTCAAGTAGTGCTTTGGAGGGTGCATGAGTCAGTGACATGGCTGGGCGTGTGGCTTAATTGGTGTGCATGGTTGTTGGGGCACTCCACCACTGGTAGTTTGTCGGCCTGGTGAGGCCGCAGGTAGGCTCTGGGAGCCAGTTAGAGTAGTCGTGAGTTGTTCAGTGGGGCCAGAGGATCCAAGGGAAGGACCCCGGTTGCCCAATGCCAAGGAGGGCATCAGAGGGGTAAAGTGCCAGGAGGGGCCATCCCCAGTTAGTCACAGGAGCAGGTAAGCTCGGGTGGCGACTTCAGTGGCGGAGGTGCGCAGGTAGGTAGACCTGCTAGTGGAGCCACATGACCCAGCCCCGAAAATGTGCAAGGGCACAGTATGAAAAATTGGGGAGTGAGACCCAAATTCGGATGGCATCACACATGGGAATTCGGTTTTTAGAACCGCATAGTTTAAAGATGGCCGATTGGCAGGGAATGACCCCGGGTAGTTAAAAAGTTAATGTCAGTAGTGTAGTTAGGAGATGAGAATCCCCTTCACGCCATCCACAGCCATTCACCAAGGAGGACGGAACTCCGCACCAAGGCTAAGTGAACTGTTGAGTGAGTAAGACGCATCATGATGTAATGGGACATTGTGTTTGTTCCATTCCTTCCTTCCTGGGAGGGATTGGGAGACGAATTTGGATTAGAGGGGGATATGGGAGACAGGACGTAGAGACGAATTTGTAAATACAAGGAAGGGCTCGGGTAATATAAGCCGATGTTGGGGGGTACGGACGGTTACGGACGAGCTTACTCTGCTCGCTCTTCCGCACCCCCCACGGTGCATTACCTTGTGTTTTTGTGACCTTTGTGCCCTTTCCGCTGCCGTTTCCTTTTGTTGTAACTTTGCTGCACATGTGCAGCACTTTGCTGCCACAAACACTTTGCTGCACATATTAAACTTATGGACCACAGGTTTTGTGGCCTTACACCTCACCTGTGCAGCACCTTGCTGCAAACTCACCTTGCATCTTCGGACCACTTGTTTTGAGTGGCATTAATGTCACGCAGATGTACCACATGAGGTTGGCCCTGCGTGGCAAAGAAATAAAAGAAACAGTTTTGTGTATTTTTATTATTGTGTGCTAGGGACTAGAAGATTGTAAGGTTATTTAGCCCCGAAGAGCAGGATTGGCCTGTATGCCGGTCCTGGGGCTTGCCGGTTCGATATGTGCACACAGAAGATGCAAGAAGAAGATACAAGAAGCAAGCAGCAAAAATGTGATTATTGAGTGTGTTTTTGTGCTTCGCTGTGCTTTCTCTCCCCTCCAATCTTCTTTCCAAAAAGGACAGGTCCTGGGTCATAGAATTGTAAATAAGAGTAGGTTTTGTGCTTGTATATAAAATGCTGCCCGCCGGCTCTATGTTTAGTTTGAAAACAATTGCGGATTCGGTTAATCGTGGGTGTGATTCTGTTAGAGTAGCTATTCAACGCAGTAGGTGGGACATATTTAGTGTTTTAAAACTGTCGCATACACGGGTTAGAGTACATGTTAGAGGGAACCACATCTATATGTCACATGTAAAAGTAAAAGTTAATCCCCAGATCTTTCTCAAAACCGGTCGTTCCAATTTTTGTAGGTTCAACTCGGGGACGACTCTGACGAGGGAGAGGGGTAGTGTTGCGGTTTTGAGTTTTGTACAGTCAGTATAATAAAGGTTAAAATTTCCCCCTCATAGTTCGTCACACAAGCAACATGTAGCCTCGCGATAGTGTAGTTATTTCTTAGTATTTGTGAGCCTAGTCCTTTTCCTATGTTAGTTCTGCGTTGAGTAGAGTAAGGAGGATAGGTCCTACTGCTACTGACTCTCCAGCCTCCCTAGCCTCATGCCATTTGCGCTGACTTTGGTTCATTTTGGGCGAATTAACACGAGGCAGGCCTTGGAGGGTCGGGGCGGAGCCAAATGAGGGGCGGCAGAGGAGCTGACGGTAAGCACGAGCCGCCAATCAGGGCTCAGAGGTTGTGGCGGCAGCACTGCATCACAGGGCGTAGTTGGAAGGTGTGAGAGGGTTCAAGAAGGTTCGGGGCGTATCTATATAACCCATCGCGCAAAGCCCCCAGGAGGACTAGCGTGGGAGGACTGGCTGATGAACTGAAGGATTGATGAGAGGACTCTCTGACGAGCAGGAATTGAGAGATACGCGGGGGAAGAAAGACGTGCATGAATCGGATTATGCGCTATTATAAAGTGATGCTCGGTTGAGCTGGAGGCCAAGCCACGTACAGTGCATTAAGTCACACGAGTGATAACAGCTGTGTAATCACCAGCCGCGCTGAGAGACGCGCATTTTCCGTTCCACCTCATCGGCTGCATTTGTTCGGGAGACACGCTACGAGATTCCTTCAACTGCCTGCTTTCCATCTTCGCGGGACGTGCTGGGACCGTGGAGAGCCGGACGGGGCCGTTCCTGGATGACCACGTCAACGCATTTGGCTGGAACATCAACCCATCTGCAATCCCCTGTGTGAGTGTGACAGGCCCGAGTCTGGGTGGTTAAAACTAAGACTGTTTAAGTGCTGCTCTGTGTCTCTGCGTCCCGGTCATTGTACATACATGAAGGAATAATAATTAAACCTGTGTTCTTCCTTTTCCATTCGATCGTTCCTGTGATTTCCTCATTGGCTAAGCGTTGTACGAATAGAACCGCTCGATTGGGTTCCACTACCTAAACTGCATGGACCACGTGGTACTCAATCCGCTCGGTGTACCCAGATCACACGTGGCTCATGTGAGGCTTGCTTCCTCGCTTCCGTGGCGGTGCAGGGATTTAGGTACGAGCGAGACTTGGTCCCGAAACCCTACCTTGCGTTTTGCCCAGAAGAGGCGTTTCAAGCCTCTCGGTTCCGCCAAGCCCAGAAAGAACAAGGGGATTAATCCCCCCTTGGTAAGGGGAAAGGGCGGCGGAGAACCGTAACAATTTATTTATAAACACACACACACACACACACATACACACATACACACACACACACACACACACACACACACATATATATATATATATATATATATATATATATATATATATATATATATATTGTTACGGTTTTTAGAACCTTCACTTTGTAAATTTAGTATTAAAATTTCCTATGTACATTTCCCCTTTAATTGGCTGTTAATTGAAATGAGTGCACCGTAGCTAGTCCATATACAAGCACGTAGGCCACCATATAACCTTTCTATAGTTATTTCTTTATTCTATGTCAGTATAAGGCTCTGTCTCCCATTAATTAACTCTGCATTGCACCAAATTGAAATAAGATAGATTCCCTTTCATTGCCAAAAACCTCCATTGCCAACCGCATTACCAACTGCATTTGCCGCCATTACGCACGCGGCCAGCTCGGAGAAGAAAGGCGTGTCTCCACCTCGTCATAGGAAGGAGGAGTGAGCCAGCCCCGATCAACCAACCAAGCACGAGGGGTTTGGCTTGAGAGGGCGGAGAGAGAACGATCGGGCAGTTTCGCGAACGTTCCAGGGTGTGGCGCTATAAAACCCGTCATGCGGCGCCCCCCACCAGAGTTGAGTTCAGTGGAGGAGGAACAGGAGAGTTGAGTTCAGTGGAGGAGGAGCAGAGGGTTGTTGAGTTCAGTGGAGGAGGAGCAGCAGAGTTCAGTTCGGTGGAGGAGTGAGCACTGAGAGAGTTGAGTGAACCAACCGCAGCTTTGAGACCACCGTAGTCCGGCCCCCCTGTGACACGCAGCTTCAACCCGCTGCTACAAGGGAACCAGATTGCTGTGGGATCGGTGGCCGTCGAGGTCGAGCCCGACGTCCCGGGCGGGAGCAAAACTCCAGCTGAACCTTCCTCCCCTTCCAGCCATTCGTTCCTGTCATTCCTATCATCATTCCCCGTGTAAGTCTGACTGTTGTCCGTCTTCTGTGTTGTCCTGGGGTTTAAGTAAGACTGCATAGGTAAGCTAGAATTGCTCTGTGTCCTTCTGATCCTTCCATCCTTCTGTAAATTATTTTCGTTTCTTTCCTTCTCCTTGGTTCCTTTGATTGTGTAAATATTGGTAATAAATTATACTTGTTCTTCCTTACCTTCTGGTTTCCTCACATCCGTTCGTCCTTGTCTTTTCCCAATTGAATACCTGTGGCACGATTTGGCCAACGTTCAAGAATCGGGTCTAGTACTTGCTAATGGTTCGTGCCGCGGCTGCTAATCCACTCGGCAATTAACATCTTGTCCGCGGTCGCGAACGAGGTTGCTCACCTGCCTCTCCGGAGGGAGCTGGGCAACCTCAGGACTCACGTCGGTCAGTCGCACACAAGGGGATTAATCCCCCCTTTTTAAGGGGGAAAAAAGGCCGACGTTGAGATCCGCAACAATTGGTGTCAGGAGCGAGATTCGGACCTGAAGTGCGCTTAACGCACTCGAAATTACGAGTGGCCCAAGATTTTATTTTATTTAACATCCTAAATTATAAATCGTGCCATGGATAGTCAAGGCGATCGGATGCTGGTGGGTGAGTTAGAAGAGGGGTTAGAATCAACCCAGGACCCCAGGGAGGAGGTGGGAGTAATAATGGAGGAGGAGAGAAATGAGGATGTGGTTGCGGGGGTATCAGGTGCTCAAGATGGCGCTCTCGCGCACGTGGTTGCAGAGGCACAAAATGGCGGTGCTGCGACAGCCGAGCCCGTGGCACTGGTGAAATTGGACCTCTTCATGGCGCAGATAATGGGGTATATGGCAAAAATGGCTGAAACATCCAGCAGAGAAATGGAACAAATGATGGAAAGGAATAGTGAGGAATTAGAAAATCGAATGGGGCAGCACCTGGGAAATCTAATTGAAGGGTGTTGTAATAGAATAAAGGGGGACAAATCAAGGGCAGAAATGAGGGCCGATGGAGAGCAAATGGGAAATAATGGGAAAACCAAATTCGGGGGATTGAGTAAGGAGGTGGAAAAGATGGATGCAATGCCAATGAGGGAAGAAGTAAGGGCAAACACCAATAACTTAGAAAGCAAATTGGAGGGACTCGGAAGCACATTTGAGGGATTCGGAAGCAGATTAGGGGACAAATTGAGGGGCATAATTGGCCAAGCCAAAGAAATTAATGAGGGGTTGGCGAGGGACAGAGCCGCATATGAAGTAAGGGAAGCGGAGAGGGACAGAGACCGCAGGTTGGGCGAGCGGGTCCCACGGGTGCACGACGAGGTAAAGCGGGTCGAGAAGCGCTGGTTGAGCGAAGTGGAGAGAGGCACAGGTAACTGGACGGGGGTAGAAATCGCGACTCGGGGTATGGGGCAGCCAGCGACCGCTGAAGTAGAGGGAATTTTAATAAAGCCAGCGGTCGTCAAGGAAAAAGCAAAAGTTGAAATTGAACTTGTAGAGACGACAGACTTGGAAGAGCAACAGTTGGAGGAGGGAATGGATAATGTACAAAGTCTAAGCTCACACCTTGATGCCGTGCTTAATCCTTATAAAGATTTGCAGGTGTTGGTGCAGGGAGGAAGAAGAACCCCGAAGGTGAGTCGTGCTGTATATTGTGTGGGGAGATTTTGTAGAAGAGTGTTTGGCGTGAAGAGAATTGTCGCGCGCTTGGGATCGCGAAAGCACCCGTGCGTTCGTGGAAGGTCCTTTGTGTGTTGTGTTAAAGCGAATGGCACACGTGTGAGGAAAAAGTGTGCGTCAAAGAGTGAGCATGTTATAACGTGTACGGAGTGTGACACAGAGAGTGAGAGCGATACGGAGTGTACGTGCGAGGGTGAGAGTGACCCGGAGAGTGAGTTGGTGGAGGAGCGGGTGCGAGGATGCACGTTTGGGATGAACAGCGAGAGTGTGCGAGAAAGCACACCTGAGTTGGTTGTGGCACAGGTGTGGGAGAGCCCATTGAAGCGCGTGAGTGGGTGGATGCAAGAGTGCACCCCAATGAGTGGTACGGAGTATGTACCGAGGGAGAGTGCGCAAGACGGTGCGCGAAGTGTGTTAAGGAAGTGTGCGAACGGCGAGTGTGCGCGAGAGGTGTGGTGTGTAACAGGGAGTGCGGTGGTGGAATGGACGGAGTGTGTGGGTTGCACTGGAGGCGCTGAGACGCCGGGTTTTGTGAGTGTGAAAAGGGTCGTGTATGCGAGTAAGGCATCGACGTTAAACGGGGCAGCGTTTAGGGCAACGGTTAGCCGACGCGAGCACTCGGGGCGCGGTGCACTTTGTAGGATGTGAGGCCCGGCGTGGGTTGGTGTTGCGTCGCTTCTCTTCGAAGCGTCGTGGCCGATTCGGGCCTGGCTCCGCCCCGCACGATCGAGTCCGGGCCTTGTCGGGCAAGGCGACCGGTCCGGTTCAGGGGCAGCTTACAGCTAGGAGGAAGCGGAACGGTGCCCCCTAGCGGGGGCGGGGTTCCGACCGGGCGAGATTGAGCCATCGGGCCGGGGACTGGAAGGTGCCACGCCGAGATGGTGCGTGGAATCTTGGCCCGACCAAACCGCCTCCCCTGAACCGAATGCCGGACGGATTCAACCTGCAGGCGACCAAACCACCCGAATTCATTGCTCGGCTTTGTGAAGCCGAGTTTTAATGATGTAACGACGCACCGAGGCTCCAGTGAAAGGACATGTGGTAGGGATAAGAAATTTGTGATTGGTTGGAATTTGATGGCAAAATTGGTAGTGAGAGATGTCCAATGTGGAGGGATGGCAAATCCACCATCCCTCACAACGGGGCACATGAGCTATAGGTTTATGGGGTTTGGCAGTGAAAGCTCGCCGAGGGAGGGTTAGGATAATGTATAGGGACCTAGAGATGACCATAGGTAACTGTAGATTTAAGTAGCGACATTGGACAGGTAGTCGGGGACATAGAGAGGGTAGTTGGATTATAATGACGAGGGAGCGCAATAATGTAAGGGGCGACGGGGAAGCACGAGTTTTAGCAGGGCACCAGGTAGATCAGATGATGCCATGTGTTTGAGAATTGAAAGTGTATTCGGAAGTGTATTGTGAAAAGTGTATGAGTGAGTGAGGTGATTGTGAGTTGTATTGAGCGTGGAAGTGTATGGAGCAGTGCATGAGGAACAATTGTGGTTGTGCATTGTATTGAGTGATTGAAGAAGCCTGGGAGGAAGGAGGGTGCAGGAAGCACCAGGTGTGATTGCACAGGTGTGCAAGTGAACAGGTGTATGGAGCAGTGTATGAGTGAGTAATAGTGATTGTGTGTTGTGTTGAGCAAATGGGCCTGGGAGGAAGGAGGGTGCAGGAGGCACCAGGTGTGATTGCACAGGTGTGCAAGTGAACAGGTGTATGGAGAATGGTTGTGTGGAATACATGGAGTCTGGAATATATGGAGTATGGAATGGATGGTCATGGAGTGAGTATGGTGGAAACTGTGGAGTGGAGTGGATGGTGCGAAGGTGTGAATGGGGGAAAAGTGGACCCCTATCACTAATACCCGGGGAGGGTAGTTTAAGAGTTAGGTAGAGGGAGTAGGTAAATTGTGGTTGGATATTGGCATCTGTGGTGCGTGGTGGAAGAATGGTGTTTGGATGGGTGCATTCGTGTCGTGGAAATGGCTGGGCGTGTGGCCTGTTAGTATGTGTAGTTAAATGGGCACTCCGCCACTGTGAGGATGTCGGCCAGGTGAGGCCGCAGGTGGGCTCTGGGAGCCGTTAGAGTTGTGGATGGGGCCCGAGGATCCGGAGGACGGACCCGGGTAGCCCAGTGCCAGAGGGGGCACCAAGTGGGGAGAGCGCCAGAGGGCCTTCCCCAGTAGATAGGTTAGGGTAAGGAGCAGGTAAGCTCGGAGGCAACTGCAGTGGTGGAGGTGTGCAGGTGGGTAGACCTGCTGGGAGAGCCACACGACTCAGCCCAGAAATTGTGCGAAGGCACAGGGAGTTGAATCGGGGGAGTGAGACCCCAAATTGAGGAAGCACTACAGTTGGGTCAATGGGAATTTGGTTCTTAAAACCACATAGAGTAAGATTGCCAATGGATTGGCAGGGAAAGACCCCGGGTAGTGTAAAGTGTGTTAATGTCATTTAGAAGGTAGATAGGATTGGAATCTCCTCGCACCATCTACATCCACTCACCTGAGGTGACAGAGCTCCACACCATGCCATGTGTTTTGGTTATTTTTGTGCAAATGTTTGGATTGTGAGACGCATCATGACGTGGGTGTGACATTGTGTTGTTGTTCCATCTCTTCCTCCTTATGAGGAATTGATGATGAATTTGGGTGATGGCAAATTTGGTTAGAGGGAGTGAAAATGAATTTGGTATTAGAGGAGATATGGGGAAGACGTGACGGTAGAGACGAATTGTAAATTGTTGTAAATATGGGTAAGGGCAAGGGTAGAGTAGGTAACAGGGGGGGGGGTGACGTACGATAGGGACGAGCTTTTCTCCGCTCGGTCTCCAGGCGCACCTCACCTTGCATTGCCTTTATTGATGTGTACCCTTGTGACCTTACCCCTCACCCACCTGTCTTCTCTGTCTTCCTTCCCCGACCCATGGATCGTGCTCTCTGGGCACGGAGGGGAGTGTGCGGGAGTCCGCCATTGTGTGCCCGAACCCCCGCAACCAGCTGCCTGCATCGATGCACCACTTATGGACCACATGTCTGTGGTTGAGCACTACCAATGGACCCCACGGGTTGGGGCATGGCCCCTCTGCTGGGACCAGCCACGATGGCCCAGGATCTTGCTTGCGGATCTCGGTGACGTGGCACCTATGCCACATAGGTGAACCACCCCTAGTCGGCCCCTGTGGGCCATAAATAAAAAGTGGACACATTTTGTGCATTTTTTATTATGTCCAAATAGGCCGCCAGCAAGAAGACGAAGAAAGACAACATCTGGAAGAACATTGGCCAGCAGAGGGAGCCAAAGAGGAAAGACCACCAGCAGGGGTTTGTTAATTTTTTTATTATGAACTGTGGTGACTGTGCACTCTGGTGCATTTATGGTGCTCTTTGTTGGTGCTGGTGCGTCGATGCAGCATAGGCTGTCTCCTCCCCCCCCCCACCCCCCCAAAAGAACAATCACAGGTCCTGGGTTGCGTTTTGTAAATACAATCAGCGTCACTTGTAAATATGCTTCCCACCGTTCATGTTTAGTTTGAAAACAATTCCGCAATTCGGTTATCCTGTGGGCGTGAATCTGTTAGGCAGGGTGCAATGCAGCAGAGGGACATACTTATTTGTGTTTTAAAACTGTCACACTCAGGGTCAGGTTAATTGTAGAGGGAACTACAACTACGTGCCACACTAAGTTAAAGTTTTGTCGGCCCGAAACGTGCCGTGAGGAATGAGGGTGCTGTGTTACGGTTTTTAGAACCTTCACTTTGTAAATTTAGTATTAAAATTTGCTATGTACATTTCCCCTTTAATTGGCTGTTAATTGAAATGAGTGCACCGCAGCTAGTCCATATACAAGCACGTAGGCCACCATAGAACCTTTCTATAGTTATTTCTTTATTCTATGTCAGTATAAGGCTCTGTCTCCCATTAATTGACTCTGCATTGCACCGAATTGAAATAAGATAGATTCCCTTTCATTGCCAAAAACCTCCATTGCCAACCGCATTACCAACTGCATTTGCCGCCATTACGCACGCGGCCAGCTCGGAGAAGAAAGGCATGTCTCCACCTTGTCATAGGAAGGAGGAGTGAGCCAGCCCCGATCAACCAACCAAGCACGAGGGGTTTGGCTTGAGAGGGCGGAGAGAGAACGATCGGGCAGTTTTGCAAACGTTCTAGGGTGTGGCACGATAAAACCCGTCACGCGGCGCCCCCCACCAGAGTTGAGTTCAGTGGAGGAGGAACAGGAGAGTTGAGTTCAGTGGAGGAGGAGCAGAGGGTTGTTGAGTTCAGTGGAGGAGTAGAAGCAGAGTTCAGTTCGGTGGAGGAGTGAGCACTGAGAGAGTTGAGTGAACCAACCGCAGCTTTGAGACCACCGTAGTCCGGCCCCCCTGTGACACGCAGCTTCGACCCACTGCTACACGGGAACCAGATTGCTGTGGGATCGGTGGCCGTCGAGGTCGAGCCTGACGTCCCGGGCGGGAGCAAAACTCCAGCTGAACCTTCCTCCCCTTCCAGCCATTCGTTCCTGTCATTCCTGTCATCATTCCCCATGTAAGTCTGACTGTCGTCCGTCTTCTGTGTTGTCCTGGGGTTTAAGTAAGACTGCATAGGTAAGCTAGAATTGCTCTGTGTCCTTCTGATCCTTCCATCCTTCTGTAAATTATTTTCGTTTCTTTCCTTCTCCTTGGTTCCTTTGATTGTGTAAATATTAGTAATAAATTATACTTGTTCTTCCTACCTTACCTTCTGGTTTCCTCACAGCCGTTCGTCCTTGTCTTTTCCCAATTGAATACCTGTGGCACGATTTGGCCAACGTTTAAGAATCGGGTCTAGTTTCTGCTAATGGTTTGTGCCGCGGCTGCTAATCCGCTCGGCAATTAACATCTTGTCCGCGGTCGCGAACGAGGTTACTCACCTGCATCTCTGGAGGGAGCTGGGCAACTTCAGGGCTCACGTCGGTCAGTCACACACAAGGGGATTAATCCCCCCTTCTTAAGGGGGAAAAAGGCTGACGTTGAGATCCGCAACAATATATATATATATATATATATATATATATATATACACATACACAGACACACACACACACACACACACATACTTCAAATTGGCACTTCAACGCTTAACAAGTCCATCAAACGGTCATCACCATTAACGTTAATGTAAAATGTTGGTGCAAAAGGAAACGAAAAGACGTCAAAAACTCGCCCTTAATCTGTGACGTCATGGTTCAGCAATATACGATGGGTACAAAACAATAACCCTGGGGGACAGTTAACCTTGTGCATTGCTGCTCATGTTGTAAGCTGCAGATTTATGATATACTGATTCATAGCTTGTGCGTGTGTACATCTACCTGCTTGCTGTAATCGTCCCAGCACGAAGCTATAATTACTCAAACACAAAGCAGTCTGTACCTGCCATGGCACGTTATTTACTTTCTGAACGACCACGATGGTACAAAATACCTTTTGTCATCAAAATTCGGAAAATAAACTTGTCCCGGAGATATGACGTATGTGCTTCTTTACACTAGTCATGTAAATGTAAAATATTAATTGAAAGGGTTCACCTGATACTATTTCAACAACTGTCTGATCAAAATGCAGGTAAGCCAGGTTCAAATTTCAACAATACCAGATGTGTTCTTTAATATATTGTTATGAGTTTTTTTTGTTTGTTTTTTGTATACAGAATCGAGGCTCGTGTAAGAGCTAACACATTGAACATGAAAACATGCACAGACACATAAAACATACAATGAAGGGAGCGGGAGACAAGAGTGGGAGGTATAGGGAAGCACACAAGCACAACAACAGTAGAGAACAAGCTAGACCACTAGATGGTATTCATTGAATACTTAACCTGCGCAGTCAACTTGTTGTGAGCTAACTCTTCTGTTTTTGACCGTTATTTTTTCTTACATCCAATATGGCTGCCAGACCACGTGAGCGATGACATCATAAATTTATATTCTCTCATATAATTGTTGCATCGATCACGCTCAATACATTTCAAACTGATCAGACTAAGCGTTGTCCCTGTCGAATTATGACGTCATAATTATGGCACCAATGACGTCATCGTTAACAACACCTATTTCCCATACGGAGTTCTTTACAATGAGCCACGTTTCAATTTTTTCCATGCAGCGGTTTTGGAGATATAGAGGTGCAACCTTCTTCGGGTTTTCCAAGGTGGCGCACGTACCACGTGACATATGACGTCACAATGATCATTAGAATACTCTACAGGAGGAGACGCTCCTATTGTGAAAATTTCATGTCAATCCGACCAACGGTTGCCGAGAAAATGAATTTTTAAAATGCAGACACGGCACACGGAACATGTACTTACCTGAATGCTTAACCCCACTTTTAGTTTCGGGAGCACTGGGTAACAAGGACAAGAGTTGGGGTGTATATATATATATATATATGTATATTGTACTAAAGAAGCACACTAACCCTATGACATGATGCTGACGTCATGTACATAAATTATACCAACACATCACCTCCAAACTAGGAGGCATCCGCATGGTACTCAAGTCTTTGCAGACTGAGATTAAAGCTCTAAGGTCACAAATAAACAAAGGCACAGATGTCGATCTAGATTTCACCCTCATTATGGGCTCATCAGGGCAACATACGGCAAATTGTTTATTGTTGCTAACAGGTTGTGCAGCATTTGCTGGGGCGAAACTCAATCTGTGCCTTGCTTCCTAGTCAAGGTAGGGGGTCAATCTGTGTATATTATCGGCTTAAATTGGTCACAAATAAACAATTTGCAGTATGTTGTCCATTTGGACCTGAGATGTCCAAATTCATCTATATATGTATATATATCTGTAGTTTTGGTGCTCCAACCTAATGAGCGAAAGCCATGACGTCATCGCCATGCATGTCCGCATTGCCTGCAAAGCTCCAGGGGAGCCATCTAGCAGTGCGTCATTATGGATCTTAAATTCAGATACTGTCACAAGTGTATGTAAAACTCACAGTTACTGACCTGGTTTCGTTTTTGTTGGGGCTTCATCAGGGCAACGCAGTGAGCCTTCCATACACTTGTGACTGAAAACCTTTTGGTTATATATCAGTCATTATGCGACTTCATACCATCAGTGGGGAACCACCAGTAAGGGGTCCCATACAGCTACTGCTGCACCTTACAGGGAGCGATAAGCACCGCCTGCCACACGGCAACATTATCTCTGGTATCCACTCATTATATGGAGTCGACCTGGATGCGGTTGTGACAGTATCTGAATTTAAGATCCATAATGACACACTGCTAGATGGCTCCCCTGGAGCTTTGCAGGCAATGCGGACATGCATGGTGATGACGTCATGGCGTTCGCTCATTAGGTTGGAGCACCAAAATTACAGATACTAATTTGTAACTCCCAACCGCATCCAGGTCGACTCCATATAATGAGTGGATACCAGAGATAATGTTGCCGTGTGGCAGGCGGTGCTTATCGCTCCCAGTAAGGTGCAGCAGCAACTGTATGGGACACCTTACTGGCGGTCCCCACTGATGGTATGGAGTCGCAATAATGACTGATATATATATATATATATATACATATACATACACTAGTGGGGGAGCCCATGAGAATCCCACAGGTATGAATGTGTGACATTATGGCTGGCTCAATAGCGCAGTGGGCTGTTGCCGCGAAAGTGATGGAGGCCCTTGGGTCGAGTCCCATGTTGAGTCAGAGTTTTTTGCACTTAGCCTCACACAGGAATTGTTCCTCTTTATTAAATTGTAGATAAGTTAATCTCCAATATACTTGCATACACATACATACGCATACATATACTTATGCTCACATCCGGGGTCTGCCTAGCAGACACGTAAGACATCGGCCATTATAAAGCTCGCAGTGTTAAGTGTGGAAAATTCTGAGGAGATTTCGGCTGGCTCAATAGCGCAGTGGGCTGTCGCCGCGAAAATGATGGAGGCCCTTGGTCCGATTCCAGTGTTGAGTCAGAGTTTTTCACACTTAGCCTCACGCAGGAATTTAATTCCTGTATATATATACATACATACATACATACATACATACATACATACATACACAAGTGAGGGCACCCGTGAGAATCCCACAGGCATGGATGTGTGACATTTGGACATCTTGAGTTTGATGCTGCACATTCAGTTTTACGAAATGATTACTGGCAATTCATCAGATCCAGAAATGATGTAATCTACACAATTTATTTACTTTACATAATATGTTACCCCTCATTCATATCTCCCGCACCCTTGCCTCCACCCCTTCCCCTCCCCCCCCATCACTCCACTCCTCTCTCCCCCTCATTCCTCTCCAACTCCTCCTCACACGTCTCTTTACTTTACTCCTCTCCCTCTCATTTCCTCACTCCTTTCTGACTCCTCCTCACTCCTTTCCAAATCCTCCTCACTCAAATCCAACTTCTCCCCACTCCTCTCTTCACTTCGCTTTACAATCAATAACCATATACAAAAGAACTATGGAACCTATGGTGCTACACACCAGATTCGACCACAGACGGGGAGGGGAATGAGAACTGGGTGGGCTTAGCTCTGCTGTGGTAACGGAGGAGGACGCAGCACTGAGCAGCCACCAACAGGTGGGACAAGCAGGCCATGAACACACAGCAGGCAAACAAAAACAGGCACAGGGCGAAGGGGCAGGAAAATGAGCAGGAAGGCGAACAAAGATCACTTCTTCTCAGGAGCGAGATCAAAACTTCTCAGAGCGTGATTTTTCTTCTTCCTCTGGCACAATGCCAATTCTCCTCAGAGTCCTCCCTAGAGTCACAGCCCATGTGACTCTAGCTCCTCCCCTTTTCTCCAGACACTCTCCACCCTTGGAGGCGTTCATAGCTCTGCCCCCTTCAGGAGACGATAATCACTCCGCCCCCTCTCTCCTAAGCCACACCAAGTCCCACCAGGTGGATCATAAGAGGCCAGACACACATTTGTTCAACTTTAAACCCTAGATATTTAATACATGCACCACCCTCCATATGGTGCACGTTCAAATAAGACAATCCTTAAGCTGATGTATCAATACTTATTACATCACAATTGACTAACTATTTGTACACAGACCATACTACTCTATGCATTTCTATCTGTTCTTAGGCAATCTCTACCCCCATACAAATGTAACACGGCCCTCTTACCCCCCACCCCCACCCCTGTAACCCAACAAGGTTCTCTGCAGGGCCAACAGCTCCAGCCTTAACACTTACAGACAGGATGGGCTGTAGGAAGCGAGCTGTAACTATTTACCTATCCTCCTTACCATACTACTCCCCTTCCCCCTTCGTTGCAAATAACAATTCAAAAATGTACAATTTTATGTATAGAATCTTTCTGTCGTTTACTCACTCCGATGTCCTGGCGTGGGGAGGGAATGGCTTCTGGAAAACAAACAAACAGGCCTACCTTTTCGGACAATTTAACTTAACCAATCAACAATTGCGTATACTTCACCAAGTCCCCCAGTGGATGTCACCTGCTCCAGCAATCAGCTGTCAGCTGAGCCCAAATACCCAATTTCAAGCTATCTAGCCAATTTCAAACTACCTAACTGCCCTTCATAGCACATTTCAAGTCACACAGGACCGAGTGGAATATATTGCCTGCAAGGCCATGGCTTCATCTTTTACACAATGCAGGTGTGGCCCTCAACTCGGTAGTTGGGAGGTCAGGCACAAGCAAGATGATGGGGGCGCTTCAGGCTGTGGTTCCCACAGACCAAAACAAAATATCTGACTTCACGACTTATTTGCCCCCCCCCCCCCCCCATTCAACTTCTCGGCCCCCAGCAGCCAAACAGCTCCTTTACTGTATGAACCGTAAGGGAGGGTTAACACACAGGTATGAACCGTAAGGGAGGGTTAACACACAAGCTCTCCTGGTCTCAGCATGCTTAGCATCTCTCCGGGTCACCAGGGTCTTCCCACCCGCCATTGGCTGCCCATACCAGACCGTCCACCGATGGGCCCCCAATTGCAAACACCACCGGCTGCAAGGGGCAAGTTACCCAAGGAGGGGCCGCAGTCACCACTTCTTCACAGCCTGATCTGTACCTGCTCTCAGCCATGCTTATCATCTCTCCGGGTCACCAGGGTCTTCCCACCCGCCATTGGTTGCCCATACCAGACCCTCCTCCGATGGGCCCCCAATTGCAGACACCACCGGCTGCAAGGGGCAAGTTACCCAAGGAGGGGCCGCAGTCACCGCTTCTTCAGAGCCTGATCTGTACCTGCAGAACCACACACCTTCCACACCCACAAAACCCCAAATGTCACTCCATGGCCCGCTGCCATTCCAATCTCCAACCCCTGCAATACAGGGTACTGGGTACCCACCCTGCCATGGTCTGCGTACACACTAATGATCAACACACAAGCAAAACACAATCCTATATTTATAACATATTGTACATCACATTTTAACCCTTTCCACCCGATCCACGTGCTTGGCTCTTATGGCCCCTCTTGCCCGTCACCCATACCAAATCCCCAACTCACCTACATACCCACAATAGCAAAGCATGGCAAGTCATGACAATGGGGAAAGGAAAATTTGACATAAAATCCAATTTCCAACGGGGAGCATGTTCAATACCAGCAGCATCTGCAGCAGCCAATCACCTCATGCAGCTCATGCCAGTCAAACGCAGGCTCCTCTTTCCAAACCGAGAGCCCATTAATCACAGAGGACCATCTGTGGAAGATCATGCTGCTTTCACTGGGCCTTTCCCAAACACTCAACAACGTTGCACAGATGCTCCAATGGTTGTCCCATGGGCTGTACTTGTATCCAGTCCATGAAGTTCGACTCGCGTCCATAGACCAGCATAACATGGCAGGTCACTACATGCTGGCTGTCCCAAAGCCTCAGGGAGAGGCTTCCAGGAGCATGCCCGGCCGGTCACCATATCAGGCCCTTACTGGTCTTCAGTGATGCCGTCACCAAAGCAGGGTCCCAACCCCTCCCCCTAATGGTCCTCATGGTGCCTGAAAACAGGTAACCAGGAGGAACCACCTCAGACACCTAGAGGTCTCAACACCTTCCAGGGTCTGGCGACCCCATTGTCCCGAGACAGTCGCTTAGATGGTGCCCCGATGGATAAGGGATGCCACACTCCACCAGACTCCCCGTGGAACCCGGGTCGTGCCACATGGCCCATGGTCAGACCCCACATCCAAATCCTGCCAGTGTAGCCCCCCAGCTGCCTGGCAACCCCAATTTTCCAGGGGGACAATTTCCCACGAGGCCTAACCACACCTGGTTCGAATTCCGCAGCCCGGGGACCAACTCCCACCAAGGCTGCTCCAAAACAATTTCCCATTTCAATTTAAATTTTCTGGCCCTGTGTGTTCAATTGTGGCTACATACAACCTCATCGCTACCTGGCCTTTATTCTCCTCCCAGCAGATGCTGATGACCTTGAGCCTCCCGCTCTCCCAACCTTTCTCCATTGTCGTAAGCTGCCAGCTGCTCATGGCTCACAGATCCTATCTCTGCATTCGCAGTACAAAAATATTTCAATGTCAATTAGGGCTCAACCTAACACCGGACCACATTAACCTAACAATGGGCCATTAATCGATGGTCTAACACTGGACCACACTACACTTTTTCCTTACCCACTGCCCCGTAGTCGCAAGCACACACCACTCCGTAACAGCCCAAACCCCAAGTCCTCAACCTTCCCCTCCCAAACCCCAACTCCTCACCACACCACCCCCCAAAATAAAATGTTCTCAACCCCTCCTCCCCCAAAATTTCAACCTCTCCTTCAAAATTCCAACCTTTCCCCCCTCCACACCCCTCCTGCTCGTAAAAACAAAGGGCATTCTTCCATGGAAGTTGTTGTGTGTGGCTGTGGATGCTGGATTTATCATTTTCTGAAAGCGCAGCTGTCCTGCTGATGCAGTGCCCCTGTTACTAGTAAGCAGGTACTCATTTTGCCGACTTCGGAAGGATGACAGGCTGAGTCAACCCATCTGGTGTTAATTCAACAGAGGCTCAAACTCAAGATCCTAATCTTACATGGATCATTACATATATAATAATGTGTCACCAAAAACCGAGTTTGAAGTTGGATTAGTTGGACACCTCCTTATCATTACACGCAAATAAACGACTATCTAACCATTCTGTTGTATTTCGTGTCACTGGCAATATCGCTAATTATTGCGTCTCTACCAAGTTTCATTTTGTTGAAAGAAAATAAATAAAATAAAACATGCTTTTCGTCACCTCGAACTTGCCACGTATGTTTATTTAGTTCACATATGTGAATTGCTTTATAAATCCTGTATTTGCACATTATTCAGACTCGAAAACTCGGGCGAAAACCAAAAGTTTTTTTTAATTCAAGACTTTAAATATTAATTACTAGTCGAGTACAAACCCCAGTGTGGGTAGAGTTTGTGCATCACTTGCTGAAAGAAATGTATAATCTGTGTTTCGGAAGAAGACTATAGAATATAGATGTTTGGTGGTGTGCGCTCAAAATGTTATCGATGGTCTAAAGGTCTGAAGGGTATGTTCCAATCATTGTTCGTATCTAATTGGTCGAAAGGGTCTATTCTCTGAAGCATGTAAAAAGGGTCTAAAAAGGTCTAAATGGTCTAAAGCTCTAAATGGTCAAGGGTCCAACCTGTCTAATCTGTCTAAAGGGTGTAGGGGTCTAAATTGTGTTAAGGTCTAAGGGGTATAAAGGGACTTAAGGGGTGTAAAGGCCTACAGGTTCTCAGAGTCGAAAGGGTTTAAAAGGTCTTAAGGGTGAAGCGATGTAAAGGTGTCAGAAATGTCTTAAGGATTTTGGGGTCTTAAGAGTCATTAGGGTCTTAGGGTTCTTAAGGGTCTTGAAGGTCGTAAGGGTTTTTTTTTGTTGTTTTTTTGTATACAGAATCGAGGCTCATGAAAGAGCTAACATTTATCACACAAACAAATCAACCAGACAAACAAAATATATAAAAAGAGGGAGCGGTAAACAAGATGGGGAGAGAAGGGGAAGCACACAAACAACATTTGAGAGCAGGGACATCGGGAGATGTGTGGGAGGGAGGGTGCTTGGGGGGAGGAGGCGTGGGAAGGGAGGGGGGGGGGGGTGGGAGAAGTATAAAACACAAGGACACCAAGGACCTCCACGAAAGAAGTTGGTATTTCAAAAAAGTGGATTTGGGGTGAAATTAGCAGGGGTAGAAAAGATCAAGGTTTTGGATGGGGGAAGATAAGAGATGGTGGTGAACACCTGTTTTAAAGACCTGGAGGAAGGAGTGGGATTGAAGAGAGAGAGGGAGTTTTGTTCCAGAGGCGGGAGAAAAGAGGAATGCAGGAGTGAAGGTGAGCAGAGTCTTGATTTTGGCAGTTTAACCATAAGAGGGTTGCAGGCAGATCTTGTGCGACCTGCAGGAATATTTGTCTTCAAGATCTTTGGGGTCTTAAGTGTCTTTGGGTGTCTTTTGGGTATTTAGGGCGCTTAAGAGATGTTGACATTGTTTCAGGGTCTTACAGGTTTTTGGATCTTTAAGGGTCTTTGGGGTCGAAAGGGTCTTTAACGTTCTTACTGTTTTTTGCGGTATTTAAGGTCTTTGGGTCTAAAAGGTGTTTGGGGTATTAAGGATCTTGTCGGTCTTAAAGGTTTTCAGGGTCTTAAAGGTCTTCAAGGGTCTTAAGGGTTCAAAATTGGAAGAAGATTTAAGCGATAAGCTGACACTATCAAGATATTTTATACGTCTAAAAGAGACACGTCCAACCTTCTGTCAGTCTGATACATCTTCAGGGTAAAAACGGGACTCTACCTCTTTATTTGTAATGGAGATATTGATGGTGCCACGTGTGATCATATATGATGGAATATTTTCATTTTCGTTCCCCGCGAGGATAACAAATTACCGAATTTTCATGTAACTGGGTTATTGATTTTGGCTCCTTATGTTGAGTTTGAACGCAGTACGTTTACGCATGGAAACCCAGTCGGGTGAAAATAAAATTAACCTCCTTGGGTTTAACGTTTCATTTGGAAATGCTATTTTGTGATGCGGACATGTCAAGCAAATGTCTGCTCTTTCAACTCGTACCTCAATCTTTACTAACGATAGAAAAGTTACCGATGCCACCTCGTTGTGGATTCGGCCACCATTAGTCACAAAACAAAAGTCGAGAAGAATAAAGGCAGAAGAGCAGCTGAGCAAACATTGTTCCAAAAAACGCTAAAAAGGAATAGTACAAATGACAACATTGCAGGACTGAAACGGTTTTGCGATAAAAAGAGAAATATTTCGATGGATATTAAACCTTTTCATAAGAAATGCAGGTGAAGGATCGAGTCTCCGCATTATCGTGAGCGGTTTGGGGAGGTGAACGCACCACGTGGCCATTGATGAATCAGCGAGATCAATCAGCAGAGACAAACACGAATCAAGAGAGACCGATTTCTCAACCGATAACCGATAGTTTTTTTTATCAATGTCTCTCATTGAGGACCTCCATTAATTGTTGGTAGAGTAGAAGCAGCATGTCCAAGGTAGAGCGACCTGGTCTGAATCCGAATTGTTGACCTTAGATAAGGTTGTTGGACTAAAGGTAGGGTTTCATATCAACTGCGATGATGGAATCCAGGACCTTGCTGATCCTTGCATGATCGAGACAGATTTCTCAACCTGTAGTTTTTATCAACCAAAAGGTGTGCCCATGGTGTGCCAACAGCCATGGGGAGCAATGCGCAATAGACGTTTCGAGCGTTCGCCTTTCGTCGGAGCAAGAAAAAAAAAATCCGGGACAACTTCCAGGCAATAATACCTATCATTGGAATAATTGTCTGCTGACGGAGATCGACATCAACCTTGACAAAGAATAGTATTCCCGGATGTGTGGACCCACATGTGACTTGCCCTTTGGCACCGTTTGAGCCCTTGATTCAACACCTCATGGTCGTGGCCCAGGTATGTCACCTTGTCAGAAAAATCCTCCAAATTTCTGCTCGGAACCAGAACTGCTCGTTGCATTGGACGACTGTTTATCTGTCCAAGTCGTATTGTGCTAACCAAGATTATTTTAATGGTAGCTATAAAAGCACAGACAGTGCAGTGGCAGGGTAATACATTTTACGCATTATTGTGACACATCAAAGCAGAATAAAATGAGAATCCCAAAGGCACCGTATCACCTGCAGGTGACGGCACACACCGGCGGAATTGCTGCTGTTTCATCGTCACGATTTATTTCGACTTTCCGCACCATGTCAGCTCATGCTTTTTATCGAAGAAAACAAGCCACGAGATACCTATTATATTTGGAGAAATAATTTGATTCTCCTTAACTGGAACGTTCGACATGGCCAAGCCCACACTGAGTTACAGAAGCTTCCAAACTCAAGGAAAGCTTAAACGGTGAGAGGAAGATTGGCCCAGCATGCCCGTGTTACATCCTTACTTCATTCACCTTCATCTTTATGAAGGAAAACGGATGTGGTTGGGTAGGGATATGAGTGTGAAAATAATCACTCTAACCAACAACTGGAGGAGGTCCAGGAGAGCATTTACCTATTCATTATTTATTTTTCTTGGAAGAACACAATAGTTCAGGCATTGTCCTCTTGGTACAATATTATGCAGAAACATAAACTTTTAAGGTATTTGGAATATTTTGATCATCTCGTCCATATGGCATTTTACCTTGGTATGTCTGTCTCTGGAGTATGCTCCACCTTCAACCCTCTTTTCAAATGGTATCAACTCAAAATGGTCTACTCACCCATTCCCGGACCCGTGACCACATCACCCCCGTCCTTTACAAGCTCCACTGGCTCCCCATCTCCCAGAGAATCCAGTACAAAATCCTCCTCTTGACCTACAAAGCCCTCCATAACCTGGCCCCATCCTACCTGGCTGACCTCCTCTCCAGACACACTCCCACCCGCAACCTCTGCTCTGCTGGTACCAACCTCCTGACCCCCCCCCATCCGGACCAAATTTAGATCCTGGGGGGACAGGGCCTTCTCCATCGCTGCTCCCACCCTCTGGAACTCGCTACCTCACACCATCAGAGACTCCTCCTCACTCACCACATTCAAAACATCACTAAAGACCCACCTGTTCAACGCTGCATTCAACATTTAACCCACAGCATCTAACCCCTGACTATCTCCTCTCCTTCTCCCTCCTTTGTGCTTTGAATATTTCCCTATTGATTCTTCTTTTTTGCAATTGTTTTTATGTTTTGCTATGCATTATGTTTTGCACTCTGTCAAAGCGTCTTTGGGCTTCCTGAAAAGCGCTATATAAAATAAATGCATTATTATTATTATTATTATCACACCTGAATCTGCTTGTGAGAAGGTCAAATACCTCAATCCTCCATTTGCTTCCAACTCTTGTGTCCTTCAACATCTCGCTCTCTGTGCCCACCCTACCTTTAGTCATACCCAACTCCTCCTGGACTCTGTGTATTTTACACCTGAGAAGCTGGACAAGTTTCTGTCGACCCTCGACTCTGATTCTGCAACTGCCCTGTATGACATCAATTAAAATGTCCTAAAAACCTGCTCTGCATCTCTTGCACTTCCTCTTTCTGCTCCATTCGCCCTGTCATTTTCCTGAGGTCATCATCCACCTGGTTGAAAATTTGCCAACATCACTGAATTATATAAACCAGGTGCAACACCGATCCCCTCAACTACAGACCTATCAGCTTACTTTCAATCATAAGCAACGTCATGGAATCCATCATCGCAGTTAATGTGAAATCTTTCCTTTTATCCAACAGCCTCATCTCAGATCACCAATTCAGATTTACACCTGGTCACTCCACCTTGGACATGCTGCTTCTACTCACCAAACAAGGGATGGAGACCCTCAATGTCAGACATGATATCGGGGCCGTCTCTCTGGACATACCTCGAGCATTCGATGCAGTCTGGCATCTCATCTTACTCACAATGAATACTCTCCGTCTATGGCATCCATGGCCAACTCCACAAATGGCTTACTGACTTCCTCTGAATGGAATCCGTTCAGCTGTTCTCTCTGTCAAGGCTGGAGTGCCCCATGACAGTGTTCTGGGCCCTGCCCTATTCCTAATCTTCATCAACAATCTCCCTGACTATCTGGAAAATCCCCTATTTATATTTGCTGACGACTCCACCTCCTGCCGTCACATCCCTCATCCTTCAGATAGGCAGACAGCAGCCTCATCCCTCTCGTCAGACGTTGACAAAATCACAAGCAGGTCAAACACTTGGAATATGTCTTTCAATCTTAACAAATATCACACTCTCACTCTATCTCCTCAAAAAAACACCGTCTGGTGAACCCTCCCATCAACTACCTTTTAACAATCTTCTTGCATCAGTTAAGTCATGTAACTTTTGGACCACACTATCAGTCATGATCTTTTCTTGGCAAAGTGCATATCTAAGTCGGCCTCCAAAGCTACCCACCGACTGAGCATGCTCCATCTTGAAAAGGTTTTCCTTGACAAACCTGAACCCTTATCCACCGACAAGGCCTTCATCCACAGCTTGATGGAGTACTGCTCTCCCCTCTGAGCTGGTGCCGCTGCCTCCAACCTTGCTCAGCTTGACGTCTTGGAAACCAAGGCCTTCAAAATCATTGGAATCTCCTGAAATAAAGCTGAGTTTCTGGGCCTATCACTTTCACATCACTGATTGGTTGGTGGTCTCTTTGTCTTTTACCGCTACCTTTCCTGTCGTGCTCCCTCTCCCATTTCCGTGATCTACTCTCCACCCCCTCCCAGGTTTCTGCAGGGTGCATGGGGTCTGCCAGTAACCCCTTTATAGAGAAACTCCCAAAACCCAGACTGACTGCTCACCTGCACTCATTCGTTCGTTTCCCCCACCTGTACAACCAACTTCCTCAGTCTCTTCAATTTCATTCTTCCCTCCAGGACTTCAAGACAGCTGATCACCATGAGACCATCCCCCATCCACAACCATGTTCTTTTCTGCCCATTAACCTTCACTGAGACGACATCTTTCCGTGTTTCCGGTTTTTCCTGCCACTTCTGTTATTGAGTGTTTGCAGCTTGATCCATCGTGTCCACACCCCCCCCCCCCCCACTGTGTCCTTCACTTGTTCTCATGCTTCCTCACACCCCTTATCTCTCCAAGTCTCCCTCCAATTTGTCCTGTTATCCTGCTGTTGGTGTGCCCCTCCCCCATCATCCCCTCTTTTTCTGCTACTCCTTTTGTTGTTATGTCTGATCCTTTCTGTATTCTCATTCCTCCACGAGCCTCGACACTGCAATAGGTAGGGACCTCATGTACAGCTGAATAAAGATGGGGTATAATCATTCAATCCATCAAACAATGGTCACTCGTACCCTATAGGCACTCTATGCGCTGGCTATGTTACATACATGAATGTTCTACCTGCTTCGATTTACATATTTATAACAATTTACTTGAATTCAAACCTTCCTTCTTTATAAAGCATCAAATGAACTCCTCATGAAAATCTGCTCACTTAACACTCAGGTCTTTACTCACCTTAATGTTTCACCCAAGTCAACCTGGCAACCTTTAATGTTATGTTGCACTGAACACCTCGTACCATAATCACACTGCAAACATTATTAAAAGTATACAAATGGTCATTGTTATAGTCACAATTTTTAATGTGCAAAGAGAGTAATTTCTAATTCCAACTTGGGACTTTTTAATTATGCAAAAATCACTTATTTCGTCCTAAGTTAAAATGGAAGTCAAAATTGCTTCCACCTGATCCAACCATAACAAGCCGGTCTAACCCTAGTCCTAATCTTAAACTGGGTCGAGCTCAGTTATAGATAGTACCTGGGTGGGAGACCTCATTCTACACAATGCAGGCAGGTGCAGTAGGTAGCTTCTCCCCCCTGAGCTCTGACCTTTTGTGTGTACAAAGTTGAGGCTCATGGAGGAACGAGAACACAAAACAGAACATAACAAGAAAGAGCAAACACTCACCAGGATGTATTTTTGGTGTTTTTTAAGGCTTTTTTGTTAAAACAAATATGAGGGCCGAACCACGTCACCGATGACGTCATCATTTTTTTTCTAAACCAATTCATTTCTAGATTATGTTCAAGAAATTTCATCTTGATCGGATGGAGTTTTGTACTTGTTGAATTATGACGTCATAATGGAGGCACCTATGACATCATGATGAACATATTTTATTCCCCTTGGAGAGTTCTTTACAATGAGCCATGTCTCAATTTTTTCTATTCAGCGCTTTCGGAGATATAGAGGTGCAAGGTTTTTTCGTTTTTTTCAAGATGGCGGCCGAACCACGTGGCCTATGACGTCATAATTAGCATTACAAAATTGTTCAGGTGTAGTTGGACCTATGGTGAACATTTCCTGTCAATCGGACCAACGGTTGCAGAGAAAATCATATTTATTCTGTGCGGACAAACAAACAAACAGACAAACAGACAAACGGACTGAAATGCAATACCCTCTCCTCAGGCGAGGGTAACAATGAACACAGTGGAAAATGAGGAAACAATGCCAGCAGGGTAGAAGGAGAATTGGAGGAAGAATGGGCGAGGGGTAGAATGAGAGAGTAAGGAGACGGAGAGGAAAACACAAGGGTGGAATAAGTGGAATACAAGCTCAAACACAGACAGAAGGTGGCTGGAAGAAGAGGAAGGCAAAACCGGCCAGGATGAAACAGCAATTGCACAAAGAACGAGAAATAGGGATAGCACATAATAACCTGGAATGCAATGGTGGGCTATGGGAGACTGGGAGAGGGTAGTTGGAGCTGTGAGGGCTGCTATAAATGTACTAGTATGAAAGCGCGCCAAAAATGAAAGGTAGGAACCGTTTATTTGACTGCACAGCCTCGTGGGCGTGCCAAAATCGGAAGCCTCGACCTTACGGTGGTTTGGGTCTTTTTGGTCCTTTTTTTGGTCTTTTGTGTCTTTGGGTCCTCCTAGCGTCAGGTGTTTATTTATTAGACATCCTACCGAGATAAATGAACACTCATTTTACTCTGCACACGTTACACGTCATGTACAGCAAATCTCACCTCCTTACATCTTGTTTTTATTGTTATTAAAAAAAATAAAAAAATAAAAAATTAAATAAATCGCACCCGTGTCCAATGGAAGTGTTCAGTTTGGCATTTTTAATATGAAATAGCCAAAGCCTAGAAACGAATGAAACCCTTTAGAATTAACCTTTATAACCCATTAAAATGACACTTTAGAACCATCTAGAATTACGCTTTAGAACCCCCTAGTATTACTCTTTAGAACCCTCTAGAATTACTCTTTAGAACCCTCCATAACCCATTGTAATTACACTTTATAACCATCTAGAATTACCCTTTAGAACCCCCCTAGAATTACTCTTTAGAACCCTCTAGAATTACTCTTTAGAACCCTCTATAACCCATTGTAATTACACTTTAGAACCATCGAAAATTACCCTTTATAACCATCTAGAATTACCCTTTAGAACCCCCTAGAATTACTCTTTAGAACCCCCTAGAATTACTCTTTAGAGCCCTCTAGAATTACTCTTTAGAACCCTCTATAACCCATTGTAATTACACTTTAGAACCATCGAGAATTACCCTTTATAACCCTCTGTTTCTTACCCTTTAGAAACCCCTAGAATTACCCTTTAGAAACCCCTAGAATTATCCTTTAGAACCCCCTAGAATTACTCTTTAGAACCCCCTAGAATTACTCTTTAGAACCCTCTAGAATTACTCTTTAGAACCCTCTATAACCCATTGTAATTACACTTTAGAACCATCGAGAATTACCGTTTATAACCATCTAGAATTACCCTTTAGAACCCCCTAGAATTACTCTTTAGAACCCCCTAGAATTACTCTTTAGAACCCTCTGGAAATACTCTTTAGAACCCTCTATAACCCATTGTAATTACACTTTAGAACCATCGAGAATTACCCTTTATAACCCTCTAGAATTACTCTTCAGAACCCCCTAGAATTACCCTTTAGAACCCCCAAGAATTCATCTTTAGATCCCCCTATCAACCACTGAATTAGTAATGGTTCTTTGCCATTACAAATAATTCTGTGCTACAATAACTTGTATATTATTTACTCATATAATTCTGTACATTTGTTGAGTTTCTTATACACATGATTTTTGTGGTACTTCCTCCTCCGGTGCACTGTTCAACACAGCTCCTCTTGCAAGCAACTGTACCTGGCTCATGGTTATTTGTGTATGTGTGCTTCCCATGGTTATTACCTCACCTCGCTCGGTCCCGATCTATCACACCCCCAAGAATTACCCTTTAGAACCCACTACAATTAGCCTTTAGAACCCCCTAGAATTATTCTTCAGAACCACCTAGAATTATTCTACAGAACCCCCTAGAATTATTCTTCAGAACCCCCTAGAATTACCCTTTAGAACCCTCTAGAATTACCCTTTAGAACCCCCTAGAATTATTCTTCAGAACCCCCTAGAATTATTCTTCAGAACCCCCAAGAATTATTCTTCAGAACCCCCTAGAATTACCCTTTAGAACCCTCTAGAATTACCCTTTAGAACGCCCGAGAATTATTCTTCAGAACCCCCTAGAATTATTCTTCAGAACCCCCTAGAATTATTCTTCAGAACCCCCTAGAATTATTCTTCAGAACCCCCTAGAATTACCCTTTAGAACCCTCTAGAATTACCCTTTAGAACCCCCTAGAATTATTCTTCAGAACTCCCTAGAATTATTCTTCAGAACCCCCTAGAATTACCCTTTAGAACCCTCTAGAATTACCCTTTAGAACCCCCTAGAATTATTCTTCAGAACCCCCTAGAATTATTCTGCAGAACCCCCTAGAATTATACTTCAGAACCCCCTAGAATTATACTTCAGAACCCCACAGAATTATTCTTCAGAACCCCCTAGAATTATTCTTCAGAACCCCCTAGAATTATTCTTCAGAACCCCCTAGAATTATTCTTCAGAACCCGCTAGAATTACCCTTTAGAACCCTCTAGAATTACCCTTTAGGACCCCCTAGAATTATTCTTCAGAACCCCCTAGAATTACCCTTTAGAACCCTCTAGAATTACCGTTTAGAACCCACTAGAATTAGCCTTTAGAATTGCCCTTTAAATCCCTTTATAATTACCCTGTATAAACCATTCCAATTACTGTTTAGAATTACCCTTTGGAACCCTTTAAAATTACCCTTTAAAATCACCCTCCAGAAATGAACAGGATGGGTTAAATGTTCTTCTTCTTCGTTTATTATGGTCCTTCCTTTTACGGATGGACGGATGGATGGGTTGGAAGGAAGGACATCGCCACACACACACACACACACACACACAAACACACACACACACACACACACACACACACAATGTCTCGTTTAGTATTCATGCGGCATTTGGAAAGTCCTGTATTTAATGTCACACAGTATCTGCAGAGACAGGTAGATCATTGTGTGCCGATAAATTAGGATCGATTCTTGACGTCTCATATCCAACATATAGTTCCTTTGGGTTTCAATGGGATATAAAATCCAATTATATGAAGCATGTGTGTGTGTTGGATGAAGTTGCAGGTATAAATAGGCCGGGTCGGGTTAATAGATTTAAAATAAGTAAATGTTAGTTTAAGTTTGGCTACAGGAAGTTCAACATGATACTCACGGCCCCCACGGGTATGATTGACCAAATGAATTCCTCTATCAGTTTACTTGTTGCATTGTAAAAATGTATTCAAAACATGTTAAAATGTATTCAAAACATGTTAAAATGTATTCAAAACATGTTAAAATGTATTCAAAACAACATGCTAAAATGTATTCAAAACAAGATGTTAAAATGTATTCAAAACAACATGTTAAAATGTATTCAAAACAACATGTTAAAATGTATTCAAAACAACATGTTAAAATGTATTCAAAACAACATGTTAAAATGTATTCAAAACAACATGTTAAAATGTATTCAAAACAACATGTTAAAATGTATTCAAAACAACATGTTAAAATGTATTCAAAACAACATGTTAAAATGTATTCAAAACAACATGTTAAAATGTATTCAAAACAACATGTTAAAATGTATTCAAAACAACATGTTAAAATGTATTCAAAACAACATGTTAAAATGTATTCAAAACAACATGTTAAAATGTATTCAAAACAACATGTTAAAATGTATTCAAAACAACATGCTAAAATGTATTCAAAACAACATGTTAAAATGTATTCAAAACAACATGTTAAAATGTATTCAAAACAACATGTTAAAATGTATTCAAAACAACATGTTAAGATGTATTCAAAACAACATGTTAAGATGAATTCAAAACAACATGTTAAAATGTATTCAAAACAACATGTTAAAATGTATTCAAAACAACATGTTAAAATGTATTCAAAACAACATGTTAAAATGTATTCAAAACAACATGTTAAAATGTATTCAAAACAACATGTTAAAATGTATTCAAAACAACATGTTAAAATGTATTCAAAACAACATGTTAAAATGTATTCAAAACAAGATGTTAAAATAAATTCAAAACAACATGTTAAAATGTATTCAAAACAACATGTTAAAATGTATTCAAAACAACATGTTAAAATGTATTCAAAACAACATGTTAAAATGTATTCAAAACAACATGTTAAAATGTATCCAAAACAACATGTTAAAATGTATCCAAAACAACATGTTAAAATGTATTCAAAACAACATGTTAAAATGTATTCAAAACAACATGTTAAAATGTATTCAAAACAACATGTTAAAATGTATTCAAAACAACATGTTAAAATGTATTCAAAACAACATGTTAAAATGTATTCAAAACAACATGTTAAAATGTATTCAAAAAAACATGTTAAAATGTATTCAAAACAACATGTTAAAATGTATTCAAAACAACATTTTAAAATGTATTCAAAACAACATGTTAAAATGTATTCAAAACAACATGTTAAAATGTATTCAAAACAACATGTTAAAATGTATTCAAAACAACATGTTAAAATGTATTCAAAACAACATGCTAAAATGTATTCAAAACAACATGTTAAAATGTATTCAAAACAACATGTTAAAATGTATTCAAAACAACATGTTAAAATGTATTCAAAACAACATGTTAAGATGTATTCAAAACAACATGTTAAGATGTATTCAAAACAACATGTTAAGATGTATTCAAAACAACATGTTAAAATGTATTCAAAACAACATGTTAAAATGTATTCAAAACAACATGTTAAAATGTATTCAAAACAACATGTTAAAATGTATTCAAAACAACATGTTAAAATGTATTCAAAACAACATGTTAAAATGTATTCAAAACAACATGTTAAAATGTATTCAAAACAACATGTTAAAATGTATTCAAAACAACATGTTAAAATGTATTCAAAACAACATGTTAAAATGTATTCAAAACAACATGTTAAAATGTATTCAAAACAAGATGTTAAAATAAATTCAAAACAACATGTTAAAATGTATTCAAAACAACATGTTAAAATGTATTCAAAACAACATGTTAAAATGTATTCAAAACAACATGTTAAAATGTATTCAAAACAACATGTTAAAATGTATTCAAAACAACATGTTAAAATGTATCCAAAACAACATGTTAAAATGTATCCAAAACAACATGTTAAAATGTATCCAAAACAACATGTTAAAATGTATTCAAAACAACATGTTAAAATGTATTCAAAACAACATGTTAAAATGTATTCAAAACAACATGTTAAAATGTATTCAAAACAACATGTTCAAATGTATTCAAAACAACATGTTAAAATGTATTCAAAACAACATGTTAAAATGTATTCAAAACAACATGTTAAAATGTATTCAAAACAACATGTTAAAATGTATTCAAAACAACATGTTAAAATGTATTCAAAACAACATGTTAAAATGTATTCAAAACAACATGTTAAAATGCATTCAAAACAACATGTTAAAATGCATTCAAAACAACATGTTAAAATGCATTCAAAACAACATGTTAAAATGTATTCAAAACAACATGTTAAAATGCATTCAAAACAACATGTTAAAATGTATTCAAAACAACATGTTAAAATGTATTCAAAACAACATGTTAAAATGTATTCAAAACAACATGTTAAAATGTATTCAAAACAACATGTTAAAATGTATTCAAAACAACATCTTAAAATGTATTCAAAACAACATGTTAAAATGTATTCAAAACAACATGTTAAAATGTATTCAAAACAACATGTTCAAATGTATTCAAAACAACATGTTAAAATGTATTCAAAACAACATGTTAAAATGTATTCAAAACAACATGTTAAAATGTATTCAAAACAACATGTTAAAATGTATTCAAAACAACATGTTAAAATGTATTCAAAACAACATGTTAAAATGTATTCAAAACAACGTGTTAAAATGTATTCAAAACAACGTGTTAAAATGTATTCAAAACATCATGTTAAAATGTATTCAAAACAACATGTTAAAATGTATTCAAAACAACATGTTAAAATGTATTCAAAACAACGTGTTAAAATGTATTCAAAACAACATGTTAAAATGTATTCAAAACAACATGTTAAAATGTTTCAAAACAATTCAAAACAACATGTTAAAATGTATTCAAAACAACATGTAAAAATGTATTCAAAACAACATGTAAAAATGTATTCAAAACAACATGTTAAAATGCATTCAAAACAACATGTTAAAATGTATTCAAAACAACATGTTAAAATGTATTCAAAACAACATGTTAAAATGTATTCAAAACAACACGTTAAAATGTATTCAAAACAACATGTTAAAATGTATTCAAAACAACATGTTAAAATGTATTCAAAACAACATGTTAAAATGTATTCAAAACAACATGTTAAAATGTATTCAAAACAACATGTTAAAATGTATTCAAAACAACATGTTAAAATGTATTCAAAACAACATGTTAAAATGTATTCAAAACAACATGTTAAAATGTATTCAAAACAACATGTTAAAATGTATTCAAAACAACATGTTAAAATGTTTCAAAACAATTCAAAACAACATGTTAAAATGTATTCAAAACAACATGTTAAAATGTATTCAAAACAACATGTTAAAATGTATTCAAAACAACATGTTAAAATGTATTCAAAACAACATGTTAAAATGTATCCAAAACAACATGTTAAAATGTATCCAAAACAACATGTTAAAATGTATTCAAAACAACATGTTAAAATGTATTCAAAACAACATGTTAAAATGTATTCAAAACAACATGTTAAAATGTATTCAAAACAACATGTTAAAATGTATTCAAAAAAACATGTTAAAATGTATTCAAAACAACATGTTAAAATGTATTCAAAACAACATTTTAAAATGTATTCAAAACAACATGTTAAAATGTATTCAAAACAACATGTTAAAATGTATTCAAAACAACATGTTAAAATGTATTCAAAACAACATGTTAAAATGTATTCAAAACAACATGTTAAAATGTATTCAAAACAACATGCTAAAATGTATTCAAAACAACATGTTAAAATGTATTCAAAACAACATGTTAAAATGTATTCAAAACAACATGTTAAAATGTATTCAAAACAACATGTTAAGATGTATTCAAAACAACATGTTAAGATGTATTCAAAACAACATGTTAAGATGTATTCAAAACAACATGTTAAAATGTATTCAAAACAACATGTTAAAATGTATTCAAAACAACATGTTAAAATGTATTCAAAACAACATGTTAAAATGTATTCAAAACAACATGTTAAAATGTATTCAAAACAACATGTTAAAATGTATTCAAAACAACATGTTAAAATGTATTCAAAACAACATGTTAAAATGTATTCAAAACAACATGTTAAAATGTATTCAAAACAACATGTTAAAATGTATTCAAAACAACATGTTAAAATGTATTCAAAACAAGATGTTAAAATAAATTCAAAACAACATGTTAAAATGTATTCAAAACAACATGTTAAAATGTATTCAAAACAACATGTTAAAATGTATTCAAAACAACATGTTAAAATGTATTCAAAACAACATGTTAAAATGTATTCAAAACAACATGTTAAAATGTATCCAAAACAACATGTTAAAATGTATCCAAAACAACATGTTAAAATGTATCCAAAACAACATGTTAAAATGTATTCAAAACAACATGTTAAAATGTATTCAAAACAACATGTTAAAATGTATTCAAAACAACATGTTAAAATGTATTCAAAACAACATGTTCAAATGTATTCAAAACAACATGTTAAAATGTATTCAAAACAACATGTTAAAATGTATTCAAAACAACATGTTAAAATGTATTCAAAACAACATGTTAAAATGTATTCAAAACAACATGTTAAAATGTATTCAAAACAACATGTTAAAATGTATTCAAAACAACATGTTAAAATGCATTCAAAACAACATGTTAAAATGCATTCAAAACAACATGTTAAAATGCATTCAAAACAACATGTTAAAATGTATTCAAAACAACATGTTAAAATGCATTCAAAACAACATGTTAAAATGTATTCAAAACAACATGTTAAAATGTATTCAAAACAACATGTTAAAATGTATTCAAAACAACATGTTAAAATGTATTCAAAACAACATGTTAAAATGTATTCAAAACAACATCTTAAAATGTATTCAAAACAACATGTTAAAATGTATTCAAAACAACATCTTAAAATGTATTCAAAACAACATGTTCAAATGTATTCAAAACAACATGTTAAAATGTATTCAAAACAACATGTTAAAATGTATTCAAAACAACATGTTAAAATGTATTCAAAACAACATGTTAAAATGTATTCAAAACAACATGTTAAAATGTATTCAAAACAACATGTTAAAATGTATTCAAAACAACGTGTTAAAATGTATTCAAAACAACGTGTTAAAATGTATTCAAAACATCATGTTAAAATGTATTCAAAACAACATGTTAAAATGTATTCAAAACAACATGTTAAAATGTATTCAAAACAACGTGTTAAAATGTATTCAAAACAACATGTTAAAATGTATTCAAAACAACATGTTAAAATGTTTCAAAACAATTCAAAACAACATGTTAAAATGTATTCAAAACAACATGTAAAAATGTATTCAAAACAACATGTAAAAATGTATTCAAAACAACATGTTAAAATGCATTCAAAACAACATGTTAAAATGTATTCAAAACAACATGTTAAAATGTATTCAAAACAACATGTTAAAATGTATTCAAAACAACACGTTAAAATGTATTCAAAACAACATGTTAAAATGTATTCAAAACAACATGTTAAAATGTATTCAAAACAACATGTTAAAATGTATTCAAAACAACATGTTAAAATGTATTCAAAACAACATGTTAAAATGTATTCAAAACAACATGTTAAAATGTATTCAAAACAACATGTTAAAATGTATTCAAAACAACATGTTAAAATGTATTCAAAACAACATGTTAAAATGTATTCAAAACAACATGTTAAAATGTTTCAAAACAATTCAAAACAACATGTTAAAATGTATTCAAAACAACATGTTAAAATGTATTCAAAACAACATGTTAAAATGTATTCAAAACAACATGTTAAAATGTATTCAAAACAACATGTTAAAATGTATCCAAAACAACATGTTAAAATGTATCCAAAACAACATGTTAAAATGTATTCAAAACAACATGCTAAAATGTATTCAAAACAAGATGTTAAAATGTATTCAAAACAACATGTTAAAATGTATTCAAAACAACATGTTAAAATGTATTCAAAACAACACGTTAAAATGTATTCAAAACAACATGTTAAAATGTATTCAAAACAACATGTTAAAATGTATTCAAAACAACATGTTAAAATGTATTCAAAACAACATGTTAAAATGTATTCAAAACAACATGTTAAAATGTATTCAAAACAACATGTTAAAATGTATTCAAAACAACATGTTAAAATGTATTCAAAACAACATGTTAAAATGTATTCAAAACAACATGTTAAAATGTATTCAAAACAACATGTTAAAATGTTTCAAAACAATTCAAAACAACATGTTAAAATGTATTCAAAACAACATGTTAAAATGTATTCAAAACAACATGTTAAAATGTATTCAAAACAACATGTTAAAATGTATTCAAAACAACATGTTAAAATGTATCCAAAACAACATGTTAAAATGTATTCAAAACAACATGTTAAAATGTATTCAAAACAACATGCTAAAATGTATTCAAAACAAGATGTTAAAATGTATTCAAAACAACATGTTAAAATGTATTCAAAACAACATGTTAAAATGTATTCAAAACAACATGTTAAAATGTATTCAAAACAACATGTTAAAATGTATTCAAAACAACATGTTAAAATGTATTCAAAACAACATGTTAAAATGTATTCAAAACAACATGTTAAAATGTATTCAAAACAACATGTTAAAATGTATTCAAAACAACATGTTAAAATGTATTCAAAACAACATGTTAAAATGTATTCAAAACAACATGTTAAAATGTATTCAAAACAACATGTTAAAATGTATTCAAAACAACATGTTAAAATGTATTCAAAACAACATGTTAAAATGTATTCAAAACAACATGCTAAAATGTATTCAAAACAACATGTTAAAATGTATTCAAAACAACATGTTAAAATGTATTCAAAACAACATGTTAAAATGTATTCAAAACAACATGTTAAGATGTATTCAAAACAACATGTTAAGATGAATTCAAAACAACATGTTAAAATGTATTCAAAACAACATGTTAAAATGTATTCAAAACAACATGTTAAAATGTATTCAAAACAACATGTTAAAATGTATTCAAAACAACATGTTAAAATGTATTCAAAACAACATGTTAAAATGTATTCAAAACAACATGTTAAAATGTATTCAAAACAACATGTTAAAATGTATTCAAAACAAGATGTTAAAATAAATTCAAAACAACATGTTAAAATGTATTCAAAACAACATGTTAAAATGTATTCAAAACAACATGTTAAAATGTATTCAAAACAACATGTTAAAATGTATTCAAAACAACATGTTAAAATGTATCCAAAACAACATGTTAAAATGTATCCAAAACAACATGTTAAAATGTATTCAAAACAACATGTTAAAATGTATTCAAAACAACATGTTAAAATGTATTCAAAACAACATGTTAAAATGTATTCAAAACAACATGTTAAAATGTATTCAAAACAACATGTTAAAATGTATTCAAAACAACATGTTAAAATGTATTCAAAAAAACATGTTAAAATGTATTCAAAACAACATGTTAAAATGTATTCAAAACAACATTTTAAAATGTATTCAAAACAACATGTTAAAATGTATTCAAAACAACATGTTAAAATGTATTCAAAACAACATGTTAAAATGTATTCAAAACAACATGTTAAAATGTATTCAAAACAACATGTTAAAATGTATTCAAAACAACATGCTAAAATGTATTCAAAACAACATGTTAAAATGTATTCAAAACAACATGTTAAAATGTATTCAAAACAACATGTTAAAATGTATTCAAAACAACATGTTAAGATGTATTCAAAACAACATGTTAAGATGTATTCAAAACAACATGTTAAGATGTATTCAAAACAACATGTTAAGATGTATTCAAAACAACATGTTAAAATGTATTCAAAACAACATGTTAAAATGTATTCAAAACAACATGTTAAAATGTATTCAAAACAACATGTTAAAATGTATTCAAAACAACATGTTAAAATGTATTCAAAACAACATGTTAAAATGTATTCAAAACAACATGTTAAAATGTATTCAAAACAACATGTTAAAATGTATTCAAAACAACATGTTAAAATGTATTCAAAACAACATGTTAAAATGTATTCAAAACAACATGTTAAAATGTATTCAAAACAAGATGTTAAAATAAATTCAAAACAACATGTTAAAATGTATTCAAAACAACATGTTAAAATGTATTCAAAACAACATGTTAAAATGTATTCAAAACAACATGTTAAAATGTATTCAAAACAACATGTTAAAATGTATTCAAAACAACATGTTAAAATGTATCCAAAACAACATGTTAAAATGTATCCAAAACAACATGTTAAAATGTATCCAAAACAACATGTTAAAATGTATTCAAAACAACATGTTAAAATGTATTCAAAACAACATGTTAAAATGTATTCAAAACAACATGTTAAAATGTATTCAAAACAACATGTTCAAATGTATTCAAAACAACATGTTAAAATGTATTCAAAACAACATGTTAAAATGTATTCAAAACAACATGTTAAAATGTATTCAAAACAACATGTTAAAATGTATTCAAAACAACATGTTAAAATGTATTCAAAACAACATGTTAAAATGTATTCAAAACAACATGTTAAAATGCATTCAAAACAACATGTTAAAATGCATTCAAAACAACATGTTAAAATGCATTCAAAACAACATGTTAAAATGTATTCAAAACAACATGTTAAAATGCATTCAAAACAACATGTTAAAATGTATTCAAAACAACATGTTAAAATGTATTCAAAACAACATGTTAAAATGTATTCAAAACAACATGTTAAAATGTATTCAAAACAACATGTTAAAATGTATTCAAAACAACATCTTAAAATGTATTCAAAACAACATGTTAAAATGTATTCAAAACAACATGTTAAAATGTATTCAAAACAACATGTTCAAATGTATTCAAAACAACATGTTAAAATGTATTCAAAACAACATGTTAAAATGTATTCAAAACAACATGTTAAAATGTATTCAAAACAACATGTTAAAATGTATTCAAAACAACATGTTAAAATGTATTCAAAACAACATGTTAAAATGTATTCAAAACAACGTGTTAAAATGTATTCAAAACAACGTGTTAAAATGTATTCAAAACATCATGTTAAAATGTATTCAAAACAACATGTTAAAATGTATTCAAAACAACATGTTAAAATGTATTCAAAACAACGTGTTAAAATGTATTCAAAACAACATGTTAAAATGTATTCAAAACAACATGTTAAAATGTTTCAAAACAATTCAAAACAACATGTTAAAATGTATTCAAAACAACATGTAAAAATGTATTCAAAACAACATGTAAAAATGTATTCAAAACAACATGTTAAAATGCATTCAAAACAACATGTTAAAATGTATTCAAAACAACATGTTAAAATGTATTCAAAACAACATGTTAAAATGTATTCAAAACAACACGTTAAAATGTATTCAAAACAACATGTTAAAATGTATTCAAAACAACATGTTAAAATGTATTCAAAACAACATGTTAAAATGTATTCAAAACAACATGTTAAAATGTATTCAAAACAACATGTTAAAATGTATTCAAAACAACATGTTAAAATGTATTCAAAACAACATGTTAAAATGTATTCAAAACAACATGTTAAAATGTATTCAAAACAACATGTTAAAATGTATTCAAAACAACATGTTAAAATGTTTCAAAACAATTCAAAACAACATGTTAAAATGTATTCAAAACAACATGTTAAAATGTATTCAAAACAACATGTTAAAATGTATTCAAAACAACATGTTAAAATGTATTCAAAACAACATGTTAAAATGTATCCAAAACAACATGTTAAAATGTATCCAAAACAACATGTTAAAATGTATTCAAAACAACATGTTAAAATGTATTCAAAACAACATGTTAAAATGTATTCAAAACAACATGTTAAAATGTATTCAAAACAACATGTTAAAATGTATTCAAAACAACATGTTAAAATGTATTCAAAACAACATGTTAAAATGTATTCAAAACAACATGTTAAAATGTATTCAAAACAACATGTTAAAATGTATTCAAAACAACATGTTAAAATGTATTCAAAACAACATTTTAAAATGTATTCAAAACAACATGTTAAAATGTATTCAAAACAACATGTTAAAATGTATTCAAAACAACATGTTAAAATGTATTCAAAACAACATGTTAAAATGTATTCAAAACAACATGTTAAAATGTATTCAAAACAACATGCTAAAATGTATTCAAAACAACATGTTAAAATGTATTCAAAACAACATGTTAAAATGTATTCAAAACAACATGTTAAAATGTATTCAAAACAACATGTTAAGATGTATTCAAAACAACATGTTAAGATGTATTCAAAACAACATGTTAAGATGTATTCAAAACAACATGTTAAAATGTATTCAAAACAACATGTTAAAATGTATTCAAAACAACATGTTAAAATGTATTCAAAACAACATGTTAAAATGTATTCAAAACAACATGTTAAAATGTATTCAAAACAACATGTTAAAATGTATTCAAAACAACATGTTAAAATGTATTCAAAACAACATGTTAAAATGTATTCAAAACAACATGTTAAAATGTATTCAAAACAAGATGTTAAAATAAATTCAAAACAACATGTTAAAATGTATTCAAAACAACATGTTAAAATGTATTCAAAACAACATGTTAAAATGTATTCAAAACAACATGTTAAAATGTATTCAAAACAACATGTTAAAATGTATTCAAAACAACATGTTAAAATGTATCCAAAACAACATGTTAAAATGTATCCAAAACAACATGTTAAAATGTATCCAAAACAACATGTTAAAATGTATTCAAAACAACATGTTAAAATGTATTCAAAACAACATGTTAAAATGTATTCAAAACAACATGTTAAAATGTATTCAAAACAACATGTTAAAATGTATTCAAAACAACATGTTAAAATGTATTCAAAACAACATGTTAAAATGTATTCAAAACAACATGTTAAAATGTATTCAAAACAACATGTTAAAATGTATTCAAAACAACATGTTAAAATGTATTCAAAACAACATGTTAAAATGTATTCAAAACAACATGTTAAAATGTATTCAAAACAACATGTTAAAATGCATTCAAAACAACATGTTAAAATGCATTCAAAACAACATGTTAAAATGCATTCAAAACAACATGTTAAAATGTATTCAAAACAACATGTTAAAATGCATTCAAAACAACATGTTAAAATGTATTCAAAACAACATGTTAAAATGTATTCAAAACAACATGTTAAAATGTATTCAAAACAACATGTTAAAATGTATTCAAAACAACATCTTAAAATGTATTCAAAACAACATGTTAAAATGTATTCAAAACAACATGTTCAAATGTATTCAAAACAACATGTTAAAATGTATTCAAAACAACATGTTAAAATGTATTCAAAACAACATGTTAAAATGTATTCAAAACAACATGTTAAAATGTATTCAAAACAACATGTTAAAATGTATTCAAAACAACATGTTAAAATGTATTCAAAACAACGTGTTAAAATGTATTCAAAACAACGTGTTAAAATGTATTCAAAACATCATGTTAAAATGTATTCAAAACAACATGTTAAAATGTATTCAAAACAACATGTTAAAATGTATTCAAAACAACGTGTTAAAATGTATTCAAAACAACATGTTAAAATGTATTCAAAACAACATGTTAAAATGTTTCAAAACAATTCAAAACAACATGTTAAAATGTATTCAAAACAACATGTAAAAATGTATTCAAAACAACATGTAAAAATGTATTCAAAACAACATGTTAAAATGCATTCAAAACAACATGTTAAAATGTATTCAAAACAACATGTTAAAATGTATTCAAAACAACATGTTAAAATGTATTCAAAACAACACGTTAAAATGTATTCAAAACAACATGTTAAAATGTATTCAAAACAACATGTTAAAATGTATTCAAAACAACATGTTAAAATGTATTCAAAACAACATGTTAAAATGTATTCAAAACAACATGTTAAAATGTATTCAAAACAACATGTTAAAATGTATTCAAAACAACATGTTAAAATGTATTCAAAACAACGTGTTAAAATGTATTCAAAACAACATGTTAAAATGTTTCAAAACAATTCAAAACAACATGTTAAAATGTATTCAAAACAACATGTAAAAATGTATTCAAAACAACATGTTAAAATGTATTCAAAACAACATGTTAAAATGTATTCAAAACAACATGTTAAAATGTATTCAAAACAACATGTTAAAATGTATTCAAAACAACATGTTAAAATGTATTCAAAACAACACGTTAAAATGTATTCAAAACAACATGTTAAAATGTATTCAAAACAACATGTTAAAATGTATTCAAAACAACATGTTAAAATGTATTCAAAACAACATGTTAAAATGTATTGAAAACAACATGTTAAAATGTATTGAAAACAACATGTTAAAATGTATTCAAAACAACACGTTAAAATGTATTCAAAACAACATGTTAAAATGTATTCAAAACAACATGTTAAAATGTATTCAAAACAACATGTTAAAATGTATTCAAAACAACATGTTAAAATGTATTCAAAACAACATGTTAAAATGTATTCAAAACATGTTAAAATGTATTCAAAACATGTTAAAATGTATTCAAAACAACATGCTAAAATGTATTCAAAACAAGATGTTAAAATGTATTCAAAACTACATGTTAAAATGTATTCAAAACAACATGTTAAAATGTATTCAAAACAACATGTTAAAATGTATTCAAAACAACATGTTAAAATGTATTCAAAACAACATGTTAAAATGTATTCAAAACAACATGTTAAAATGTATTCAAAACATGTTAAAATGTATTCAAAACATGTTAAAATGTATTCAAAACAACATGCTAAAATGTATTCAAAACAAGATGTTAAAATGTATTCAAAACTACATGTTAAAATGTATTCAAAACAACATGTTAAAATGTATTCAAAACAACATGTTAAAATGTATTCAAAACAACATGTTAAAATGTATTCAAAATAACATGTTAAAATGTATTCAAAACAACATGTTAAAATGTATTCAAAACAACATGTTAAAATGTATTCAAAACAACATGTTAAAATGTATTCAAAACAACATGTTAAAATGTATTCAAAACAACATGTTAAAATGTATTCAAAACAACATGTTAAAATGTATTCAAAACAACATGTTAAAATGTATTCAAAACAACATGTTAAAATGTATTCAAAACAACATGTTAAAATGTATTCAAAACAACATGTTAAAATGTATTCAAAACAACATGCTAAAATGTATTCAAAACAACATGTTAAAATGTATTCAAAACAACATGTTAAAATGTATTCAAAACAACATGTTAAAATGTATTCAAAACAACATGTTAAGATGTATTCAAAACAACATGTTAAGATGTATTCAAAACAACATGTTAAGATGTATTCAAAACAACATGTTAAGATGTATTCAAAACAACATGTTAAAATGTATTCAAAACAACATGTTAAAATGTATTCAAAACAACATGTTAAAATGTATTCAAAACAACATGTTAAAATGTATTCAAAACAACATGTTAAAATGTATTCAAAACAACATGTTAAAATGTATTCAAAACAACATGTTAAAATGTATTCAAAACAAGATGTTAAAATGTATTCAAAACAAGATGTTAAAATAAATTCAAAACAACATGTTAAAATGTATTCAAAACAACATGTTAAAATGTATTCAAAACAACATGTTAAAATGTATTCAAAACAACATGTTAAAATGTATTCAAAACAACATGTTAAAATGTATTCAAAACAACATGTTAAAATGTATCCAAAACAACATGTTAAAATGTATCCAAAACAACATGTTAAAATGTATTCAAAACAACATGTTAAAATGTATTCAAAACAACATGTTAAAATGTATTCAAAACAACATGTTAAAATGTATTCAAAACAACATGTTAAAATGTATTCAAAACAACATGTTAAAATGTATTCAAAACAACATGTTAAAATGTATTCAAAACAACATGTTAAAATGTATTCAAAACAACATGTTAAAATGTATTCAAAACAACATTTTAAAATGTATTCAAAACAACATGTTAAAATGTATTCAAAACAACATGTTAAAATGTATTCAAAACAACATGTTAAAATGTATTCAAAACAACATGTTAAAATGCATTCAAAACAACATGTTAAAATGCATTCAAAACAACATATTAAAATGCATTCAAAACAACATGTTAAAATGTATTCAAAACAACATGTTAAAATGCATTCAAAACAACATGTTAAAATGTATTCAAAACAACATGTTAAAATGTATTCAAAACAACATATTAAAATGTATTCAAAACAACATATTAAAATGTATTCAAAACAACATCTTAAAATGTATTCAAAACAACATGTTAAAATGTATTCAAAACAACATGTTAAAATGTATTCAAAACAACATGTTAAAATGTATTCAAAACAACATGTTAAAATGTATTCAAAACAACATGTTAAAATGTATTCAAAACAACATGTTAAAATGTATTCAAAACAACATGTTAAAATGTATTCAAAACAACATGTTAAAATGTATTCAAAAGAACATGTTAAAATGTATTCAAAACAACATGTTAAAATGTATTCAAAACAACGTGTTAAAATGTATTCAAAACAACGTGTTAAAATGTATTCAAAACAACATGTTAAAATGTATTCAAAACAACATGTTAAAATGTATTCAAAACAACATGTTAAAATGTATTCAAAACAACGTGTTAAAATGTATTCAAAACAACATGTTAAAATGTATTCAAAACAATATGTTAAAATGTATTCAAAACAACATGTTAAAATGTTTCAAAACAATTCAAAACAACATGTTAAAATGTACTCAAAACAACATGTTAAAATGTACTCAAAACAACATGTAAAAATGTATTCAAAACAACATGTAAAAATGTATTCAAAACAACATGTTAAAATGTATTCAAAACAACATGTTAAAATGTATTCAAAACAACATGTTAAAATGTATTCAAAACAACATGTTAAAATGTATTCAAAACAACACGTTAAAATGTATTCAAAACAACATGTTAAAATGCATTCAAAACAACATGTTAAAATGTATTCAAAACAACATGTTAAAATGTATTCAAAACAACATGTTAAGATGTATTCAAAACAACATGTTAAAATGTATTCAAAACAACATGTTAAAATGTATTCAAAACAACATGTTAAAATGTATTCAAAACAACATGTTAAAATGTATTCAAAACAACATGTTAAAATGTATTCAAAACAACATGTTAAAATGTATTCAAAACAACATGTTAAAATGTATTCAAAACAACATGTTAAAATGTATTCAAAACAACATGTTAAAATGTATTCAAAACAACGTGTTAAAATGTATTCAAAACAACATGTTAAAATGTATTCAAAACAACATGTTAAAATGTTTCAAAACAATTCAAAACAACATGTTAAAATGTATTCAAAACAACATGTAAAAATGTATTCAAAACAACATGTTAAAATGTTTCAAAACAATTCAAAACAACATGTTAAAATGTATTCAAAACAACATGTAAAAATGTATTCAAAACAACATGTTAAAATGTATTCAAACAACATGTTAAAATGTATTCAAAACAACATGTTAAAATGTATTCAAAACAACATGTTAAAATGTATTCAAAACAACATGTTAAAATGTATTCAGAACAACACATTAAAATGTATTCAAAACAACATGTTAAAATGTATTCAAAACAACATGTTAAAATGTATTCAAAACAACATGTTAAAATGTATTCAAAACAACATGTTAAAATGTATTCAAAACAACATGTTAAAATGTATTCAAAACAACATGTTAAAATGTATTCAAAACAACATGTTAAAATGTATTCAAAACAACACGTTAAAATGTATTCAAAACAACATGTTAAAATGTATTCAAAACAACATGTTAAAATGTATTCAAAACAACATGTTAAAATGTATTCAAAACAACATGTTAAAATGTATTCAAAACAACATGTTAAAATGTATTCAAAACAACATGTTAAGATGTATTCAAAACAACATGTTAAAATGTATTCAAAACAACATGTTAAGATGTATTCAAAACAACATGTTAAAATGTATTCAAAACAACATGTTAAAATGTATTCAAAACAACATGTTAAAATGTATTCAAAACAACATGTTAAAATGTATTCAAAACAACATGTTAAAATGTATTCAAAACAACATGTTAAAATGTATTCAAAACAACATGTTAAAATGTATTCAAAACAACATGTTAAAATGTATTCAAAACAACATGTTAAAATGTATTCAAAACAACATGTTAAGATGTATTCAAAACAACATGCTAAAATGTATTCAAAACAACATGTTAAAATGTATTCAAAACAACATGTTAAAATGTATTCAAAACAACATGTTAAAATGTATTCAAAACAACATGTTAAAATGTATTCAAAACAACATGTTAAAATGTATTCAAAACAACATGTTAAAATGTATTCAAAACAACATGTTAAAATGTATTCAAAACAACATGTTAAGATGTATTCAAAACAACATATTAAGATGTATTCAAAACAACATGTTAAGATGTATTCAAAACAACATGTTAAAATGTATTCAAAACAACATGTTAAAATGTATTCAAAACAACATTTTAAAATGTATTCAAAACAACATGTTAAAATGTATTCAAAACAACATTTTAAAATGTATTCAAAACAACATGTTAAAATGTATTCAAAACAACATGTTAAAATGTATTCCAAACAACATGTTAAAATGTATTCAAAACAACATGTTAAAATGTATTCAAAACAACATGTTAAAATGTATTCAAAACAACATGTTAAAATGTATTCAAAACAACATGTTAAAATGTATTCAAAACAACATGTTAAAATGTATTCAAAACAACATGTTAAAATGTATTCAAAACAACATGTTGAAATGTATTCAAAACAACATGTTAAAATGTATTCAAAACAACATGTTAAAATGTATTCAAAACAACATGTTAAAATGTATTTAAAACAACATGTTAAAATGTATTCAAAAGAACATGTTAAAATGTATTTAAAACAACATGTAAAAATGTATTCAAAACAACATGTTAAAATGTATTCAAAACAACATGTTAAAATGTATTCCAAGTTCAAAAACTGCACCTTCGATGTAGCAGCGCCATCTGCTGGTGGAGCGTGTTTTACCACTCAGGTATGGTGTAGATAATGAGGGAGCTGGTGAGGCGTGTTTTACAACTCAGGTGTGGTGTAGATAATGAGGCAGCTGGTGAGGCGTGTTTTACCACTCAGGTGTGGGGTACATAATGAGGGAGCTGGTGAGGCGTGTTTTACCACTCAGGTGTGGGGTACATAATGAGGGAGCTGGTGAGGCGTGTTTTACCACTCAGGTGTGGTGTAGATAATGAGGTAGCTGGTGAGGCGTGTTTTACCTTAGGTGTGGTGTAGATAATGAGGAAGCTGGTGAGGCATGTTTTACCACTCAGGTGTGGTGTAGATAATGAGGGAGCTGGTGAGGCGTGTTTTTCCACTCAGGTGTGGTGTCGATAATGAGGCAGCTGGTGAGGCTTGTTTTACCACTCAGGTGTGGTGTCGATAAAATGAGGCAGCTGGTGAGGCTTGTTTTACCACTCAGGTGTGGTGTCGATAAAATGAGGCAGCTGGTGAGGCGTGTTTTACCACTCAGGTGTGGTGTTGATAATGAGGCAGCTGGTGAGGCTTGTTTTACCACTCAGGTGTGGTGTCGATAAAATGAGGCAGCTGGTGAGGCGTGTTTTATCACTCAGGTGTGGTGTAGATAATGAGAGCTGGTGAAGCATGTTTTACCACTCAGGTGTGGTGTAGATCATGAGAGCTGGTGAAACGTGTTTTACCATTCAGGTGTGGTGTAGATAATGAGTGAGCTTGGGGCATCTGTGGGATTATATCCCACCGGACAACCATTGGGGCATCTGTGGGACGTGATGGTGTGAACATGATCTTCCACAGATATTCTGTTGTGATTTGGTGGCCCGAGTTGGTGGCGTGAACTCTCTGCTTGGGAAGAGAGCTGTGGGATAAATCGGGAAATTGGAACGAGCCGAGCATATGGGGACATGCTCGGCTGGAAAGTGTATGGAGAAGCACCCTTCCTTGGTGAAGATGGTGAAATGTGGAAAAATTGCTATGGGTAATCTGAGGGTTAGATGCAAAATTTAAGGGTGATTTTTGTGAGGCCAGGTGGACACTGAAAGCAGTGGCACTATTATTGATCCAGGTGTGTTAGACCAAAGTGTTGGATGCTGGAACAAAAATGGATAGAGTAGCAGGACACAGCCTTCAACTGGCTGCGGGGGCGATTGCGCCAATATTTTGATGCGGGGTTGTAGGGATGGAGTTGGGCAGTCTGGAGGACAACATGGTGTTATGGGTGGTCAAGGTGTGCGGACTGTGTCTTCTGTGATTGCGTCTCTTGGGGGAGCATGGCTCTTGGGTCTGGTCAAGTGTGGGTGGGCACTGGGGGCTGTATGTGGGTGGACTGAGGGATGGGAGAGGTGCAGGGGACGTGATGTGGATGCCACACACTGCGACCGTGCCCCCCCCCCCCCCAGGCCCGATGCTTTGGGAATGGCGGAGTTGGCAGCAGGTGCTCACCACATTGGCCAACTGGGGCTAGTGGAGCACGCGGACGTTATCGGATGATGTTGGAGACCGGGGAACAAAAAGACTGAGTCCCGGCATTTTCTCTCTCTTGGTGTCCCGAGCTGATAAAAAGCGGTCACAGTTCATGCTCTTCAGTCTCTGGCTTCGTGGATGTGATCGCGAGCAGACGCATTCTTTATTTTGGTCTCGGCGATTGGTGCGAGCGGTCGGATCCTTTCCCTGGTTTGTTGGTGCTGACTTTATGACGGCTGTGTGCTGTGCCGTGTGAGCTCGGAGAGACTGCGTGCTTTGTGGACCGTGGGACGGGGACAGAACGAGGCCCTGCCCGCTTCACGTTCGGTGGTTGGCAGGTGAACGAACTTGGCGCCAAGGTGTGTGTTTTCCCGCGCACGGACCAGGGACCCGTTCGAGGACCGATGGGGTTCAAGGGTCGCTGAAAGCTGAGTACTGAGCAAACGCACCACACAATCACAATTTTACTTTTGTTCTTTTATATTCCCTAGTGTTGTTTTACGAGTCTTTGTGGGAGCGCTCCATTTAGGTTTTTAGTTTTACTGTGCATTATTTTGTTATTGGCATTTCTTTCATTAAACCCGATATTGTGGCATTTTCATTCCGTGTCGGGTTGATTATCGTGGTATGAGGACGCTCCAGTGGAATCCGTGCAGGTAAGAGCTTCGCTACCCTCCACTACTCCTCACACGCAGTGGCCGAGTGATGGTTTGTGGCGCTCGAGGCACAGGTCCAAAATAGTGCCCCCTGAAGGCACTGACATCTATCTATCTATAATTCCAGTAATCTCTGTGTGTGTGTCTGTGTGTATGTCTGTGTGTCTGTGTGTATGTCTGTGTGTCTGTGTGTTTGTCTGTGACCGCTGTTTCTTGACAACCACGGGTCCGATATACTTTAAACTTGCCAGGTATATTGCTGGGGACCCGAGGATGTGCCTTTTCAAGGTTTCATATTAATCGGAGAAGTAGTTACCGAGCTATGTCCAAAAAACGATTCAACCAATCAGAGAGCAGCGAGCTATCACGTGTGCCGAACGTGCCGAACAGACTCTGCCTCGGACGGCACATTTGAGAGCGTATTCATTTATTTCACGTTGGCAAACTATGTTGCCGCTATGTTGGCGTTAAACTATGTTTTAAAACTAATTAAAACTAATTTGCGATTCTTTCGCTTTCCTGCGCGTTTGTGCACGCTATGGCGATTTCTTTACCAAACTCCGCAAGCCGTTCGCTTTGGACCAAACCATTTCATGTAAATAGAGGGGGGGGGGGGGGGGGATTGTCACCGTACTCGCAAGCCGTTCGCTTTGGACCAAACCATTTCATGTAAATAGAGGGGGGGGATTGTCACCGTACTCGCAAGCCGTTCGCTTTGGCTTTGCGAATGGACCAAACCATTTCATGTAAATAGAGGGGGGGGATATAATTTTAGATATATATATAGTACGGGCATGCCCTAGTAGTTACAAATTCCTATTGAGGGGCCATACCATATGAAAGAGCTAGCTCTAAGCTTCCCCAGCGGGATCAGCAACAGAGCCCTGGAAGCTTTTCAAAATGAGAATAGATTTAGTTATGATCTGAGATCATTAGGCTCATTAACTACAAAGAGTTCTGGAAAAATTCCTTTGTTTCTAAACACGCGCCATGTTAAGGTGTATAGAGCAGTTTAATAGGTCCTTCCATGACATGGTATTCCCATAACAAAATAAATAACAAAAACAATGATAACATTGTAACAAAGCATTTATTAATACGAATAATAATATGAATACGCATTGCGTAGAGAGCTTCGTCGACAATGGTCAGTCGATCGTGTACGCAGCCCTCGCAAACATCTGTAGGCCTAGGCCTAGCTAGGCGAGGTTGTTTGATCTTGGGCTTAGAATTAAAATTAAAATTGCTTTATTGAATGGATAGATTGGGATAGAATGCAGGACTTACCTACTGTAGGCTATATAGTCTAGACTTCTAGTCGACTGGACCAGGTACGTAGGTCCGACTGGCAGGTACGTACTGAAATCGGTGTAGCTGGCGGAAAACTGAAGTCGGTGTAGATGGCGGAAAACTGAAATCCGTGTACCTGGCTTAAATGAAGTCGGTGTAGATGGCGGAAAACTGAAATTGGTGTACCTGGCTTAAATTAAGTCGGTGTAGCTGGCGTAAATGATGAGCGGTTTCGAATTTAAGATCCGTTCTGTACAGTACTGTATTGTAATACTGTATTGAAGGAGCTGCGCTCCAACGCGAGTCGAAAGAAGTGACGCGACCAAAGACGGAATTCGTCCGAGTTGCTTTATTGAAACAAAACAGCTCAGGTATTCTGACAAAAGCCCGTTTATCGGGCACTAATATATATACACATTTATGTCGGGAAGTTTGCCCGGCAAAAGCTATACCGGGCATGCCCGGGTGTCAAGGGCGAGCCTTGGAAAGGCGAGTCTGGACCTGCCCGGGCGTGTTTGGCTGCGGCCTGGCAAGTCGAGGCTGGGCGTGCCCGGGCGCTCTGGACGAGCACTGGAAAGGCGAGAGCGGGCATGCCCGGACGCTCTGGGTGAGCCCTGGAAAGGCGATAGCGGGCATGCCCGGACGCTCTGGGCGAGCCCTGGAAAGGCGATAGCGGGCATGCCCGGACGCTCTGGGCGAGCCCGGCAAAGACGAGACCGGGCGTGCCCGGGAGGTTCGGGCGTGCCCGGGAACAGTGAGTCCGGGCATGCCCGGGAGAGGCGCGTCTGGCCGTGTTCTGGCCGGTGCAAGGCGATTGTGTGCATCCAGCGGTAACCGCTACAGTATATTGATTTTAATCACCAGGTGAAAATAATTTATCGGTCGCGCCAGACCAAAGCAAGATCACGTGAGCAAGATGGCGGATCATGGAAGGGACAAGATGGCGGATCATGGAAGGGACATTTGAAATGACAACATGAAATTTTGTTCCCCAAGGGAATGGGGAAAAATTTGAATTTTTTTTTTGTTGTGAAATTTGAAATGAAAGTGAAATTTTGAATGGATTTACATATACATGCAATTGCCATAGGGGTTCGCTTACGAAGCTCTCTATTAATAACAATAATAATATTAGTACCATTTGACAATAATAAAACGAATGTGTAATCTCCGCCCTGGTCCAAGCAGACCTGGGCTTGGTGAAAGGTAAACTAATGGTGAGGCAGTAGGGCAGGCAGGTATGCTACAAGGACGTTAACAACAACTACATCAAACACGCATGCAGCAAGGTGTGGTATTTCTATGGCCTGGAGACTAGAGCTGATGAGACAGAGCAGCAGAGGAAGGCAAGGGAGTTAAACAACTCACTTGACACGTGATCCTGGCCGTCGCTGATTGGGACATACACTGTGAGATATCTAGATTTGATCGACGTAATTACACAACAAACGTCCAACAGTTACACCCCTCCATCCGTTACTCCAATGGGCGATCTCCATGTTAGCGAGTGCATATCAAACCTCATTATACAAGATAAGAGATCTACGCAGCAGGCAACCCGATAATTGCTAACACGTAACACGGATTTATTTACTGTGCGAGGTGATAGAAATAGGAATTAGGAAAAAAATTGAATCCGGATGGAAAGGAGTTTATAAACATCGACATGACACATTGACACATAGCAAGGAGTTTAAACTGTAAAATGTGGTTCTGAAAGTTGCTTTTCGTGATCTCACGAGTTCGTTGTATTATAATTTACTAGCAGAAGTACCCGGCATTGCCGGGCGGGGGAGGGGAGGGAAGGGGGAAGGGGAGGGGAGGGGAACAGGGGGGAGGGGTGGAGAGGGGGGGAGGGGGAGGGGGAGGGGGGAGGGGGGTGGGGGAGGGTGGAGGGGGGAAAGGGAGGGGGAGTGGGAGGGAGGGGGAGGAGGGAAGGGGAGGGGGGAGGGGGGAGGAGGAGGGGAGGGGGAGGGGGAGGGGGAGGGGAGGGGGAGGGGAGGAGGGGGGAGGGGGGAGGGGAGGGGGAGGGGAGGGGGGAGGGGAGGGGGGAGGGGGAGGGGGGATGGGGGGAGGGGAGGGGGATGGGGGGAGGGGAGGGGAGGGGGAGGGGGATGGGGGGAGGGGAGGGGGAGGGGGATGGGGGGAGGGGAGTGGGGGGAGGGGAGTGGGGGGAGGGGAGGGGAACGGGGGGGGAGGGGAGGGGAACGGGGGGGAGGGGAGGAGAGGGGGGAGAGGGGGGAGGGGGAGGGGAGGGGGAGGGATAGGGTTAGGGTTAGACAACTACATTTTTGATGAACCCACTCAGCGCACATTGTACATTGAATGGAGTTCACTCCGACACCCTTCCTGCACACAGCACATGGCCACTTCCCAGTTCTTTCCACCTCACAACGTGCTTTACCACTTTTTTTTCTTTTTTTTTTGTATACATAATCGAGGCTCGTGAAAGAGCTAACATTTATCACACAAACAAATCAAACAGACAAAGAACAAAAGTATATAAAAAGGGGAGCAGTAGACAAGATGGGGAGAGAAGGGGAAGCACATAAACACAATATTTGTGAGGGACATCGGGAATGTGTGGGAGGGAGAGGGCCCGGGGGGAGGCAGCGTGGAAAGGGGGGGGGGGGGAGGGGTGGGAGAAGTATAAACACAAGGACACCAAGGACTTCCAGGAAATAAGTTGGTATTTCAAAAAAGAGGATTTGGGGTGAAATTAGCGGGGGTAGAAAAGATCAAGGTTTTGGATGGGGGAAGATAAGAGATGGTGGTGAACAGCTGTCTTAAAGACCTGGAGGGAGGGGTGGGATTGAAGGGAGTGGGGGAGTTTGTCCCAGAGGCGGGAGAAAAGAGGAATTGAAAGAGTGAAGGTGAGCAGAGAGTCTTGATTTTGGCAGTTTAACCATAGATGGTTGCAGGCAGATCTTGTGCGACCTTTAGGAATATTTGGGGGACAGAGCCCAGAGAGAGCTGGAGGAGCAAGGCCGGAGAGGAGTCGGTAGAAGACAGAAAGACCACCAACCTGCCTGCGGTGAGTAAGTGAAAGGCCCTCGGAGGTAGCTTCATCATGGGAGATTCCAATGATTCTGAACCCTTTGGTTTCAACAGCATGAAGACGAGCTAGGTGTGAGGCAGGAGCACCAGCCCAGAGGGGAGAGCAGTATTCCATTGAGCTGCAGATGAAAGCCTTGTATGTGGTGAGGATCTCAGGTGTGCCAAGGAAGGCCTTCGCACGATGGAGGATGCCCAGTCGGCGACTGGCTTTGGAGGCCAGATTTGAAATGTGGTTTTCCCAGGAAAGATCATGGCAGATAGTGAGACCCAAAAGCTTGAGTGACAGAACTTGTTGGAGAGGATTATTCAGAAAGTGGATGGGAGGGTTGTCCAGTCGGACTTTTCGGAGAGACATCGTAAGAGTGTGAGATTTGTCAGGATTGAAAGACATGTTCCACTTGTTTGCCCAGTCAGTGATTTTGTCCAGATCTGCAGAGAGTGAGGAGGCTGCAGACTGCCGATCTGAGGGATGGTGAATGGAGCGGCAGAGAGTGGAGTCATCATCAAAGAGATGGAGAGGATTTTCAAGAGAGTCAGAGAGATCATTGATGAAGACCAGAAAAAGCACAGGGCCCAGAACACTGCCTTGGAGAACTCTAGCCTGAACAGGAAGAGGAGATGAGAGAAACCCATTCAGGGCCACACGTTGACTATGACTCGAGAGGAAGTCCGCCAGCCATGCGTGGAGATTTCTATGGATACCAAAGGAGGAGTGTTTGGTGAGCAGAACGGGGTGCCAGACCGTATCGAAGGCACGTGATATGTCGAGGGAGACAGCTCTAATTTCCTGTTTGGCATTGAGGACCTCCATCCATTGTTGAGATAGCAGAAGCAGCATGTCCAGAGTAGAGTGACCTGGTCTGAAACCAAATTGATGATCAGAGATCAAGCCATTGGAGAAGAGGAAAGATTTCATATCCAAAGCAATGATGGAATCCATGACTTAGCTGATAATTGGGAGAAGGCTGATTGGTCTGTAGTTGCTAGGATCTGTTTTTGCACCATTTTTGTGTGAAGCGGTGATGTTGGCTGATTTCCAAGCAGATGGCAGTTGACCTTGAGCAAAAGAGAGGGTGAAGAGAACAGAGAGAGGGAGTGAAAGAGCGGAAGAACAGAATTTTAGGACCCGTGGGCTGATGCCGTCAGGTCCAGTTGCAGAATCAGAGTCGAGGGTTGACAGAAACTTTTCCACCTTGTCAGGAGGAAAGGACACAGAGTCCAGGAGCAGCTGGGTACGACTGGGTACGGTGGGTACTGAGAGGGATGGGTTTGGGACACAAGATTTAGAGGCAAACACAGAGTTGAGGCATTCAGCTTTTTCACGTGCGGAGACAGCTGTGTAGCCATTTGAGGTAAGGGAGGGGATGGAGGGGGAACAAACACCAGAAACAGATTTGACCAGACGCCACCATGATTTGGAAGAGGGAGACAGATAAGAGAGTTCAGTCTTCAGAATGGAGAGATATTGTTTCCTGGCTCTCCTGAGGGTGGACACACACTTGTTTCGGGCTTTGTGAAAGGAAATGAGATTTCCTTCTGTTGGATTTGCTTTCCAGGAGACGAAGGCAAGTTGTTTCTGGGCAACAGCCTCACCACAAGATTCCGTGTACCATGGACGGGAGGAAGGGTATGACAACTGAAGACAAGATGGGATAAATCTGTGCATGAGAGAGAACAATTTACTTTGGAAGAATTCCCAGGATGAGTTGATGTCAGAGGTGGTCGAGATGGGAGACCATTCCAGATGATTGATGGCTGCTTGAAGACCGTGCCAGTTGGCCTGAGTGAAATGCCAGACTCGTCGATGTTGAGGAGGCTCCCTGAGAATGGTCAGAGAGATGTCCACTTCAACAAGCACATGTTCAGATGAGCCGATTAGAGCAGAAGAAGAGCAACAGACATTTTCAGGGAAGTTAGTCAGAACCAAGTCCAGAGGAGAAGATGCTCCGTTGACTGAGATCTGGGTCGGGAAATTGACAGATTGTGTCAGTCCCAGTGAGTCGCAGAAGTCCTTTGCTGAGGAGCCATGGCTGGTGAGAGTGGTACCCTTGAAATCACCACATATGAGGAAGAGAGAGTTGGGATGAGTTGATAGAAGTTGGTCCATATTATCAGACAGTGAGATGTAGATGGAGTCATCACTGTTTGGTCGACGGTACAACACACATATGAACAAGAGGAGGGAGCGAAGGGGAAGCCGTAGGCACAGGTATTCCTGGGGGTAGGTGGAGAGAGGGCAGTGCAGGGCGAGTGATAAAGAGAGTTTTTAATAAAGATAGCAACCCCACCTCCAGGACGAGGCTCAGGTCTATCATACCGGAGGAGGGAGTAACCTGGGAGAGATACTAAGGAATCAGACATCATGAAGGAGGAAAGTTTCTGTTAAGCAGATCACGTCTGGTTTGTCAGAAGCAACCTGTATGGAGAGATGAGTTAAGTTTGAACGAAGGCCCCAGATGTTTGAGGTCGATACCGTTAATGAAGAGGAAGGGGGAGCATCGGATATAGAACAGGGGGGAGGAGGGGTAGGGTAAGATGTGGAAGAGGAGGAAGAGGTAGTGTTAAATATTTATGTGAATGTATGTGAATTACCATTCAGGTCTTTGCTTATCCGTGTGTAGTATATTAAGGGTTGTTGTGATTGGAGGGTCAGGAGCCCTTCTGAACAAGTGGCCGGAAACGGAAGTGACCGGAAACGGAAGAGAAAAAGACACGAGGAAAAAAGGACGAGGATTCTTCTTCCTCGCCCCGCTCCGACAAAAGGTGGGATCGACCTTGCGCTGCGTGGAAAAGCGGCGTTCCGAAGCCTGTCTGGCGAGAGGAATTACCGGGACGTGTACCTGCCCGGTGGAGACGTCAAGTTGACGTGGGGCCGTGCATCGACCCCGCGTCTGGCATCGTTCGCGGCACCGTCCAAACAGACGCGTGCGGGTCGCACGTTGGGGCCTAACGCGCCTTGCAAGCGGCGTGGGGTTTGGCTTGCTCTACCGTATCCGCTTCGCGTGGCCACGAGGGGCTGCAGCCACGGTGCCTGGTACGATACCTGCCCGGTGGAAACACGTCCACCCGGGGTTCGTTCAACCGCCCGAGTGCGGCGACGGCGACCATCATCTTGGTCAGGAGGGGCCCAGAGACATTGTGCGGGACCGAGACCAAAAGGGTGTCGTGAGTACTCACCGGGACACACATGTATAAGATGGCCATCTTAATCATAGGGAATTGATTGTGAATTGGGAATTGGTGATGGTTGTGTATTGTTGATTGCTCGGGGAAAATCTCCGTGGTTGTGTCATTGAAATTGTATGGTATCATTACCATTGGAAATATATCCTTGAACATCAGTTGTCTCCTGGGTGAAATTCATATGGATTGCGTGGCGAAAGCGCATATATAATACAGCTTGCTGGCGGAGTTCCTCTCACGGTCCGGGGGTCACCGAGACCAGGTATTCACCGAGGGGACCACGTAACAGAATTGGGGGCTCGTCCAAATTACGATTTGCGGTTTTGCAATTGGGTCTACGTCCGGGATTTAAAATTGTATAAAATAATAAAATAATAATTTTTTTATTAATTAAAATTTATTAATTAATTATTAATTGGTAAATTTTTTTGAGAAATTGGGGTAAAGTCTTGGGTGAAGGTTAACAGGTGTTAACGATAGGCACCATGGCGTTTGTGGCACAGAACTTTGGGGTAACCCCGAGTGAGGCACAGTTCCGAGCGTTGCTAAAGTCGGACCTCTTGAAATTGGCCAAACATTTTAACTTGGAGGTCCGAACTAATTTGAGGAAGGCAGAGTTGCAGGCCACGGTGATACAATCTATGGTGGGATTAGGAACATGGGACGAGTTAGCCTGGGAGTGGCTACCCGAAGAACCAGAAGACGTTGAGCTCCGGAAACTGGAGTTGCAGTTACGGAGCCAGGAACGGATTAAAGAAGAAGAAAGGAAAGCAGAAAAGGAAAGAGCAGAAGAAGAAAGGAAAGCAGAAGAGAGGAGGGAAGAGAAACAAGCGGAGGAAAGGAGAGTGGAACGAGAACTCCAGGAAAGGTTAAAAGAAGAAGAAAGGAAAGCAGAAGCGAGGAGAGAAGAGAAACAAGCAGAGGAAAGGAGAGTGGAACGAGAACTCCAGGAAAGGTTAAAAGAAGAAGAAAGGAAAGCAGAAGCAGAGGAAAGGAGAGTGGAACGAGAACTCCAGGAAAGGTTAGAAGGGAGAAAAGCAGAGGAGAGGAGAGCTGCAAGGGACCTCGAAGCAGAGGAGAGAAAAGCGGAAAGGGAATTAAAGGAACGTGACATGGAGCTTCAGCAAGAAATCAAATTCAAGGAGTTGGAGTTAATGAGAGAACGGGGAGAGGCACCACCCTTGCTGACGGGGTCGACACCTAACCAGAAAACCTGGGATGTGGGCAGACATGTGAGGCTGGTTCCACCGTTCAGTGAAAAGGAAGTCGCGAAATTTTTCCCACACTTTGAGAAAGTGGCTCGACAATTAAACTGGCCGGAGGAGGCCTGGACCATACTCGTGCAAAGTGTGCTGGTGGGGAAAGCTCAGGAAATTTATTCGGCGCTACCAATGGACCAATGTGCAGATTATGAGGTACTGAAGAAGCACATCCTCAAGGCCTATGAGTTGGTTCCGGAAGCTTACAGGCAAAAATTCAGGAATGCCAGGAAGAGGGAGAGTGAGACCCATGTGGAGTTTGCCAGAGTGAAAGAAAACATGTTTGATCGGTGGTGTGAGTCAAAAGGAGTCGGGAAAGACTTCGAAACATTGCGGGACTTGATCCTGGTGGAGGAATTCCAGCAGTGTGTCCACGAGGACATCAAAGTGTACCTGCAGGAAAAGAAAGTACCAAAGTTGTGGGACGCAGCCACCATGGCAGATGATTATGCCTTAACCCACCGAATAGGGGTCCACAAACCTAACTCCTCGCCTAGACTTCAGCAGGGGAGTTATGGAACACCCGGTGCGGAGAACGACCTTACATGGCGGCGGCCTCGAGATGATTATGGGGACAACTATGATACCCCAACGGTTAGAAATCCGAGGGCTACGGGCCCAAGACAAACTTATTTTTCGGGGGGCTCAAGGCCGACCCCGAGGTTCTCCCCCGGGCCTACTTGTGCTTTTTGCCATAAAACTGGACACTTGATGTCCCAATGTTACCTCCGAAAAAGGGAGAACCCGGAACGGAATCAGTCTAGTGCGACTCCGAATGCACTGGCAAGTGTGAGAAATCATTCTTGGAGAGCAGAGCTGGGGGAAGATTCCCCTGTCAAAGGTACGGCGTCCCGGGAGAACCTTGTTCAGGAGGGCTACAAACATTTCATTTCAGAGGGGTTCGTGTCGCTGGATGGCGACCCGAGTAACCAGAAGCCAGTTAGGGTATTGAGGGACACAGGAGCCCACCAATCGTTGATGCTGGAGGGCATTTTGCCATTGTCGGAGAAGACGGCAACTGGGGTTAGTGTGCTTTTACAGGGGGTCGGGGGCTATGTTAAAGCTCCGCTTCATGTCATCCAGTTGAGTTCTGAGTTGGTATCCGGGCCGGTCACCGTAGGCTTACAAGCCACCCTTCCTGTGGAGGGAATCTCTTTTATTATCGGGAATGATTTGGCCGGGGGGCGAGTTTCGGGTAATCCAATAATGGTGGACAAGCCCAGTAAGGAAAATAACACCACTCGGTTAGAGATGGAGATTCCGGGTATCTTTCCATCCTGTGCAGTGACTCGGGCTATGGGTAGAAAGCACGCGGAAGAGAAGGAGGAAGAAAGAGAGGGGGAGTTGGAACCCTTAGAGGTACGGGAAGACAACTCGGAAAAAGGAAATAACCAGGGGAGGGATTCCCAGGAATTTCGAGAAATGGTAGCGTCTGGAACGCAAGGGGACGTGGAGTGTCCGTCGGAGACCGCGGAGAACGAAGTGGAGCAAACCGCGCTGGTCCGAAGGAGACTAGTGGAAGAACAACACGAAGACTCGGAGATCCAGAGGTTAATTGAGAAAGCCGTTACGGAAGAAGAGGCTACGAAGATACCTGTGGGGTATTTCATGAAGGGGGAAACCCTAATGAGGAAATGGAGGCCCCCGGAGGTGCCCGCAGACGATGAGTGGAAAGTTCACTATCAGATTGTGGTGCCACCGCTGTACCGGAAGGAGATCTTGAGTTTGGCACATGAGACCCCTTGGGCCGGGCACCTGGGAGTGAACAAGACCTGTGACAGGATATTGGTACATTTTTTCTGGCCGGGACTGCGACGGGATGTGGCGGAGTTCTGCAAGTCCTGCCATTCTTGTCAGCTGGTGGGAAAGCCGAATCAAAAAATCCCACCCGCCCCGTTAAAGCCAATTCCAGCTTTTGAAGAGCCATTCAGCCGAGTCATTGTGGACTGTGTGGGCCCTTTACCCAAAACCAAAGCCGGACATCTATACTTACTGACCATCATGTGCGCGTCCACCAGGTTCCCCGAGGCAGTGCCTCTGAGGAAAATAACGGCGGCAGTTATTGCAAAGGCCTTGATTAAATTTTTCACTTGGGTTGGTCTACCTAAGATCATTCAATCGGATCAGGGGTCCAATTTCATGTCCACACTGTTCCAGCAAGTGGTACACCTGTTGGGGGTGGAACAAGTAAGATCCAGCGCCTACCATCCCGAGAGCCAAGGGGCCCTGGAAAGGTTTCACCAGACTTTAAAGAATATGATCCGAACGTATTGTTTTGAATGTGCCAAGGATTGGGATGAAGGGATACCCCTATTGTTGTTTGCGGCGAGGGAGTCCGTGCAGGATTCCTTGGGATTCAGTCCGTTTGAACTGGTGTTTGGACACGCAGTGCGGGGACCGTTGAAATTGGTGAAAGAACAGTGGTTACTACAGGAGTCCCGGACACCGATGGTGGAGTATGTGTCCACAGTAAAAAACCGATTGGCAAAGGCGTGTGAGGTGGCACGACGGAACTTGAGAAGGGCCCAGGGGAAAATGAAGGAGAGACATGACAAGACCTCGCAGATAAGGAATTTCAGTCCTCAGGACCGGGTGCTAGTATTGCTGCCCGTTCCAGGTCAGCCCCTCCAGGCTAGATATTTCGGTCCTTATGCAGTGGAGGAGAGGGTGAATGAGACAGACTACGTGGTGACCACTCCCGACCGACGAAAAAAGCGACAGTTGTGTCATGTCAACCGACTGAAGAAATATCATGAGAGGGAACCGGTGGAAGACGTAGTTTCTGTCTCACCGGTCGTACCGGTGACAATGGACGGAAACGCCGGTGTGAAGTTTGATAACTTGGATGACCAGGCCTGCCCCAAATTGACGAACACCGAAGTGTTGAATCATTTGGATGAGAAGTTAGGTCATTTAACAAGGGAACAGCAAGGACAACTGTCCAGCCTAATGTTCGAATTTAAACATTTGTTCACAGATGTACCTGGTCGTACGGACTTAGTATATCATGATATCGAGGTGGGGGAGGCCACTCCAGTGAAACAACACCCCTATCGGATGAACCCGGTGAAGATGGAGTACCTTCGGAAGGAGATGCAATATATGTTGGACAATGACATCATCGAACCAAGCAACAGTGAATGGAGCTCCCCATGTGTGTTGGTTCCGAAACCCGATGGCAGCTTCCGGTGTTGTACAGATTTAAAACGGGTGAATGCAGTGACCAAGACCAACTCCTATCCGCTCCCGAGGATTGACGACTGTATTGATCGAATAGGCCCAGCTAAATTTGTTACCAAATTTGACTTGCTGAAAGGGTATTGGCAGATCCCTCTTACCGATAGAGCCAAAGAAATCTCAGCTTTGGTCACTCCGAATGGGTTATATCAGTACAAGGTCCTCCCTTTTGGGTTGAAGAACGGGCCAGCTACATTTCAACGACTGATTAATAGGCTCATTGCAGACCTGGAGGGGGTGGAGGCATATCTGGATGATGTAATCATCCACACCATGACCATGGAAGACCACATTAAGCAAATCCATGCATTTTTTCAGACGATGTCCGAGGCAGGTCTGACCATCAACTTAGCCAAGAGTGAATTTGTAAGAGCACAGGTAGTGTTCCTCGGCCATGTAGTAGGGCAGGGTCAAGTACAACCAGTGACCGCCAAGGTAGAAGCTATCGATCGCTTCCAAGTCCCAAAGGGGAAGAAAGAGCTGATGAGATTCTTAGGTATGGCGGGGTGGTACCGGCGGTTCTGTAAGAATTTTTCGGATGTGGTAGCCCCTTTAACGAGTTTGTTGAGAAAGGAGACCCCATTCGTTTGGGATGGCAAATGTCAGGCGGCCTTTGCCCATGTCAAAGCGATACTAATGAGCTCTCCGGTCCTAACCGCTCCGGACTTTCAGGCACCTTTCAAGTTGGCCGTAGATGCAAGTGATGTGGGGGCTGGAGCGGTCTTGTTACAGGAAGATGAGGATGGGGTGGACCACCCCGTGTGCTACTACTCCAAAAAGTTCAATAAACATCAAGCAAATTATGCCACCGTGGAGAAAGAGACCCTGGCTCTCCTGCTAGGGCTTCAACATTATGAGGTGTACTTAGGAATCACGTCCTTTCCCATAAAGGTCTTTACGGATCACAACCCCTTAACCTTCATTCAAAGAATGAAAAATAAAAATCAGAGGTTGATGAGATGGAGTTTGGCTTTGCAGGGGTTCAACTTGGAAATTGAACATGTACGGGGCCGGGACAATGTCGTGGCGGACGCTTTGTCCAGATTGAGTTAATCTGGGGGGGGGGGGGGGGGAGGGGGTTGAGTTATCTGGTTTGTTTCTCCAAATTGGCCGGCAAAGAAAGTTTTCGCTGGGTTCAAACTTTCTTTCTTGAAGGGGGGGAGTGTTACATATTTATGTGAATGTATGTGAATTACCATTCAGGTCTTTGCTTATCCGTGTGTAGTATATTAAGGGTTGTTGTGATTGGAGGGTCAGGAGCCCTTCTGAACAAGTGGCCGGAAACGGAAGTGACCGGAAACGGAAGAGAAAAAGACACGAGGAAAAAAGGACGAGGATTCTTCTTCCTCGCCCCGCTCCGACAAAAGGTGGGATCGACCTTGCGCTGCGTGGAAAAGCGGCGTTCCGAAGCCTGTCTGGCGAGAGGAATTACCGGGACGTGTACCTGCCCGGTGGAGACGTCAAGTTGACGTGGGGCCGTGCATCGACCCCGCGTCTGGCATCGTTCGCGGCACCGTCCAAACAGACGCGTGCGGGTCGCACGTTGGGGCCTAACGCGCCTTGCAAGCGGCGTGGGGTTTGGCTTGCTCTACCGTATCCGCTTCGCGTGGCCACGAGGGGCTGCAGCCACGGTGCCTGGTACGATACCTGCCCGGTGGAAACACGTCCACCCGGGGTTCGTTCAACCGCCCGAGTGCGGCGACGGCGACCATCATCTTGGTCAGGAGGGGCCCAGAGACATTGTGCGGGACCGAGACCAAAAGGGTGTCGTGAGTACTCACCGGGACACACATGTATAAGATGGCCATCTTAATCATAGGGAATTGATTGTGAATTGGGAATTGGTGATGGTTGTGTATTGTTGATTGCTCGGGGAAAATCTCCGTGGTTGTGTCATTGAAATTGTATGGTATCATTACCATTGGAAATATATCCTTGAACATCAGTTGTCTCCTGGGTGAAATTCATATGGATTGCGTGGCGAAAGCGCATATATAATACAGCTTGCTGGCGGAGTTCCTCTCACGGTCCGGGGGTCACCGAGACCAGGTATTCACCGAGGGGACCACGTAACAGAATTGGGGGCTCGTCCAAATTACGATTTGCGGTTTTGCAATTGGGTCTACGTCCGGGATTTAAAATTGTATAAAATAATAAAATAATAATTTTTTTATTAATTAAAATTTATTAATTAATTATTAATTGGTAAATTTTTTTGAGAAATTGGGGTAAAGTCTTGGGTGAAGGTTAACAGGTGTTAACGATAGGCACCATGGCGTTTGTGGCACAGAACTTTGGGGTAACCCCGAGTGAGGCACAGTTCCGAGCGTTGCTAAAGTCGGACCTCTTGAAATTGGCCAAACATTTTAACTTGGAGGTCCGAACTAATTTGAGGAAGGCAGAGTTGCAGGCCACGGTGATACAATCTATGGTGGGATTAGGAACATGGGACGAGTTAGCCTGGGAGTGGCTACCCGAAGAACCAGAAGACGTTGAGCTCCGGAAACTGGAGTTGCAGTTACGGAGCCAGGAACGGATTAAAGAAGAAGAAAGGAAAGCAGAAAAGGAAAGAGCAGAAGAAGAAAGGAAAGCAGAAGAGAGGAGGGAAGAGAAACAAGCGGAGGAAAGGAGAGTGGAACGAGAACTCCAGGAAAGGTTAAAAGAAGAAGAAAGGAAAGCAGAAGCGAGGAGAGAAGAGAAACAAGCAGAGGAAAGGAGAGTGGAACGAGAACTCCAGGAAAGGTTAAAAGAAGAAGAAAGGAAAGCAGAAGCAGAGGAAAGGAGAGTGGAACGAGAACTCCAGGAAAGGTTAGAAGGGAGAAAAGCAGAGGAGAGGAGAGCTGCAAGGGACCTCGAAGCAGAGGAGAGAAAAGCGGAAAGGGAATTAAAGGAACGTGACATGGAGCTTCAGCAAGAAATCAAATTCAAGGAGTTGGAGTTAATGAGAGAACGGGGAGAGGCACCACCCTTGCTGACGGGGTCGACACCTAACCAGAAAACCTGGGATGTGGGCAGACATGTGAGGCTGGTTCCACCGTTCAGTGAAAAGGAAGTCGCGAAATTTTTCCCACACTTTGAGAAAGTGGCTCGACAATTAAACTGGCCGGAGGAGGCCTGGACCATACTCGTGCAAAGTGTGCTGGTGGGGAAAGCTCAGGAAATTTATTCGGCGCTACCAATGGACCAATGTGCAGATTATGAGGTACTGAAGAAGCACATCCTCAAGGCCTATGAGTTGGTTCCGGAAGCTTACAGGCAAAAATTCAGGAATGCCAGGAAGAGGGAGAGTGAGACCCATGTGGAGTTTGCCAGAGTGAAAGAAAACATGTTTGATCGGTGGTGTGAGTCAAAAGGAGTCGGGAAAGACTTCGAAACATTGCGGGACTTGATCCTGGTGGAGGAATTCCAGCAGTGTGTCCACGAGGACATCAAAGTGTACCTGCAGGAAAAGAAAGTACCAAAGTTGTGGGACGCAGCCACCATGGCAGATGATTATGCCTTAACCCACCGAATAGGGGTCCACAAACCTAACTCCTCGCCTAGACTTCAGCAGGGGAGTTATGGAACACCCGGTGCGGAGAACGACCTTACATGGCGGCGGCCTCGAGATGATTATGGGGACAACTATGATACCCCAACGGTTAGAAATCCGAGGGCTACGGGCCCAAGACAAACTTATTTTTCGGGGGGCTCAAGGCCGACCCCGAGGTTCTCCCCCGGGCCTACTTGTGCTTTTTGCCATAAAACTGGACACTTGATGTCCCAATGTTACCTCCGAAAAAGGGAGAACCCGGAACGGAATCAGTCTAGTGCGACTCCGAATGCACTGGCAAGTGTGAGAAATCATTCTTGGAGAGCAGAGCTGGGGGAAGATTCCCCTGTCAAAGGTACGGCGTCCCGGGAGAACCTTGTTCAGGAGGGCTACAAACATTTCATTTCAGAGGGGTTCGTGTCGCTGGATGGCGACCCGAGTAACCAGAAGCCAGTTAGGGTATTGAGGGACACAGGAGCCCACCAATCGTTGATGCTGGAGGGCATTTTGCCATTGTCGGAGAAGACGGCAACTGGGGTTAGTGTGCTTTTACAGGGGGTCGGGGGCTATGTTAAAGCTCCGCTTCATGTCATCCAGTTGAGTTCTGAGTTGGTATCCGGGCCGGTCACCGTAGGCTTACAAGCCACCCTTCCTGTGGAGGGAATCTCTTTTATTATCGGGAATGATTTGGCCGGGGGGCGAGTTTCGGGTAATCCAATAATGGTGGACAAGCCCAGTAAGGAAAATAACACCACTCGGTTAGAGATGGAGATTCCGGGTATCTTTCCATCCTGTGCAGTGACTCGGGCTATGGGTAGAAAGCACGCGGAAGAGAAGGAGGAAGAAAGAGAGGGGGAGTTGGAACCCTTAGAGGTACGGGAAGACAACTCGGAAAAAGGAAATAACCAGGGGAGGGATTCCCAGGAATTTCGAGAAATGGTAGCGTCTGGAACGCAAGGGGACGTGGAGTGTCCGTCGGAGACCGCGGAGAACGAAGTGGAGCAAACCGCGCTGGTCCGAAGGAGACTAGTGGAAGAACAACACGAAGACTCGGAGATCCAGAGGTTAATTGAGAAAGCCGTTACGGAAGAAGAGGCTACGAAGATACCTGTGGGGTATTTCATGAAGGGGGAAACCCTAATGAGGAAATGGAGGCCCCCGGAGGTGCCCGCAGACGATGAGTGGAAAGTTCACTATCAGATTGTGGTGCCACCGCTGTACCGGAAGGAGATCTTGAGTTTGGCACATGAGACCCCTTGGGCCGGGCACCTGGGAGTGAACAAGACCTGTGACAGGATATTGGTACATTTTTTCTGGCCGGGACTGCGACGGGATGTGGCGGAGTTCTGCAAGTCCTGCCATTCTTGTCAGCTGGTGGGAAAGCCGAATCAAAAAATCCCACCCGCCCCGTTAAAGCCAATTCCAGCTTTTGAAGAGCCATTCAGCCGAGTCATTGTGGACTGTGTGGGCCCTTTACCCAAAACCAAAGCCGGACATCTATACTTACTGACCATCATGTGCGCGTCCACCAGGTTCCCCGAGGCAGTGCCTCTGAGGAAAATAACGGCGGCAGTTATTGCAAAGGCCTTGATTAAATTTTTCACTTGGGTTGGTCTACCTAAGATCATTCAATCGGATCAGGGGTCCAATTTCATGTCCACACTGTTCCAGCAAGTGGTACACCTGTTGGGGGTGGAACAAGTAAGATCCAGCGCCTACCATCCCGAGAGCCAAGGGGCCCTGGAAAGGTTTCACCAGACTTTAAAGAATATGATCCGAACGTATTGTTTTGAATGTGCCAAGGATTGGGATGAAGGGATACCCCTATTGTTGTTTGCGGCGAGGGAGTCCGTGCAGGATTCCTTGGGATTCAGTCCGTTTGAACTGGTGTTTGGACACGCAGTGCGGGGACCGTTGAAATTGGTGAAAGAACAGTGGTTACTACAGGAGTCCCGGACACCGATGGTGGAGTATGTGTCCACAGTAAAAAACCGATTGGCAAAGGCGTGTGAGGTGGCACGACGGAACTTGAGAAGGGCCCAGGGGAAAATGAAGGAGAGACATGACAAGACCTCGCAGATAAGGAATTTCAGTCCTCAGGACCGGGTGCTAGTATTGCTGCCCGTTCCAGGTCAGCCCCTCCAGGCTAGATATTTCGGTCCTTATGCAGTGGAGGAGAGGGTGAATGAGACAGACTACGTGGTGACCACTCCCGACCGACGAAAAAAGCGACAGTTGTGTCATGTCAACCGACTGAAGAAATATCATGAGAGGGAACCGGTGGAAGACGTAGTTTCTGTCTCACCGGTCGTACCGGTGACAATGGACGGAAACGCCGGTGTGAAGTTTGATAACTTGGATGACCAGGCCTGCCCCAAATTGACGAACACCGAAGTGTTGAATCATTTGGATGAGAAGTTAGGTCATTTAACAAGGGAACAGCAAGGACAACTGTCCAGCCTAATGTTCGAATTTAAACATTTGTTCACAGATGTACCTGGTCGTACGGACTTAGTATATCATGATATCGAGGTGGGGGAGGCCACTCCAGTGAAACAACACCCCTATCGGATGAACCCGGTGAAGATGGAGTACCTTCGGAAGGAGATGCAATATATGTTGGACAATGACATCATCGAACCAAGCAACAGTGAATGGAGCTCCCCATGTGTGTTGGTTCCGAAACCCGATGGCAGCTTCCGGTGTTGTACAGATTTAAAACGGGTGAATGCAGTGACCAAGACCAACTCCTATCCGCTCCCGAGGATTGACGACTGTATTGATCGAATAGGCCCAGCTAAATTTGTTACCAAATTTGACTTGCTGAAAGGGTATTGGCAGATCCCTCTTACTGATAGAGCCAAAGAAATCTCAGCTTTGGTCACTCCGAATGGGTTATATCAGTACAAGGTCCTCCCTTTTGGGTTGAAGAACGGGCCAGCTACATTTCAACGACTGATTAATAGGCTCATTGCAGACCTGGAGGGGGTGGAGGCATATCTGGATGATGTAATCATCCACACCATGACCATGGAAGACCACATTAAGCAAATCCATGCATTTTTTCAGACGATGTCCGAGGCAGGTCTGACCATCAACTTAGCCAAGAGTGAATTTGTAAGAGCACAGGTAGTGTTCCTCGGCATGTAGTAGGGCAGGGTCAAGTAAAAAAAACCAGTGACCGCCAAGGTAGAAGCTATCGATCGCTTCCAAGTCCCAAAGGGAAGAAAGAGCTGATGAGATTCTTAGGTATGGCGGGGTGGTACCGGCGGTTCTGTAAGAATTTTTCGGATGTGGTAGCCCCTTTAACGAGTTTGTTGAGAAAGGAGACCCCATTCTTGGGATGGCAAATGTCAGGCGGCCTTTGCCCATGTCAAAGCGATACTAATGAGCTCTCCGGTCCTAACCGCTCCGGACTTTCAGGCACCTTTCAAGTTGGCCGTAGATGCAAGTGATGTGGGGGCTGGAGCGGTCTTGTTACAGGAAGATGAGGATGGGGTGGACCACCCCGTGTGCTACTACTCCAAAAAGTTCAATAAACATCAAGCAAATTATGCCACCGTGGAGAAAGAGACCCTGGCTCTCCTGCTAGGGCTTCAACATTATGAGGTGTACTTAGGAATCACGTCCTTTCCCATAAAGGTCTTTACGGATCACAACCCCTTAACCTTCATTCAAAGAATGAAAAATAAAAATCAGAGGTTGATGAGATGGAGTTTGGCTTTGCAGGGGTTCAACTTGGAAATTGAACATGTACGGGGCCGGGACAATGTCGTGGCGGACGCTTTGTCCAGATTGAGTTAATCTGGGGGGGGGGGGGGGGGGAGGGGGTTGAGTTATCTGGTTTGTTTCTCCAAATTGGCCGGCAAAGAAAGTTTTCGCTGGGTTCAAACTTTCTTTCTTGAAGGGGGGGAGTGTTACATATTTATGTGAATGTATGTGAATTACCATTCAGGTCTTTGCTTATCCGTGTGTAGTATATTAAGGGTTGTTGTGATTGGAGGGTCAGGAGCCCTTCTGAACAAGTGGCCGGAAACGGAAGTGACCGGAAACGGAAGAGAAAAAGACACGAGGAAAAAAGGACGAGGATTCTTCTTCCTCGCCCCGCTCCGACAAAAGGTGGGATCGACCTTGCGCTGCGTGGAAAAGCGGCGTTCCGAAGCCTGTCTGGCGAGAGGAATTACCGGGACATGTACCTGCCCGGTGGAGACGTCAAGTTGACGTGGGGCCGTGCATCGACCCCGCGTCTGGCATCGTTCGCGGCACCGTCCAAACAGACGCGTGCGGGTCGCACGTTGGGGCCTAACGCGCCTTGCAAGCGGCGTGGGGTTTGGCTTGCTCTACCGTATCCGCTTCGCGTGGCCACGAGGGGCTGCAGCCACGGTGCCTGGTACGATACCTGCCCGGTGGAAACACGTCCACCCGGGGTTCGTTCAACCGCCCGAGTGCGGCGACGGCGACCATCATCTTGGTCAGGAGGGGCCCAGAGACATTGTGCGGGACCGAGACCAAAAGGGTGTCGTGAGTACTCACCGGGACACACATGTATAAGATGGCCATCTTAATCATAGGGAATTGATTGTGAATTGGGAATTGGTGATGGTTGTGTATTGTTGATTGCTCGGGGAAAATCTCCGTGGTTGTGTCATTGAAATTGTATGGTATCATTACCATTGGAAATATATCCTTGAACATCAGTTGTCTCCTGGGTGAAATTCATATGGATTGCGTGGCGAAAGCGCATATATAATACAGCTTGCTGGCGGAGTTCCTCTCACGGTCCGGGGGTCACCGAGACCAGGTATTCACCGAGGGGACCACGTAACAGTAGGGAGAGCTGTTGAAGGTGTGTCGGAGATTTCAGAATAGCTCGGAGAAAGGGAAGGATGGGGCAGACAAAAGGTTTGATGGTGATTGGGTGAGGCACAATGAGGTGTTATTTGAGGCGGGGGAAGAGCGAAGCAGGAGGTTGGGGGAGATGGGGGTGAGAGTTGGAAGGGGGCAGAAGCGGGGAGGGTGCTTTGAGGAGGAGGGGTGAGAGGGGGGAAATGGAGAAGAAATGAGGGTGGGGAGATTTGAAGGGGAGGGTTGAGGGGGGAGTTTGAGGGGAGGGACAAGGGGAGGGATTTGAAAGGGATGGGAGATGGGGGAGGTTTGGAGGGGAGTGGTGATGGGGGAGTCTAGGAGGGGAGGGGCGAGGGGGAGTCTTGGAGGGGAGGGGTGTGGGGGGAGTTTAGGAGGGAAGGGGCAAGGGTGGAGATTTGAAAGGGATGGCTGATGGGGAGGATTTGGAGGGGAGGGGCAAGGGGGATGATTTGAAAGGGATGGGTGATGGGGAAGTTTTGGAGGGGAGGGGTGATGGGGAAGTTTTCGAGGGGAGGGGTGATGGGGAAGTTTTCGAGGGGAGGGTTGAGAGTGGATTTTGGAAAGTGTACGATTAATGGGAAACGAACAATTATTGCAAAATAAGTTTCTTGTGACCTTCGAGTTAAAAATACGTTTAAGGAAGCTGGATGGGGGGGGGGGGAGGGGGGGTGGAGTGCAGGTGAGTTTAAGGAATGTAGAAAAGAGGCACTGTAAGAGATGGATTTTTTTTGGGGATGAATAGATTTGGTGAGCAAGTCGAAAGCAACCTTTTAAAGAAGAAGAAGAAAAAGGTGTTATAATAATATACGACAGAATACAGTACTTCAGGGGAAAGTTTAAACATTTTTTTAATTGAGCAGTGAAAACTATCTGGGGAAATGGGGGAGAAACACGTGGTCGAAGAACGAACGAACGAACAAATAAGAACAACGAATGAACGGATAAGAACAGAGAAGGAAATGTTTTTTTAGGGGTTTTTTGTTTTTTTTTGAGTTGAGATTTTAAACAAGGAAGTAGGCTATGGGGTGAAAAGACTGGGAAAAACAGAGAACGAAAGTTATTGGAGCACAAAAGACGGACCGCTGAGAGAAAAACCTAGCCTCAAGGTCGGACACGGTAGCCTACAAGGCCTCAAAAGACACGACACGAATTAACACGATTTTCTACACAAGTATGAAAGATTTACACCGATAATCTTCCTAGGGACACACTATAGGTACAAACACGATAAAATAAATACAGTTTTAACGAAAATACAAATGGGAACAATTACTTAACTTCGATTTTGATGGAGAGCATGGACAGCTGCGAATAAAAGAAACCTCGCCGGCAAGACCGGAAGCGGAAGTCCTTCGTGCCACTTGCCATTACCTTCTGCTTTCCGATATTCACCTTCAGACCTTTTGTCTCCATACATTCCTTCCACTTGTT
>NC_136266.1:9773223-9982361 GCF_964187855.1 Myxine glutinosa
ATCTAATCAAATGTGTCCCGTATAATAACCAATCATCCCACCAAATTTCATGCAATTCGGTTGAATACTTTTTGAGTTATGCGAATAACATACACACACACACACAGACATACAAATAAATACACAGCGATCAAAACATAACCTTCCGCTTTTGCGAAGGTAATTATAAAGTGTAATTCTAAAGGGTAATTCTAAAGTGTAATTCTAAAGGATAATTATAAAGTATAATTATAAAGTGTAATTCTAAAGGGCAATTCTAAAGTGTAATTCTAAAGGATCATTATAAAGTATAATTACCTTCGCAAAAGCGGAAGGTTATGTTTTGATCGCTGTGTATTTATTTGTATGTCTGTGTGTGTGTATGTTAATCGCATAACTCAAAAAGTATTCAACCGAATTGCATGAAATTTGGTGGGATGATTGGTTATTATACGGGACACATTTGATTAGATTTTGGGAAACAGATTTGCTCAAATTCTGACTATTTTTAACTCGATCGTATTTCACTCAAAGTTATGAGCGACTGAAGAAGAAGATGTCCATCCAGGACGTCATCACTATAACGCGATCTCCCGCGATCATTTCAACCTCAAAAAAAATTATAATTGCAGATTTGACAATAGATGAGGCATATTAACAAACGAATGAAACAGATTTGCTCAAATTCTGACTATTTTTAACTCGATCGTATTTCACTCAAAGTTATGCGCGACTGAAGAAGAAGATGTCCATCCAGGACGTCATCACTATAACGCAATCTCCCGCGATCATTTCAACCTCAAAAAAAATTATAATTGCAGATTTGTCAAGAGATGAGGCATATTAACAAACGAATGAAACAGATTTGCTCAAATTCTGACTATTTTTAACTCGATCGTATTTCACTCAAAGTTATGAGCGACTGAAGAAGAGGATGTCCATCCAAGACGTCATCACTATAACGCGATCTCCCGCAATCATTTCAACCTCAAATGAAATTCAAATTGCAGATTTGTCAATCGGGGAGGCATATTAACAGACGAATGAAACAGATTTGCTCAAATTCTGATTTTAAAAAATCGATCGCATTTCACATAAAGTTTGAGGTACTAAAGAAGAAGAAGATTCGTTTAGCTTCTCAGATAAAATAAATAATTCTGTCTGCAATTTCAGGTTAATTACCTTCGCAAAAGCGGAAGGTTATGTTTTGATCGCTGTGTATTTATTTGTATGTCTGTGTGTGTGTGTGTGTGTGTGTATGTTATTCGCATAACTCAAAAAGTATTCAACCGAATTGCATGAAATTTGGTGGGATGATTGGTTATTATACGGGACACATTTGATTAGATTTTGGGAGCAATCGGGGCAAAGGTCAGGGGGGTCACGACCTTGCAAAATGTGCGTTTTTTGTCATAACTCGGTCAATTCTTATCCGATTTGCATGAAATCAGCACCAAACTGTTCACTGTTCTGTTCCCTACACTCCCATGCCAAGTACAGAACAGTAGCTGCGGCGAAGGTATGCGCTCTACCGAGTGCCCGTTCTAGTTATAAAGTGTAATTCTAAAGGGCAATTCTAAAGTGTAATTCTAAAGGGTAATTCCAAAGGATAATTATAAAGTGTAATTATAAAGGGTAATTCTAAAGGGTAATTCTAAAGGGTAATTATAAAGTGTAATTATAAAGGGTAATTCCAAAGGATAATTATAAAGTGTAATTATAAAGGGTAATTCTAAAGGGTAATTCTAAAGGGTAATTATAAAGGGTAATTCTAAAGGGTAATTCCAAAGGATAATTATAAAGTGTAATTATAAAGGGTAATTACAAAGGGTAATTCTAAAGGGTAATTCCAAAGGATAATTATAAAGTGTAATTTTAAAGGGTAATTCTAAAGGGTAATTCTAAAGTGTAATTCTAAAGGGTAATTCTAAAGGGTAATTATAAAGTGTAATTATAAAGGGTAATTCTAAAGGATAATTCTAAAGGGTAATTCGAAAGGATAATTATAAAGTGTAATTCTAAAGGGTAATTCTAAAGGGTAATTCTAAAGGGTAATTCTAAAGGGTAATTCTAAAGGGTAATTATAAAGTGTAATTCTAAAGGGTAATTCTAAAGTGTAATTCTAAAGTGTAATTCTAAAGGGCAATTCTAAAGTGTAATTCTAAAGGGTAATTCTAAAGGGTAATTCTAAAGGATAATTATAAAGTATAATTATAAAGTGTAATTCTAAAGGGCAATTCTAAAGTGTAATTCTAAAGGGTAATTCTAAAGGGTAATTATAAAGTGTAATTCTAAAGGGCAATTCTAAAGTGTAATTCTAAAGGGTAATTCTAAAGGGTAATTATAAAGTGTAATTCTAAAGGGCAATTCTAAAGGATAATTACCTTCGCAAAAGCGGAAGGTTATGTTTTGATCGCTGTGTATTTATTTGTATGTCTGTGTGTGTGTGTGTGTGTATGTTATTCGCATAACTCAAAAAGTATTCAACCGAATTGCATGAAATTTGGTGGGATGATTGGTTATTATACGGGACACATTTGATTAGATTTTGGGAGCAATCGGGTCAAAGGTCAGGGGGGTCACGACCTTGTTACCTTCGCAAAAGCGGAAGGTTATGTTTTGATCGCTGTGTATTTATTTGTATGTGTGTGTGTGTGTGTGTGTGTGTGTTTTATTCGCATAACTCAAAAAGTATTCAACCGAATTGCATGAAATTTGGTGGGATGATTGGTTATTATACGGGACACATTTGATTAGATTTTGGGAGCAATCGGGTCAAAGGTCAAGGTCAAGGTCACGAAAAGGTCAAAATCGTATTTTTACCATAGCGCGGTCAATTTTTATCCAATTGGCATGCAACTAATGCCAAAATGTTCAGAATTCAATGCCCGATCTTGTGATATACGACATGACCCAGTGAAGACATTACCCTTGTTAGCGGTTGGGGGTCAAAGGTCAGGGGGGTCACGACCTTGCAAAATGTGCGTTTTTTGTCATAACTCGGTCAATTCTTATCCGATTTGCATGAAATCAGCACCAAACTGTTCACTGTTCTGTTCCCTACACTCCCATGCCAAGTACAGAACAGTAGCTGCGGCGAAGGTATGCGCTCTACCGAGTGCCCGTTCTAGTTATAAAGTGTAATTATAAAGGGTAATTCTAAAGGATAATTCTAAAGGGTAATTCGAAAGGATAATTATAAAGTGTAATTCTAAAGTCTAATTATAAAGGGTAATTCTAAAGGATAATTCTAAAGGGTAATTCGAAAGGATAATTATAAAGTGTAATTCTAAAGGGTAACTAGAACGGGCACTCGGTAGAGCGCATACCTTCGCCGCAGCTACTGTTCTGTACTTGGCATGGGAGTGTAGGGAACAGAACAACAAAAATACGATTTTGACCTTTTCGTGACCTTGACCTTGACCTTTGACCCGATTGCTCCCAAAATCTAATCAAATGTGTCCCGTATAATAACCAATCATCCCACCAAATTTCATGCAATTCGGTTGAATACTTTTTGAGTTATGCGAATAACATACACACACACACACACACACACACAGACATACAAATAAATACACAGCGATCAAAACATAACCTTCCGCTTTTGCGAAGGTAATTATAAAGGGTAATTCGAAAGGATAATTCTAAAGGGTAATTCGAAAGGATAATTATAAAGTGTAATTCTAAAGGATAATTCTAAAGGGTAATTCGAAAGGATAATTATAAAGTGTAATTCTAAAGGGTAACTAGAACGGGCACTCGGTAGAGCGCATACCTTCGCCGCAGCTACTGTTCTGTACTTGGCATGGGAGTGTAGGGAACAGAACAACAAAAATACGATTTTGACCTTTTCGTGACCTTGACCTTGACCTTTGACCCGATTGCTCCCAAAATCTAATCAAATGTGTCCCGTATAATAACCAATCATCCCACCAAATTTCATGCAATTCGGTTGAATACTTTTTGAGTTATGCGAATAACATACACACACACACACACACACAGACATACAAATAAATACACAGCGATCAAAACATAACCTTCCGCTTTTGCGAAGGTAATTATAAAGGGTAATTCGAAAGGATAATTCTAAAGGGTAATTCGAAAGGATAATTATAAAGTGTAATTCTAAAGGATAATTCTAAAGGGTAATTCGAAAGGATAATTATAAAGTGTAATTCTAAAGGATAATTATAAAGTGTAATTCTAAAGGGTAATTCCAAAGGATAATTATAAAGTGTAATTATAAAGGGTAATTCTAAAGGGTAATTATAAAGTGTAATTATAAAGGGTAATTCTAAAGGATAATTCTAAAGGGTAATTCGAAAGGATAGTTATAAAGTGTAATTCTAAAGGGTAATTCTAAAGGGTAATTCTAAAGGGTAATTCTAAAGGGTGATTCTAAAGGGCAATTCTAAAGTGTAATTCTAAAGTGTAATTCTAAAGGGTAATTCTAAAGGGTAATTCTAAAGGATAATTATAAAGTATAATTATAAAGTGTAATTCTAAAGGGCAATTCTAAAGTGTAATTCTAAAGGGTAATTCTAAAGGATAATTATAAAGTATAATTATAAAGTGTAATTCTAAAGGGCAATTCTAAAGTGTAATTCTAAAGGGTGATTCTAAAGGGCAATTCTAAAGTGTAATTCTAAAGGGTAATTCTAAAGGGTAATTATAAAGGGTAATTCTAAAGGATAATTATAAAGTGTAATTATAAAGTGTAATTCTAAAGGGCAATTCTTAAGTGTAATTCTAAAGGGTAATTCTAAAGGGTAATTCTAAAGGGTAATTCTAAAGTGTAATTCTAAAGGGCAATTATAAAGTGTAATTCTAAAGGGTAATTCTAAAGTGTAATTCTAAAGGGCAATTATAAAGTGTAATTATAAAGTGTAATTCTAAAGGGCAATTCTTAAGTGTAATTCTAAAGGGTAATTCTAAAGGGTAATTATAAAGTGTAATTCTAAAGGGTAATTCCAAAGGGTAATTCTAAAGGGTAATTCTAAAGTGTAATTCTAAAGGGTAATTCTAAAGGGTAATTATAAAGTGTAATTCTAAAGGGTAATTCTAAAGTGTAATTCTAAAGGGTAATTCCAAAGGGTAATTCTAAAGGGTAATTCTAAAGTGTAATTCTAAAGTGTAATTCTAAAGTGTAATTCTAAAGGGTAATTCTAAAGGGTAATTCTAAAGGGCAATTATAAAGTGTAATTCTAAAGTGTAATTATAAAGTGTAATTCTAAAGTGTAATTCTAAAGTGTAATTCTAAAGGGTAATTATAAAGTGTAATTCTAAAGGGTAATTATAAAGTGTAATTCTAAAGGGTAATTCTAAAGGGTAATTATAAAGTGTAATTCTAAAGGGTAATTCTAAAGTGTAATTCTAAAGGGCAATTCTAAAGTGTAATTCTAAAGGGTAATTCTAAAGTGTAATTCTAAAGGGTAATTATAAAGTGTAATTCTAAAGGGTAATTCTAAAGGGTAATTCTAAAGGGTAATTCTAAAGTGTAATTCTAAAGTGTAATTCTAAAGTGTAATTCTAAAGGGTAATTCTAAAGGGTAATTCTAAAGGGCAATTATAAAGTGTAATTCTAAAGTGTAATTATAAAGTGTAATTCTAAAGTGTAATTCTAAAGTGTAATTCTAAAGGGTAATTATAAAGTGTAATTCTAAAGGGTAATTATAAAGTGTAATTCTAAAGGGTAATTCTAAAGGGTAATTATAAAGTGTAATTCTAAAGGGTAATTCTAAAGTGTAATTCTAAAGGGCAATTCTAAAGTGTAATTCTAAAGGGTAATTCTAAAGTGTAATTCTAAAGGGTAATTCTAAAGGGTAATTCTAAAGGGTAATTATAAAGGGTAATTCTAAAGGGTAATTCTAAAGGGTAATTCTAAAGGATAATTCTAAAGTGTAATTCTAAAGGATAATTCTAAAGTGTAATTCTAAAGTGTAATTCTAAAGGGTAATTCTAAAGGGTAATTCTAAAGGGTAATTCTAAAGGGTAATTCTAAAGGATAATTCTAAAGTGTAATTCTAAAGTGTAATTCTAAAGGGCAATTCTAAAGTGTAATTCTAAAGGGTAATTCTAAAGGGTAATTCTAAAGGATAATTATAAAGTATAATTATAAAGTGTAATTCTAAAGGGTAATTATAAAGTGTAATTCTAAAGGGTAATTCCAAAGGGTAATTATAAAGTGTAATTCTAAAGGGTAATTCTAAAGTGTAATTCTAAAGTGTAATTCTAAAGGGTAATTATAAAGTGTAATTCTAAAGGGTAATTCCAAAGGGTAATTCTAAAGGGTAATTATAAAGTGTAATTCTAAAGGGTAATTCTAAAGGGTAATTCTAAAGGGTAATTCTAAAGTGTAATTCTAAAGTGTAATTCTAAAGTGTAATTCTAAAGGGTAATTCTAAAGGGTAATTCTAAAGGGCAATTATAAAGTGTAATTCTAAAGTGTAATTATAAAGTGTAATTCTAAAGTGTAATTCTAAAGTGTAATTCTAAAGGGTAATTATAAAGTGTAATTCTAAAGGGTAATTATAAAGTGTAATTCTAAAGGGTAATTCTAAAGGGTAATTATAAAGTGTAATTCTAAAGGGTAATTCTAAAGTGTAATTCTAAAGGGCAATTCTAAAGTGTAATTCTAAAGGGTAATTCTAAAGTGTAATTCTAAAGGGTAATTCTAAAGGGTAATTCTAAAGGGTAATTATAAAGGGTAATTCTAAAGGGTAATTCTAAAGGGTAATTCTAAAGGATAATTCTAAAGTGTAATTCTAAAGGATAATTCTAAAGTGTAATTCTAAAGTGTAATTCTAAAGGGTAATTCTAAAGGGTAATTCTAAAGGGTAATTCTAAAGGGTAATTCTAAAGGATAATTCTAAAGTGTAATTCTAAAGTGTAATTCTAAAGGGCAATTCTAAAGTGTAATTCTAAAGGGTAATTCTAAAGGGTAATTCTAAAGGATAATTATAAAGTATAATTATAAAGTGTAATTCTAAAGGGCAATTCTAAAGTGTAATTCTAAAGGGTAATTCTAAAGGGTAATTATAAAGTGTAATTCTAAAGGGCAATTCTAAAGTGTAATTCTAAAGGGTAATTCTAAAGGGTAATTCTAAAGGGTAATTCTAAAGTGTAATTCTAAAGGGCAATTATAAAGTGTAATTCTAAAGGGTAATTCTAAAGTGTAATTCTAAAGGGTAATTATAAAGTGTAATTCTAAAGGGTAATTATAAAGTGTAATTCTAAAGGGTAATTATAAAGTGTAATTCTAAAGGGTAATTCTAAAGGGTAATTCTAAAGGATAATTATAAAGTGTAATTCTAAAGGATAATTATAAAGTGTAATTCTAAAGGGTAATTATAAAGTGTAATTCTAAAGGGCAATTCTAAAGTGTAAATCTAAAGGGTAATTCTAAAGTGTAATTCTAAAGGGTAATTCTAAAGTGTAATTCTAAAGTGTAATTCTAAAGGATAATTCTAAAGGGCAATTCTAAAGTGTAATTCTAAAGGGTAATTCTAAAGTGTAATTCTAAAGGGTAATTCTAAAGTGTAATTCTAAAGTGTAATTCTAAAGTGTAATTCTAAAGGGTAATTCTAAAGGGTAATTCTAAAGGGTAATTCTAAAGTGTAATTCTAAAGGGCAATTCTAAAGGGTAATTCTAAAGGGTAATTCTAAAGTGTAATTCTAAAGGGTAATTATAAAGTGTAATTCTAAAGGGCAATTCTAAAGTGTAATTCCAAAGGGTAATTCTAAAGTGTAATTCTAAAGGGTAATTCTAAAGTGTAATTCTAAAGTGTAATTCTAAAGTGTAATTCTAAAGGGTAATTCTAAAGGGTAATTCTAAAGGGTAATTCTAAAGTGTAATTCTAAAGGGCAATTCTAAAGTGTAATTCTAAAGGGTAATTCTAAAGGGTAATTCTAAAGGGCAATTCTAAAGTGTAATTCTAAAGGGTAATTCTAAAGTGTAATTCTAAAGGGTAATTCTAAAGTGTAATTCTAAAGTGTAATTCTAAAGGATAATTATAAAGTATAATTATAAAGTGTAATTCTAATGGGTAATTCTAAAGGGTAATTCAAAAGTGTAATTCTAAAGGGTAATTCTAAAGGGCAATTCTAAAGTGTAATTCTAAAGGGTAATTCTAAAGGGTAATTCTAAAGGATAATTATAAAGTATAATTATAAAGTGTAATTCTAAAGGGCAATTCTAAAGTGTAATTCTAAAGGGTAATTCTAAAGGGTAATTCTAAAGGGTAATTCTAAAGGATAATTATAAAGTATAATTATAAAGTGTAATTCTAAAGGGCAATTCTAAAGTGTAATTCTAAAGGGTAATTCTAAAGGGTAATTCTAAAGTGTAATTATAAAGTGTAATTCTAAAGGGTAATTATAAACGGTAATTCTAAAGTGTAATTCTAAAGGGTAATTCTAAAGGGTAATTCTAAAGGGTAATTCTAAAGTGTAATTTTAAAGGGTAATTCAAAAGGGTAATTCTAATGGGTAATTCTAAAGGGTAATTCTAAAGGGTAATTTTAAATGGTAATTCTAAAGGGTAATTATAAATGGTAATTCTAAAGTGTAATTATAAAGTGTAATTCTAAAGTGTAATTCTAAAGTGTAATTCTAAAGTGTAATTCTAAAGGGTAATTCTAAAGGGTAATTCTAAAGGGTAATTCTAAAGGGTAATTCTAAAGTGTAATTATAAAGGGTAATTCTAAAGTGTAATTTTAAAGGGTAATTCAAAACGGTAATTCTAATGGGTAATTCTAAAGGGTAATTCTAAAGGGTAATTCTAAAGGGTAATTTTAAAGGGTAATTCTAAAGGGTAATTCTAAAGTGTAATTCTAAAGGGTAATTCTAAAGTGTAATTCTAAAGTGTAATTCTAAAGTGTAATTATAAAGTGTAATTCTAAAGTGTAATTCTAAAGGGTAATTCTAAAGGGTAATTCTAAAGTGTAATTCTAAAGTGTAATTCTAAAGGATAATTATAAAGTGTAATTAGAAAGGGTAATTCTAAAGTGTAATTATAAAGTGTAATTCTAAAGTGTAATTCTAAAGTGTAATTATAAAGTGTAATTCTAAAGTGTAATTCTAAAGGGTAATTCTAAAGGGTAATTCTAAAGGGTAATTCTAAAGTGTAATTCTAAAGTGTAATTCTAAAGGATAATTATAAAGTGTAATTCTAAAGTGTAATTCTAAAGTGTAATTATAAAGTGTAATTCTAAAGTGTAATTATAAAGTGTAATTCTAAAGTGTAATTCTAAAGGATAATTATAAAGTGTAATTCTAAAGTGTAATTCTAAAGTGTAATTATAAAGTGTAATTCTAAAGTGTAATTCTAAAGGGTAATTCTAAAGGGTAATTCTAAAGGATAATTCTAAAGTGTAATTAGAAAGGGTAATTCTAAAGTGTAATTCTAAAGGGTAATTCTAAAGGATAATTATAAAGGGTAATTTTAATTATCTTTGCCATCCACCTTTTGCCCTGTTCACGTGACTCATGGTGGTCCCTCTCGGCCCTCCCCCCGTTGGTATTTTGTGCATATAAGATTGTTCACGGTTCTGTTTAAATATTATTTTAAATATGTTTACCCTTTCCCCTTCAGTGGTTTATTCAGTGGTATATTACAACACGCTGTTTTTCTTCCTATTTAAAAGGCTTTTCTCAATTTCCTCTCCAACTCATTCCACGTCAAAAAAAAGAAATTCAATATCTTATACGTCTCCCTCACTACATGGTCTAAATTCACAATCATTCCATCCCTCCTCCATTGTTCTGAATCGGATTGCTAACTTGAAAATCACAACAAACCCAATTTGTTATCAATGTTCGTCTTTCATTAATCATCCACTTTCTAAACTCCCCTCTTGCCCCTCCCCTCCAAATCCCCCCCCTTGCACCTACACTCCTAAACTACCCCCTTTCCCCTCCACTCTTAAACTCCCCCCTTGCCCCTCCACTCCTGAACTCCCCCCTTGCCCCTCCCCTCCAAATCCCCCCCTTGCCCCTCCACTCCTGAACTCCCCCCTTGCACTTCCCCTCATAAACTCCTCCCTTGCCCCTCCCCTCCAAATCCCCCCCCTTGCCCCTACACTCCTAAACTCCCCCCTTGCCCCTCCACTACTAGACTCCCCCCTTGCCCCTCCCCTCTTAAACTTCCCCCTTGCCCCTCCCCTCCTAAACTCCCGCCTCACTCCTCCCCTTCAAAACTCCCCCCCAACTCCTCCCATTCAAATCTCCCCCCATACCATTCCTCTCAAATTCTCCCTCCTCCCCCCTTCTCAAAGTTGCCTCCTCCCCACCTCGTCTCCCTTCTATCTCATGCCTCCACCCCCACCAACCTTCTACTGTCCCATGCCCCCCCTCAAACAACCCCTCACTCTGCCTCATCCCTTCACCACCAAACCTTTCATCCTCCTCATCCTTCCCTTTTTTGGAACTCTTCTGTAATCTCTGACACACTATCAACTGCTCTCCCTACCTCCCCCTCTCATCCTTCATCTTACCCTACTCCTCCCCTCCCCTGTCCTGTACCCGATGCTCCCCCTCTCTCTTCTTTAACGGTATGGACCTCAAACATCCGGGGCCTTCGCTCAAACCTGACTGATCTCTCCATACAGGTTGCTTCTGACAATCCAGACTTGATCTGCTTAACAGAGACTTTCCTCCTTCAAGATGTCTCTGATTCCTCAATATCTCTTCCTGGTTACTCCCTCTTCCGGTATGATAGACCTGAGCCTCGTCCTGGTGGTGGGGTGGCTATCTTTATCAAAAACTCTCTTCCTCATTCTCCTTGCACTGCCCTCTCTCCTCCTCACCCCCAGGAGTACCTCTGGCTACGGGTTCCTCTCCGCTCCCACCTTTTGTTCATATGTGTTCTGTACCGTCCCCCAAACAGTGATGACTCAATTTACATTTCACTCTCTGACAACATGGACCAACTTCTATCCACTCATCCCAACTCTCTCTTCCTCATATGTGGTGACTTCAACTGTCATCATGCCACCTGGTTGGGTGTGGGTTCCTCTCTCACCAGTCATGGAACCTCAGCAAAGGACTTCTGTGACTCACTGGGATTGACACAATCTGTCAATTTCCCGACCCGGATCTCAGCCAATGGAGTTTCTTCTCTTCTAGATTTGGTTATGACAAACTTCCCTGCAAATGTCTGCTGCTCTTCTTCTGCTCCAATCGGTTCTTCTGATCATGTGCTTGTCAAAGTGGACATCTCTCTGGCCATTCTCAGAGAGCCTCCTCAGCGTCGAAGAGTCTGGCATTTCACTCAGGCCGACTGGGACGGGCTTCAAGCAGCCATCAATCGTCTGGATTGGTCTCCCATCTCCACTGCCTCTGACATCAATTCTTCCTGGGAATTCTTCCAAAGCAAACTGATCTCTCTCATGCACAGATTTATCCCATCTCGTCTTCAGTTGTCTTACCCTTCCTCCCGTCCATGGTACACCGAATCTTGTGGTGAGGCAGTTGCCCTGAAACAACTTGCCTTTGCCTCTTGGAAGGCTAATCCAACTGAAGGCAATCTCAGTTCCTTCCACCAAGCTCGGAACAAGTGTGTGTCTACCCTCAGGAGTGCCAGGAAGCACTATCTCTCCTCACTCAAGAACGAACTCTCAAACCTGTCTCCTTCCTCCAAATCCTGGTGGGGTCTGGTCAAATCCGTTTCTGGTGTTTGTTCCCCCTCCATCCCCTCCCTTACCTCAAATGGCCACACAGTTGACATCGCACGTGACAAAGCCGAATGCCTCAACTCTGTGTTTGCCTCAAAATCTTTCGTCCCAAACCCATCTCTCTCTGTTCCCACCTTTCCCAGTCGAACCCAACTGCTCCTGGACTCTGTGTCCTTCTCTCCTGACAAGGTGGAGGAGTTTTTGTCTAACCTCGACTCTGATTCTGCAACTGGACCAGACGGCATCAGCCCACGGGTCCTAAAATCCTGCTCTGCCGCTCTATCTCACCCTCTCTCTGTTCTTTTCACCCTATCTTTTGCTCAAGGTCATCTGCCAGCATCCTGGAAATCAGCAAACATTACCGCTTTACACAAAAATGGTGCAAAAACAGATCCTTTTAACTACAGACCAATCAGCCTGCTCCCAATTATCAGCAAAGTCATGGAATCCATCATTGCTTTGGATATGAAATCTTTCCTCTTCTCCAATGGCTTGATCTCTGATCATCAATTTGGATTCAGACCAGGTCACTCTACTCTGGACATGCTGCTTCTCCTGTCTCAACAATGGATGGAGGTCCTCAATGCCAAACAGGAAATCAGAGCTGTCTCCCTCGACATATCACGTGCCTTCGATACGGGCTGGCACCCAGCTCTGCTCACCAAACTCTACTCCTATGGTATCCATGGAAATCTCCATGCATGGCTTGCGGACTTCCTCTCTGGTCGTAGTCAACGTGTGGCCCTGAATGGATTTCTCTCATCTCCCCTTCCTGTTCAGGCTGGAGTTCCCCAAGGCAGTGTGCTGGGCCCTGTGCTTTTTCTGGTCTTTATCAATGATCTCTCCGACTCTCTGGAAAATCCTCTCTATCTCTTTGCTGATGACTCCACTCTCTGCCGCTCCATTCCTCTTCCCTCAGATCGGCAGTCTGCAGCCTCCTCACTCTCTGAAGACCTGGACAAAATCACAGACTGGTCAAACAAGTGGAACATGTCTTTCAATCCTGACAAATCTCACACTCTTACTATGTCTCTCCAAAAAGATCGACTGGACAACCCTCCCATCTACTTTCTCAACAATCCTCTCCAAGAAGTTCTGTCGCTGCAGCTTTTGGGTCTCACTATCTGCCATGATCTTTCTTGGGAAAACCACATTTCCAAGCTGGCCTGCAAAGCCAGCCGCCGACTGGGCATCCTCCGTCGTGCGAAGTCCTTCCTTGGCACACCTGAGCTCCTCACCACGTACAAGGCTTTCATCCGCAGCTCAATGGAATACTGCTCTCCCCTCTGGGCTGGTGCTCCTGCCTCACACCTAGCTCGTCTTCACGCTGTTGAAAGCAAAGCATTCAGAATCATTGGAATCTCCCGTGATGAAGATAACTCCAAGGGCCTCTCACTCACTCACCGCAGGCAGGTTGGTGGTCTTTCCGTCTTCGACCGACTCCTCTCCGGCCTTGCTCCCCCAGCTCTCTCTGTGTTCTGTTCCCCCAAATATTCCTACAGGTCGCACAAGATCTGCCAGCAAGCCTCTGATGGTTAAACTGCCGAAATCTCGGCTCTCTGCTCACCTTCACTCCTTCATTCCTCTTTTCTCCCGCCTCTGGAACAAACTCCCACACTCCCTTCAATCCCACTCCTCCCTCCAGGTCTTTAAAACAGCTGTTCACCACCATCTCTTATCTTCCCCCATCCAAAACCTTGATCTTTTCAACCCCCACTAATTCACCCCAGATCCACCTTGTTTGTAATTCCAACTTATTTCCTGGTAGTCCTGGCAGTGTCCATATGTTTTATGCCTCTCCCACCCCCTTTCCCATGCCTCCCCCCCAAAGCCCTCTCCCTCCCACACATCTCTCGATGTCTCCATGTCTCTCGGTTCCTGCTCTAAAATGTTGTGTTGTGTTGTGTTGTGTTGTGTTTGTGTCCTTCCCCCTCTCTCCCCATCTTGTCTACCGCTCCCGATGTTATTTGTTCTATGTGTCGGTTTGTCGGTTATGTGTCGGTTTGTCGGTTTGTCTTTCTGTGTGATAAATGTTCGCTCTTTCACGAGCCTCGATCTTTTATACAAAAAAAAAAAAAAAAAAAAGAAAAAAAAGTGTAATTAGAAAGGGTAATTCTAAAGTGTAATTCTAAAGTGTAATTCTAAAGGGTAATTCTAAAGTGTAATTATAAAGTGTAATTCTAAAGGGTAATTCTAAAGGGTAATCCTAAAGTGTAATTCTAAAGGGTAATTCTAAAGTGTAATTATAAAGTGTAATTCTAAAGGGTAATTCTAAAGGGTAATTCTAAAGTGTAATTATAAAGTGTAATTATAAAGTGTAATTCTAAAGGGTAATTCTAAAGTGTAATTCTAAAGTGTAATTCTAAAGGGTAATTCTAAAGTGTAATTATAAAGTGTAATTCTAAAGGGTAATTCTAAAGGGTAATTCTAAAGTGTAATTCTAAAGGATAATTATAAAGTGTAATTAGAAAGGGTAATTCTAAAGTGTAATTCTAAAGTGTAATTCTAAAGGGTAATTCTAAAGGGTAATTCTAAAGGGTAATTCTAAAGGGTAATTCTAAAGGGTAATTCTAAAGGGTAATTCTAAAGGGAAATTCTAATGGGTAATTCTGAAGGGTAATTCTAAAGGGTAATTCTAAAGTGTAATTTTAAAGGGTAATTCAAAAGTGTAATTTTAAAGGGTAATTCTAAAGGGTAATTTTAAAGGGTAATTCTGAAGGGTAATTCTAAAGGGTAATTCTAAAGTGTAATTCTAAAGGATAATTCTAAAGTGTAATTAGAAAGGGTAATTCTAAAGTGTAATTCTAAAGGGTAATTCTAAAGGATAATTCTAAAGTGTAATTCTAAAGGGTAATTCTAAAGTGTAATTCTAAAGGGTAATTCTAAAGGGTAATTCTAAAGTGTAATTCTAAAGGGTAATTCTAAAGTGTAATTCTAAAGGGTAATTCTAAAGGGTAATTCTAAAGTGTAATTCTAAAGTGTAATTCTAAAGGATAATTCTAAAGTGTAATTAGAAAGGGTAATTCTAAAGGGTAATTCTAAAGGGTAATTCTAAAGTGTAATTCTAAAGTGTAATTATAAAGTGTAATTCTAAAGTGTAATTCTAAAGGGTAATTCTAAAGTGTAATTCTAAAGTGTAATTCTAAAGGATAATTCTAAAGTGTAATTATAAACGGTAATTCTAAAGTGTAATTCTAAAGGGTAATTCTAAAGTGTAATTATAAAGTGTAATTCTAAAGTGTAATTATAAAGTGTAATTATAAAGTGTAATTCTAAAGGATAATTATAAAGTGTAATTCTAAAGTGTAATTCTAAAGTGTAATTATAAAGTGTAATTCTAAAGTGTAATTCTAAAGGGTAATTCTAAAGTGTAATTCTAAAGTGTAATTCTAAAGGGTAATTCTAAAGTGTAATTCTAAAGGGTAATTCTAAAGTGTAATTCTAAAGGGTAATTATAAAGTGTAATTATAAAGGGTAATTCTAAAGGGTAATTCTAATGGGTAATTCTGAAGGGTAATTCTAAAGTGTAATTCTAAAGTGTAATTCTAAAGGGTAATTCTAAAGTGTAATCCTAAAGTGTAATTCTAAAGGGTAATTCTAAAGGGTAATTCTAAAGTGTAATTCTAAAGTGTAATTCTAAAGTGTAATCCTAAAGTGTAATTCTAAAGGGTAATTCTAAAGGGTAATTCTAAAGTGTAATTCTAAAGTGTAATTCTAAAGGGTAATTCTAAAGGGTAATTCTAAAGTGTAATTATAAAGGGTAATTCTAAAGGGTAATTCTAAAGTGTAATTCTAAAGGGTAATTCTAAAGTGTAATCCTAAAGTGTAATTCTAAAGGGTAATTCTAAAGGGTAATTCTAAAGTGTAATTCTAAAGTGTAATTCTAAAGTGTAATCCTAAAGTGTAATTCTAAAGGGTAATTCTAAAGGGTAATTCTAAAGTGTAATTCTAAAGTGTAATTCTAAAGGGTAATTCTAAAGGGTAATTCTAAAGTGTAATTATAAAGTGTAATCCTAAAGGGTAATTCTAAAGGGTAATTCTAAAGTGTAATTCTAAAGTGTAATTCTAAAGGGTAATTCTAAAGGGTAATTCTAAAGTGTAATTCTAAAGGGTAATTCTAAAGGGTAATTCTAAAGTGTAATTCTAAAGGGTAATTCTAAAGTGTAATTATAAAGTGTAATTATAAAGGGTAATTCTAAAGTGTAATTCTAAAGTGTAATTCTGAAGTGTAATTATAAAGGGTAATTCTAAAGTGTAATTCTAAAGTGTAATTCTAAAGGGTAATTCTAAAGGGTAATTCTAAAGTGTAATTCTAAAGTGTAATTCTAAAGGGTAATTCTAAAGGGTAATTCTAAAGTGTAATTATAAAGGGTAATTCTAAAGGGTAATTCTAAAGTGTAATTCTAAAGGGTGATTCTAAAGTGTAATTATAAAGGGTAATTCTAAAGGGTAATTATAAAGTGTAATTATAAAGGGTAATTCTAAAGTGTAATTCTAAAGTGTAATTCTAAAGGGTAATTCTAAAGGGTAATTCTAAAGGGTAATTCTAAAGGGTAATTCTAAAGGGTAATTCTAAAGGATAATTCTAAAGTGCAATTAGAAAGGGTAATTCTAAAGTGTAATTCTAAAGAGTAATTCTAAAGGGTAATTCTAAAGTGTAATTATAAAGTGTAATTCTAAAGGGTAATTCTAAAGGGTAATTCTAAAGGGTAATTCTAAAAGATAATTATAAAGTGTAATTAGAAAGGGTAATTCTAAAGTGTAATTCTAAAGTGTAATTCTAAAGGGTAATTCTAAAGTGTAATTATAAAGTGTAATTCTAAAGGGTAATTCTAAAGGGTAATTCTAAAGGGTAATTCTAAAGGATAATTATAAAGTGTAATTAGAAAGGGTAATTCTAAAGGGTAATTCTAAAGTGTAATTCTAAAGGGTAATTCTAATGGGTAATTCTGAAGGGTAATTCTAAAGGGTAATTCTAAAGTGTAATTTTAAAGGGTAATTCAAAAGGGTAATTTTAAAGGGTAATTCTAAAGGGTAATTTTAAAGGGTAATTCGAAAGGGTAATTTTAAAGGGTAATTCTAAAGGGTAATTATAAACGGTAATTCTAAAGGGTAATTCTAAAGGGAAATTCTAATGGGTAATTCTAAAGTGTAATTTTAAAGGGTAATTCAAAAGGGTAATTCTAAAGGGTAATTCTAAAGGATAATTATAAAGTGTAATTATAAAGTGTAATTCTAAAGGGTAATTCTAAAGGATAATTATAAAGTGTAATTATAAAGGGTAATGCTAAAGGGTAATTCTAAAGGATAATTATAAAGTGTAATTATAAAGGGTAATTCTAAAGGGTAATTCTAAAGGGTAATTCTAAAGGATAATTATAAAGTGTAATTATAAAGTGTAATTCTAAAGTGTAATTCTAAAGTGTAATTCTAAAGGGTAATTCAAAAGGATAATTATAAAGTGTAATTCTAAAGTGTAATTCTAAAGGGTAATTCTAAAGGGTAATTCTAAAGGATAATTATAAAGTGTAATTATAAAGGGTAATTCTAAAGGGTAATTCTAAAGGGTAATTCTAAAGTGTAATTTTAAAGGGTAATTCAAAAGGGTAATTCTAATGGGTAATTCTAAAGGGTAATTCTAAAGGGTAATTCTAAAGGGTAATTCTAAAGTGTAATTTTAAAGGGTAATTCAAAAGGGTAATTCTAATGGGTAATTCTAAAGGGTAATTCTAAAGGGTAATTCTAAAGTGTAATTTTAAAGGGTAATTCAAAAGGGTAATTATAATGGGTAATTCTAAAGGGTAATTCTAAAGGGTAATTCTAAAGTGTAATTTTAAAGGGTAATTCAAAAGGGTAATTCTAATGGGTAATTCTAAAGGGTAATTCTAATGGGTAATTCTAAAGGGTAATTCTAAAGGGTAATTCTAAAGTGTAATTTTAAAGGGTAATTCAAAAGGGTAATTCTAATGGGTAATTCTAAAGGGTAATTCTAAAGGGTAATTCTAAAGGGTAATTCTAAAGTGTAATTTTAAAAGGTAATTCAAAAGGGTAATTCTAATGGGTAATTCTAATGGGTAATTCTAAAGGGTAATTCTAAAGGGTAATTCTAAAGTGTAATTTTAAAGGGCAATTCAAAAGGGTAATTCTAATGGGTAATTCTAAAGGGTAATTCTAAAGTGTAATTTTAAAGGGTAATTCTAATGGGTAATTCTAAAGGGTAATTCTAAAGGGTAATTCTAATGGGTAATTCTAAAGGGTAATTCTAAAGGGTAATTCTAAAGTGTAATTAGAAAGGGTAATTCTAAAGTGTAATTCTAAAGGGTAATTCTAAAGGATAATTATAAAGTGTAATTAGAAAGGGTAATTCTAATGTGTAATTCTAAAGTGTAATTCTAAAGGGTAATTCTAAAGGGTAATTCTAAAGGGTAATTCTAAAGGATAATTATAAAGTGTAATTAGAAAGGGTAATTCTAAAGTGTAATTCTAAAGTGTAATTCTAAAGGGTAATTCTAAAGGGTAATTCTAAAGGGTAATTCTAAAGGGTAATTCTAAAGGGTAATTCTAAAGGGTAATTCTAAAGGGAAATTCTAATGGGTAATTCTGAAGGGTAATTCTAAAGGGTAATTCTAAAGTGTAATTTTAAAGGGTAATTCAAAAGGGTAATTTTAAAGGGTAATTCCAAAGGGTAATTTTAAAGGGTAATTCTAAAGGGTAATTTTAAAGGGTAATTCTAAAGGGTAATTATAAACGGTAATTCTAAAGGGTAATTCTAAAGGGAAATTCTAATGGGTAATTCTAAAGGGTAATTTTAAAGGATAATTCAAAAGGGTAATTCTAAAGGGTAATTCTAAAGGATAATTATAAAGTGTAATTATAAAGGGTAATTCTAAAGTGTAATTCCAAAGGGTAATTCTAAAGTGTAATTATAAAGGGTAATTCTAAAGTGTAATTCCAAAGGGTAATTCTAAAGTGTAATTATAAAGGGTAATTCTAAAGTGTAATTCCAAAGGGTAATTCTAAAGTGTAATTATAAAGGGTAATTCTAAAGTGTAATTCCAAAGGGTAATTCTAAAGGGTAATTCTAAAGGATAATTATAAAGTGTAATTCTAAAGGGTAATTCTAAAGGGTAATTCTAAAGGGCTATTCTAAAGTGTAATTCTAAAGGGTAATTCTAAAGGATAATTATAAAGTGCAATTATAAAGGGTAATTCTAAAGGGTAATTCTAAAGGGTAATTCTAAAGGGTAATTCTAAAGGGTAATTCTAAAGGATAATTATAAAGTGTAATTATAAAGGGTAATTCTAAAGGGTAATTCTAAAGTGTAATTCTAAAGGGTAATTCAAAAGGATAATTATAAAGTGTAATTCTAAAGTGTAATTCTAAAGGGTAATTCTAAAGGATAATTATAAAGTGTAATTATAAAGGGTAATTCTAAAGGGTATTTCTAAAGGGTAATTCTAAAGGGTAATTCTAAAGGGTAATTCTAAAGTGTAATTTTAAAGGGTAATTCAAAAGGGTAATTCTAATGGGTAATTCTAAAGGGTAATTCTAAAGGGTAATTCTAAAGGGTAATTCTAAAGTGTAATTTTAAAGGGTAATTCAAAAGGGTAATTCTAATGGGTAATTCTAAAGTGTAATTCTAAAGGGTAATTCTAAAGTGTAATTTTAAAGGGTAATTCAAAAGGGTAATTCTAATGGGTAATTCTAAAGGGTAATTCTAAAGGGTAATTCTAAAGTGTAATTTTAAAGGGTAATTCAAAAGGGTAATTCTAATGGGTAATTCTAAAGGGTAATTCTAATGGGTAATTCTAAAGGGTAATTCTAAACGGTAATTCTAAAGTGTAATTTTAAAGGGTAATTCAAAAGGGTAATTCTAAAGGGTAATTCTAAAGGGTAATTCTAAAGGGTAATTCTAAAGTGTAATTTTAAAGGGTAATTCAAAAGGGTAATTCTAATGGGTAATTCTAATGGGTAATTCTTAAGGGTAATTCTAAAGGGTAATTCTAAAGTGTAATTTTAAAGGGTAATTCAAAAGGGTAATTCTAATGGGTAATTCTAAAGGGTAATTCTAAAGTGTAATTTTAAAGGGTAATTCAAAAGGGTAATTCTAATGGGTAATTCTAAAGGGTAATTCTAAAGGGTAATTCTAATGGGTAATTCTAAAGGGTAATTCTAAAGGGTAATTCTAAAGTGTAATTTTAAAGGGTAATTCTAAAGGGTAATTTTAATGGGTAATTCTAAAGGGTAATTCTAAAGGGTAATTCTAAAGTGTAATTTTAAAGGGTAATTCTAAAGGGTAATTTTAAAGGGTAATTCTAAAGGGTAATTATAAACGGTAATTCTAAAGTGTAATTCTAAAGGGTAATTCTAAAGGGTAATTCTAAAGGGTAATTCTAAAGTGTAATTTTAAAGTGTAATTCTAAAGTGTAATTCTAATGTGTAATTATAAAGATCTCGCGAGATCTCGGAGACGGTGGGAGGGATTTTCGAAGCTCCACACGGTCTCCACGTTTTTCGAAGTTAAGTCTGTTCACAATTGTATTTTGTCGAAACTGTATTTATCTTTCGGTGTGTGAAGTTATTGTGTGCAACTTTGGTTGTTTCTCGGTGTTTATCTTTCATAAATTGATCGTCTGTTTGCCGTGTCGTGTCTTGAGGCCTTGTACAGTGTGCACTGTACAACCTTGAGGCTTTGTTTTTCTCTCAGCGGTCCGTCGTTTGTGATCCAATAACTTTCGTTCTCTGTATTCCCAGGCTTTTCACCCACAGCCTACTTCCTTGTGTAAATCTCAACTCAAAAAAAAAAAAAAAAAAAAAAAAAAAAAAACATTTCCTTCTCTGTTCTCATTCGTTTATTCATTCTTATTCGTTCGTTCGTTCTTCGACCACGTGTTTCTCCCCCATTTCCCCAGATAGTTTTCACTCATTAACCTTCAATGTTTACACTTTCCCCTCAAGTTATGTATTCCGTCATATTTTATAACACCTTTTTCTTCTTCTTCTTTAAAAGGCTGCTTATGACTTGCTCACCAAATCAATTCATCCCAAAAAAAATATCCATCTCCTATAGTGCCTTTTTTCTACATTCCCTAAACTCTCCTGCACTCCATCCTCCATCCAGCGTCCTTAAACGTATTTTTAACTCGAAGGTCACAAGAAACTCATTTTGCAATAAATGTTCGTTTCCCATAAATCGTACACTTTCAAAAATCCAATCTCACCCCTCCCCTCCAAATCTTCCCCATAACCCCTCCCCTCCAAATCTTCCCCATCACCCCTCCCCTCCAAATCTTCCCCATCACCCATCCCTTTCAAATCTCCCCTCTTGCCCCCTCCCTCCTAAACTACCCCCTCACCCCTCCCCGCCAAGACGCCCCCTCGCCCCTCCCCTCCTAGACTCCTGCCTCACCCCTCCCCTCCAAATCTCCCCCATATCCCATCCCTTTCAAATCCCTCCCCTTGTCCCTTCCCTCCCAAACTCCCCCCTCACCCCTCCCCTTCAAATCTCCCCACCCTCATTGCTTCTCAATTTCCCCCCTCTCCCTCCCCCTCCTCAAAGCGTCCTCCCCGCTTCTTCCCCCTTCAAACTCTCACCTCCATCTCCCCCAACCTTCTGCCTCGCTCTTCCCCCTCCTCAAATAACACCTCATTGTGGCTCACCCAATCACCATCAAACCTTTTGTCTGCCCCATCCATCCCTTTCTCCGAGCTATTCTGAAATCTCTGACACACCTTCAACAGCTCTCCCTATCTCTTCCACCTCTTCCACATCTTACCCTACCCCTCCTCCCCCCTGTTCTGTATCTGATGCTCCCCCTTCCTCTTCATTAACGGTATGGACCTCAAACATCCGGGGCCTTCGTTCAAACTTAACTGATCTCTCCATACAGGTTGCTTCTGTCAAACCAGACGTGATCTGCTTAACAGAAACTTTCCTCCTTTATGATGTCTCTGATTCCATAGTATCTCTCCCGGGCTACTCCCTCCTCCGGTATGATAGACCTGAGCCTCGTCCTGGAGGCGGGGTTGCTATCTTTATCAAAAACTCTCTTCCTCACTCGCCCTGCACTGCACTCTCTCCACCTCACCCCCAGGAATACCTCTGGCTACGGCTTCCCCTTCGCTCCCACCTCTTGTTCATATGTGTGTTGTACCGTCCACCAAACAGTGATGACTCCATCTACATCTCGCTGTCTGATGATATGGACCAACTTCTATCTACTCATCCCAACTCTCTCTTCCTCATATGTGGTGATTTCAATTGTCACCATGCCAGTTGGCTGGGTGTGGGTACCTCTCTCACCAGCCATGGCTCTTCAGCAAAGGACTTCTGCGACTCACTGGGACTGACACAATCTGTCAATTTCCCGACCCGGATCTCAGTCAACGGAACATCTTCTCTTCTGGACTTGGTTATGACTAACTTCCCTGAAAATGTCTGCTGCTCTTCTTCTGCTCCGATCGGATCATCTGATCATGTCCTTGTTAAAGTGGACATCTCTCTGACCATCCTCAGGGAGCCTGCTCAGCGTCGACGAGTCTGGCATTTCACTCAGGCCAACTGGCACGGTCTTCAAGCAGCCATCAATCATCTGGACTGGTCTCCCATCTCTACCACCTCTGACATCAACTCATCCTGGGAATTCTTCCAAAGTAAATTGCTCTCTCTCATGCACAGATTTATCCCATCTCGTCTTCAGTTGTCATACCCTTCCTCCCGTCCATGGTACACGGAATCTTGTGGTGAGGCTGTTGCCCAGAAACAACTTGCCTTCGTCTCCTGGAAAGCAAATCCAACGGAAGGAAATCTCATTTCCTTTCACAAAGCCCGAAACAAGTGTGTGTCCACCCTCAGGAGAGCCAGGAAACAATATCTCTCCGTTCTCAAGACCGAACTCTCTTATCTGTCTCCCTCTTCCAAATCCTGGTGGCGTCTGGTCAAATCCGTTTCTGGTGTTTGTTCCCCCTCCATCCCCTCCCTTACCTCAAACGGCTACACAGCTGACTCCGCACGTGAAAAAGCTGAATGCCTCAACTCTGTGTTTGCCTCTAAATCTTGTGTCCCAAACCCATCCCTCTCTGTACCCACCATACCCAGTCGTACCCTGCTGCTCCTGGACTCCGTGTCCTTTCCTCCTGACAAGGTGGAAAAGTTTCTGTCAACCCTCGACTCTGATTCTGCAACTGGACCCGACGGCATCAGCCCACGGGTCCTAAAATCCTGCTCTGCTGCTCTATCTCACCCTCTCTCTGTTCTCTTCACCCTCTCTTTTGCTCAAGGTCAACTGCCATCTGCTTGGAAATCAGCCAACATCACCGCTTTGCACAAAAAAGGTGCAAAAACAGATCCTAGCAACTACAGACCAATCAGCCTTCTCCCAATTATCAGCAAAGTCGTGGAATCCATCATTGCTTCGGATATGAAATCTTTCCTCTTCTCCAATGGCTTGATCTCTGATCATCAATTTGGTTTCAGACCAGGTCACTCTACTCTGGACATGCTGCTTCTGCTGTCTCAACAATGGATGGAGGTCCTCAATGCCAAACAGGAAATTAGAGCTGTCTCCCTCGACATATCACGTGCCTTCGACACGGTCTGGCACCCCGCTCTGCTCACCAAACTCTCCTCTTTTGGTATCCATGGAAATCTCCACGCATGGCTGGCGGACTTCCTCTCTAGTCGTCGTCAACGTGTGGCCCTGAATGGGTTTCTCTCATCTCCTCTTCCTGTTCAGGCTGGAGTTCCCCAAGGCAGTGTTCTGGGCCCCGTGCTTTTTCTGGTCTTCATCAATGATCTCTCTGACTCTCTCGAAAATCCTCTCTATCTCTTTGCTGATGACTCCACTCTCTGCCGCTCCATTCCTCTTCCCTCAGATCGGCAGTCTGCTGCCTCCTCACTCTCTGAAGACCTGGACAAAATCACAGACTGGTCAAACAAGTGGAACATGTCTTTCAATCCTGACAAATCTCACACTCTTACTATGTCTCTCCGAAAAGATCGACTGGACAACCCTCCCATCTACTTTCTCAACAATCCTCTCCAAGAAGTTCTGTCGCTCAAGATTTTGGGTCTCACTATCTGCCATGATCTTTCTTGGGAAAACCACATTTCCAAGCTGGCCTCCAAAGCCAGTCGCCGACTGGGCATCCTCCGTCGTGCGAAGTCCTTCCTCGGCACACCTGAGCTCCTCACCACATACAAGGCTTTCATCCGCAGCTCAATGGAATACTGTTCTCCCCTATGGGCCGGTGCTCCTGCCTCACACCTAGCTCGGCTTCACGCTGTTGAAACCAAAGCTTTCAGAATTATTGGAATCTCCCGTGATGAAGCTATCTCTGAGGGCCTTTCACTCACTCACCGCAGGCAGGTAGGTGGTCTTTCTGTCTTCTACCGACTCCTCTCCGGCCTTGCACCCCCAGCTCTCTCTGTGCTCTGTCCCCCAAATATTCCTACAGGTCGCACAAGATCTGCCAGCAACCCTCTGATGGTTAAACTGCCGAAATCTCGGCTCTCTGCTCACCTTCACTCTTTCATTCCTCTTTTCTCCCGCCTCTGGAACAAACTCCCTCACTCCCTTCAATCCCACTCCTCCCTCCAGGTCTTTAAAACAGCTGTTCACCACCATCTCTTATCTTCCCCCATCCAAAACCTTGAACTTTTCTACCCCCGCTAATTCACCCCAGATCCACCTTGTTTGAAATTCCAACTTCTTTCCTGGAAGTCCTGGCAGTGTCCATATGTTTTATACCTCTCCCACCGCCCCCTTCCCATGCCCCCCCCCCCAAAGCCCTCGCCCTCTCTCAGATCTCTCGATGTCTCCATGTCTCTCGGTCCCTGCTCTCAAATGTTGTGTTTGTGTCCTTCCCCCTCTCTCCCCATCTTGTCTACCGCTCCCGATGTTATATGTTTTATGTGTCGGTTTGTCTTTCTGTGTGATTAATGTTCGCTCTTTCACGAGCCTCGATCTTGTATACAAAAAAAAAAAAAAAAAAAAAAAAAAAAAAAAGTGTAATTCTAAAGTGTAATTATAAAGTGTAATTCAAAAGGGTAATTCTAATGGGTAATTCTAATGGGTAATTCTAAAGTGTAATTTTAAAGGGTAATTCTAAAGGGTAATTTTAAAGGGTAATTCTAAAGGGTAATTATAAACGGTAATTCTAAAGTGTAATTCTAAAGGGTAATTCTAAAGGGTAATTTTAAAGGGTAATTCTAAAGGGTAATTTTAAAGTGTAATTCTAAAGTGTAATTCTAAAGTGTAATTATAAAGTGTAATTCTAAAGTGTAATTATAAAGTGTAATTCTAAAGGGTAATTCTAAAGTGTAATTTTAAAGTGTAATTATAAAGTGTAATTTTAAAGTGTAATTATAAAGTGTAATTCTAAAGTGAAATTATAAAGTGTAATTCTAAAGGGTAATTCTAAAGGGTAATTCTAAAGTGTAATTCTAAAGGGTAATTCTAAAGGGTAATTCTAAAGTGTAATTCTAAAGGGTAATTCTAAAGGGTAATTCTAAAGGGTAATTTTAAAGGGTAATTCTAAAGGGTAATTATAAACGGTAATTCTAAAGTGTAATTATAAAGTGTAATTCTAAAGTGTAATTATAAAGTGTAATTATAAAGTGCAATTCTAAAGGGTAATTCTAAAGGGTAATTCTAAAGGGTAATTCTAAAGTGTAATTATAAAGTGTAATTCTAAAGTGTAATTCTAATGTGTAATTATAAAGTGTAATTCTAAAGTGTAATTCTAAAGTGTAATTCTAAAGGGTAATTCTAAAGGGTAATTCTAAAGGATAATTATAAAGTGTAATTAGAAAGGGTAATTCTAAAGGGTAATTATAAAGGGTAATTCTAAAGGGTAATTCTAAAGTGTAATTATAAAGTGTAATTCTAAAGTGTAATTCTAAAGGGTAATTCTAAAGGGTAATTCTAAAGGGTAATTATAAAGGGTAATTCTAAAGTGTAATTATAAAGTGTAATTATAAAGTGTAATTATAAAGTGTAATTCTAAAGGGTAATTCTAAAGGGTAATTCTAAAGGGTAATTATAAAGTGTAATTATAAAGTGTAATTCTAAAGGGTAATTCTAAAGGGTAATTCTAAAGGGTAATTCTAAAGTGTAATTATAAAGTGTAATTATAAAGTGTAATTATAAAGGGTAATTATAAAGTGTAATTATAAAGTGTAATTCTAAAGGGTAATTCTAAAGGGTAATTCTAAAGGGTAATTCTAAAGTGTAATTATAAAGTGTAATTATAAAGTGTAATTATAAAGTGTAATTCTAAAGGGTAATTCTAAAGGGTAATTCTAAAGGGTAATTCTAAAGGGTAATTCTAAAGGGTAATTCTAAAGGGCAATTCTAAAGTGTAATTATAAAGTGTAATTCTAAAGTGTAATTCTAAAGGGTAATTATAAAGTGTAATTATAAAGTGTAATTATAAAGTGTAATTATAAAGTGTAATTCTAAAGGGTAATTCTAAAGGGTAATTCTAAAGGGTAATTCTAAAGGGTAATTCTAAAGGGTAATTCTAAAGTGTAATTATAAAGTGTAATTCTAAAGTGTAATTCTAAAGGGTAATTCTAAAGTGTAATTATAAAGTGTAATTATAAAGTGTAATTATAAAGTGTAATTCTAAAGGGTAATTCTAAAGGGTAATTCTAAAGGGTAATTCTAAAGGGTAATTCTAAAGTGTAATTATAAAGTGTAATTATAAAGTGTAATTCTAAAGGGTAATTCTAAAGGGTAATTCTAAAGTGTAATTATAAAGTGTAATTCTAAAGGGTAATTCTAAAGGGTAATTCTAAAGGGTAATTCTAAAGTGTAATTATAAAGTGTAATTCTAAAGTGTAATTCTAAAGGGTAATTCTAAAGGATAATTATAAAGTGTAATTAGAAAGTGTAATTCTAAAGGGTAATTCTAAAGGGTAATTCTAAAGTGTAATTATAAAGTGTAATTCTAAAGTGTAATTCTAAAGGGTAATTCTAAAGGATAATTATAAAGTGTAATTAGAATGTGTAATTCTAAAGGGTAATTCTAAAGGGTAATTATAAAGTGTAATTCTAAAGTGTAATTCTAAAGGGTAATTATAAAGTGTAATTAGAAAGTGTAATTCTAAAGTGTAATTCTAAAGGGTAATTCTAAAGGGTAATTCTAAATTGTAATTATAAAGTGTAATTCTAAAGTGTAATTCTAAAGGGTAATTCTAAAGTGTAATTCTAAAGGGTAATTCTAAAGGATAATTATAAAGTGTAATTAGAAAGGGTAATTCTAAAGTGTAATTCTAAAGTGTAATTAAAGGGTAATTCTAAAGTGTAATTATAAAGTGTAATTCTAAAGGGTAATTCTAAAGTGTAATTATAAAGTGTAATTCTAAAGTGTAATTCTAAAGGGTAATTCTAAAGGGTAATTCTAAAGGGTAATTCTAAAGTATAATTATAAAGTGTTATTAGAAAGGGTAATTCTAAAGGGTAATTCTAAAGGGTAATTCTAAAGGGTAATTCTAAAGGGTAATTCTAAAGGGTAATTCTAAAGGGTAATTCTAAAGGGAAATTCTAATGGGTAATTCTGAAGGGTAATTCTAAAGGGTAATTCTAAAGTGTAATTTTAAAGGGTAATTCAAAAGGGTAATTTTAAAGGGTAATTCTAAAGGGAAATTCTAATGGGTAATTCTAAAGGGTAATTCTAAAGTGTAATTTTAAAGGGTAATTCAAAAGGGTAATTCTAAAGGGTAATTCTAAAGGATAATTATAAAGTGTAATTATAAAGGGTAATTCTAAAGGGTAATTCTAAAGCGCAATTCTAAAGTGTAATTCTAAAGGGTAATTCTAAAGGATAATTATAAAGTGCAATTATAAAGGGTAATTCTAAAGGATAATTATAAAGGGTAATTCTAAAGGATAATTATAAAGTGTAATTCTAAAGGGTAATTCTAAAGGGTAATTCTAAAGCGCAATTCTAAAGTGTAATTCTAAAGGGTAATTCTAAAGGATAATTATAAAGTGCAATTATAAAGGGTAATTCTAAAGGGTAATTCTAAAGGGTAATTCTAAAGGGTAATTCTAAAGGGTAATTCTAAAGGATAATTATAAAGTGTAATTATAAAGGGTAATTCTAAAGGGTAATTCTAAAGTGTAATTCTAAAGGGTAATTCTAAAGGATAATTATAAAGTGTAATTCTAAAGTGTAATTCTAAAGGGTAATTCTAAAGGATAATTATAGTGTAATTATAAAGGGTAATTCTAAAGGGTATTTCTAAAGGGTAATTCTAAAGGGTAATTCTAAAGGATAATTATAAAGTGTAATTATAAAGGGTAATTCTAAAGGGTAATTCTGAAGGGTAATTCTAAAGGATAATTATAAAGTATAATTATAAAGTGTAATTCTAAAGGGCAATTCTAAAGTGTAATTCTAAAGGGTAATTCTAAAGGGTAATTATAAAGTGTAATTCTAAAGGGCAATTCTAAAGTGTAATTCTAAAGGGTAATTCTAAAGGGTAATTCTAAAGGGTAATTCTAAAGTGTAATTCTAAAGGGCAATTATAAAGTGTAATTCTAAAGGGTAATTCTAAAGTGTAATTCTAAAGGGTAATTATAAAGTGTAATTCTAAAGGGTAATTATAAAGTGTAATTCTAAAGGGTAATTATAAAGTGTAATTCTAAAGGGTAATTCTAAAGGGTATTTCTAAAGGATAATTATAAAGTGTAATTCTAAAGGGTAATTATAAAGTGTAATTCTAAAGGGCAATTCTAAAGTGTAATTCTAAAGGGTAATTCTAAAGTGTAATTCTAAAGGGTAATTCTAAAGTGTAATTCTAAAGTGTAATTCTAAAGGATAATTCTAAAGGGCAATTCTAAAGTGTAATTCTAAAGGGTAATTCTAAAGTGTAATTCTAAAGTGTAATTCTAAAGTGTAATTCTAAAGTGTAATTCTAAAGGGTAATTCTAAAGGGTAATTCTAAAGGGTAATTCTAAAGTGTAATTCTAAAGGGCAATTCTAAAGGGTAATTCTAAAGGGTAATTCTAAAGTGTAATTCTAAAGGGTAATTATAAAGTGTAATTCTAAAGTGTAATTCTAAAGGGTAATTCTAAAGTGTAATTCTAAAGGGTAATTCTAAAGTGTAATTCTAAAGTGTAATTATAAAGTGTAATTCTAAAGTGTAATTCTAAAGTATAATTCTAAAGGATAATTCTAAAGTGTAATTAGAAAGGGTAATTCTAAAGGGTAATTCTAAAGGGTAATTCTAAAGTGTAATTCTAAAGTGTAATTATAAAGTGTAATTCTAAAGTGTAATTCTAAAGGGTAATTATAAACGGTAATTCTAAAGTGTAATTCTAAAGGGTAATTCTAAAGTGTAATTATAAAGTGTAATTCTAAAGTGTAATTATAAAGTGTAATTATAAAGTGTAATTCTAAAGGATAATTATAAAGTGTAATTCTAAAGTGTAATTCTAAAGTGTAATTATAAAGTGTAATTCTAAAGTGTAATTCTAAAGTGTAATTCTAAAGGGTAATTCTAAAGTGTAATTCTAAAGGGTAATTCTAAAGTGTAATTCTAAAGGGTAATTCTAAAGTGTAATTCTAAAGGGTAATTATAAAGTGTAATTATAAAGGGTAATTCTAAAGGGTAATTCTAAAGGGTAATTCTAAAGGGAAATTCTAATGGGTAATTCTGAAGGGTAATTCTAAAGTGTAATTATAAAGGGTAATTCTAAAGGGTAATTATAAAGTGTAATTATAAAGGGTAATTCTAAAGTGTAATTCTAAAGTGTAATTCTAAAGTGTAATTCTAAAGTGTAATTCTAAAGTGTAATTATAAAGTGTAATTCTTAAGTGTAATTCTAAAGTGTAATTCTAAAGTGTAATTATAAAGTGTAATTCTAAAGTGTAATTATAAAGTGTAATTCTAAAGTGTAATTCTAAAGTGTAATTATAAAGTGTAATTCTAAAGTGTAATTCTAAAGTGTAATTCTAAAGGGTAATTCTAAAGTGTAATTCTAAAGGGTAATTCTAAAGTGTAATTCTAAAGGGTAATTCTAAAGTGTAATTCTAAAGGGTAATTATAAAGTGTAATTATAAAGGGTAATTCTAAAGGGTAATTCTAAAGGGTAATTCTAAAGGGAAATTCTAATGGGTAATTCTGAAGGGTAATTCTAAAGTGTAATTATAAAGGGTAATTCTAAAGGGTAATTATAAAGTGTAATTATAAAGGGTAATTCTAAAGTGTAATTCTAAAGTGTAATTCTAAAGTGTAATTCTAAAGTGTAATTCTAAAGGGTAATTCTAAAGTGTAATCCTAAAGTGTAATTCTAAAGGGTAATTCTAAAGGGTAATTCTAAAGTGTAATTCTAAAGTGTAATTCTAAAGGGTAATTCTAAAGGGTAATTCTAAAGTGTAATTATAAAGGGTAATTCTAAAGGGTAATTCTAAAGTGTAATTCTAAAGGGTAATTCTAAAGTGTAATTATAAAGTGTAATTATAAAGGGTAATTCTAAAGTGTAATTCTAAAGTGTAATTCTAAAGTGTAATTATAAAGGGTAATTCTAAAGTGTAATTCTAAAGTGTAATTCTAAAGGGTAATTCTAAAGGGTAATTCTAAAGTGTAATTCTAAAGTGTAATTCTAAAGGGTAATTCTAAAGGGTAATTCTAAAGTGTAATTATAAAGGGTAATTCTAAAGGGTAATTCTAAAGTGTAATTCTAAAGGGTGATTCTAAAGTGTAATTCTAAAGGGTAATTCTAAAGTGTAATTATAAAGTGTAATTCTAAAGTGTAATTCTAAAGGGTAATTCTAAAGTGTAATTATAAAGTGTAATTATAAAGTGTAATTATAAAGTGTAATTCTAAAGGGTAATTCTAAAGGGTAATTCTAAAGGGTAATTCTAAAGGGTAATTCTAAAGTGTAATTATAAAGTGTAATTATAAAGTGTAATTCTAAAGGGTAATTCTAAAGGGTAATTCTAAAGTGTAATTATAAAGTGTAATTCTAAAGGGTAATTCTAAAGGGTAATTCTAAAGGGTAATTCTAAAGTGTAATTATAAAGTGTAATTCTAAAGTGTAATTCTAAAGGGTAATTCTAAAGGATAATTATAAAGTGTAATTAGAAAGTGTAATTCTAAAGGGTAATTCTAAAGGGTAATTCTAAAGTGTAATTATAAAGTGTAATTCTAAAGTGTAATTCTAAAGGGTAATTCTAAAGGATAATTATAAAGTGTAATTAGAAAGTGTAATTCTAAAGGGTAATTCTAAAGGGTAATTATAAAGTGTAATTCTAAAGTGTAATTCTAAAGGGTAATTATAAAGTGTAATTAGAAAGTGTAATTCTAAAGTGTAATTCTAAAGGGTAATTCTAAAGGGTAATTCTAAATTGTAATTATAAAGTGTAATTCTAAAGTGTAATTCTAAAGGGTAATTCTAAAGTGTAATTCTAAAGGGTAATTCTAAAGGATAATTATAAAGTGTAATTAGAAAGGGTAATTCTAAAGTGTAATTCTAAAGTGTAATTAAAGGGTAATTCTAAAGTGTAATTATAAAGTGTAATTCTAAAGGGTAATTCTAAAGTGTAATTATAAAGTGTAATTCTAAAGTGTAATTCTAAAGGGTAATTCTAAAGGGTAATTCTAAAGGGTAATTCTAAAGTATAATTATAAAGTGTTATTAGAAAGGGTAATTCTAAAGGGTAATTCTAAAGGGTAATTCTAAAGGGTAATTCTAAAGGGTAATTCTAAAGGGTAATTCTAAAGGGTAATTCTAAAGGGAAATTCTAATGGGTAATTCTGAAGGGTAATTCTAAAGGGTAATTCTAAAGTGTAATTTTAAAGGGTAATTCAAAAGGGTAATTTTAAAGGGTAATTCTAAAGGGTAATTATAAACGGTAATTCTAAAGGGTAATTCTAAAGGGAAATTCTAATGGGTAATTCTAAAGGGTAATTCTAAAGTGTAATTTTAAAGGGTAATTCAAAAGGGTAATTCTAAAGGGTAATTCTAAAGGATAATTATAAAGTGTAATTATAAAGGGTAATTCTAAAGGGTAATTCTAAAGCGCAATTCTAAAGTGTAATTCTAAAGGGTAATTCTAAAGGATAATTATAAAGTGCAATTATAAAGGGTAATTCTAAAGGATAATTATAAAGGGTAATTCTAAAGGATAATTATAAAGTGTAATTCTAAAGGGTAATTCTAAAGGGTAATTCTAAAGCGCAATTCTAAAGTGTAATTCTAAAGGGTAATTCTAAAGGATAATTATAAAGTGCAATTATAAAGGGTAATTCTAAAGGGTAATTCTAAAGGGTAATTCTAAAGGGTAATTCTAAAGGGTAATTCTAAAGGATAATTATAAAGTGTAATTATAAAGGGTAATTCTAAAGGGTAATTCTAAAGTGTAATTCTAAAGGGTAATTCTAAAGGATAATTATAAAGTGTAATTCTAAAGTGTAATTCTAAAGGGTAATTCTAAAGGATAATTATAGTGTAATTATAAAGGGTAATTCTAAAGGGTATTTCTAAAGGGTAATTCTAAAGGGTAATTCTAAAGGATAATTATAAAGTGTAATTATAAAGGGTAATTCTAAAGGGTAATTCTGAAGGGTAATTCTAAAGGATAATTATAAAGTATAATTATAAAGTGTAATTCTAAAGGGCAATTCTAAAGTGTAATTCTAAAGGGTAATTCTAAAGGGTAATTATAAAGTGTAATTCTAAAGGGCAATTCTAAAGTGTAATTCTAAAGGGTAATTCTAAAGGGTAATTCTAAAGGGTAATTCTAAAGTGTAATTCTAAAGGGCAATTATAAAGTGTAATTCTAAAGGGTAATTCTAAAGTGTAATTCTAAAGGGTAATTATAAAGTGTAATTCTAAAGGGTAATTATAAAGTGTAATTCTAAAGGGTAATTATAAAGTGTAATTCTAAAGGGTAATTCTAAAGGGTAATTCTAAAGGATAATTATAAAGTGTAATTCTAAAGGATAATTATAAAGTGTAATTCTAAAGGGTAATTATAAAGTGTAATTCTAAAGGGCAATTCTAAAGTGTAATTCTAAAGGGTAATTCTAAAGTGTAATTCTAAAGGGTAATTCTAAAGTGTAATTCTAAAGTGTAATTCTAAAGGATAATTCTAAAGGGCAATTCTAAAGTGTAATTCTAAAGGGTAATTCTAAAGTGTAATTCTAAAGGGTAATTCTAAAGTGTAATTCTAAAGTGTAATTCTAAAGTGTAATTCTAAAGGGTAATTCTAAAGGGTAATTCTAAAGGGTAATTCTAAAGTGTAATTCTAAAGGGCAATTCTAAAGGGTAATTCTAAAGGGTAATTCTAAAGTGTAATTCTAAAGGGTAATTATAAAGTGTAATTCTAAAGTGTAATTCTAAAGGGTAATTCTAAAGTGTAATTCTAAAGGGTAATTCTAAAGTGTAATTCTAAAGTGTAATTCTAAAGTGTAATTCTAAAGGGTAATTCTAAAGGGTAATTCTAAAGTGTAATTCTAAAGTATAATTCTAAAGGATAATTCTAAAGTGTAATTAGAAAGGGTAATTCTAAAGGGTAATTCTAAAGGGTAATTCTAAAGTGTAATTCTAAAGTGTAATTCTAAAGTGTAATTCTAAAGTGTAATTATAAAGTGTAATTCTAAAGGATAATTATAAAGTGTAATTCTAAAGTGTAATTCTAAAGTGTAATTATAAAGTGTAATTCTAAAGTGTAATTCTAAAGTGTAATTCTAAAGGGTAATTCTAAAGTGTAATTCTAAAGGGTAATTCTAAAGTGTAATTCTAAAGAGTAATTATAAAGTGTAATTATAAAGGGTAATTCTAAAGGGTAATTCTAAAGGGTAATTCTAAAGGGAAATTCTAATGGGTAATTCTGAAGGGTAATTCTAAAGTGTAATTATAAAGGGTAATTCTAAAGGGTAATTATAAAGTGTAATTATAAAGGGTAATTCTAAAGTGTAATTCTAAAGTGTAATTCTAAAGTGTAATTCTAAAGTGTAATTCTAAAGGGTAATTCTAAAGTGTAATCCTAAAGTGTAATTCTAAAGGGTAATTCTAAAGGGTAATTCTAAAGTGTAATTCTAAAGTGTAATTCTAAAGGGTAATTCTAAAGGGTAATTCTAAAGTGTAATTATAAAGGGTAATTCTAAAGGGTAATTCTAAAGTGTAATTCTAAAGGGTAATTCTAAAGTGTAATTATAAAGTGTAATTATAAAGGGTAATTCTAAAGCGTAATTCTAAAGTGTAATTCTAAAGTGTAATTATAAAGGGTAATTCTAAAGTGTAATTCTAAAGTGTAATTCTAAAGGGTAATTCTAAAGGGTAATTCTAAAGTGTAATTCTAAAGTGTAATTCTAAAGGGTAATTCTAAAGGGTAATTCTAAAGTGTAATTATAAAGGGTAATTCTAAAGGGTAATTCTAAAGTGTAATTCTAAAGGGTGATTCTAAAGTGTAATTATAAAGGGTAATTCTAAAGGGTAATTATAAAGTGTAATTATAAAGGGTAATTCTAAAGTGTAATTCTAAAGTGTAATTCTAAAGGGTAATTCTAAAGGGTAATTCTAAAGGGTAATTCTAAAGGGTAATTCTAAAGGGTAATTCTAAAGGATAATTCTAAAGTGTAATTAGAAAGGGTAATTCTGAAGTGCGAGATCGAGATCATCTCGCGAGATCATGGAGACGGCGGCAGGGATTTTCGAAGCTCCACACGGTCTCCACGTTTTTCGAAGTTAAGTCTGTTCACAATTGTATTTTGTCGAAACTGTATTTATCTTTCGGTGTGTGAAGTTATTGTGTGCAACTTTGGTTGTTTCTCGGTGTTTATCTTTCATAAATTGATCGTCTGTTTGCCGTGTCGCGAGCAAGGCCTTGTACAGTGTGCACTGTACAACCTTGAGGCTTTGTTTTTCTCTCAGTGGTCCGTCGTTTGTGATCCAATAACTTTCGTTCTCTGTATTCCCAGTCTTTTCACCCATAGCCTACTAGCTTGTGTAAATCTCAACTCAAAAAAAAAAAAAAAAAAACATTTCCTTCTCTGTTCTCATTCGTTTATTCATTCTTATTCGTTCGTTCGTTCTTCGACCACGTGTTTCTCCCCCATTTCCCCAGATAGTTTTCACTCATTAACCTTCAATGTTTACACTTTCCCCTCAAGTTATGTATTCCGTCATATTTTATAACACCTTTTTCTTCTTCTTCTTTAAAAGGCTGCTTTCGACTTGCTCACCAAATCAATTCATCCCAAAAAAAATATCCATCTCCTATAGTGCCTTTGTTCTACATTCGCTAAACTCTCCTGCACTCCATCCTCCATCCAGCGTCCTTAAACGTATTTTTAACTCGAAGGTCACAAGAAACTCATTTTGCAATAAATGTTCGTTTCCCATAAATCGTACACTTTCAAAAATCCAATCTCACCCCTCCCCTCCAAATCTTCCCCATAACCCCTCCCCTCCAAATCTTCCCCATCACCCCTCCCCTCCAAATCTTCCCCATCACCCATCCCTTTCAAATCTCCCCCCTTGCCCCCTCCCTCCTAAACTACCCCCTCACCCCTCCCCGCCAAGACACCCCCTCGCCCCTCCCCTCCTAGAATCCTGCCTCACCCCTCCCCTCCAAATCTCCCCCATATCCCATCCCTTTCAAATCCCTCCCCTTGTCCCTTCCCTCCCAAACTCCCCCCTCACCCCTCCCCTTCAAATCTCCCCACCCTCATTGCTTCTCAATTTCCCCCCGCTCACTCCCCCTCCTCAAAGCGTCCTCCCCGCTTCTTCCCCCTTCAAACTCTCACCTCCATCTCCCCCAACCTTCTGCCTCGCTCTTCCCCCTCCTCAAATAACACCTCATTGTGGCTCACCCAATCACCATCAAACCTTTTGTCCGCCCCATCCTTCCCTTTCTCCGAGCTATTCTGAAATCTCTGACACACCTTCAACAGCTCTCCCTACCTCTTCCACCTCTTCCACATCTTACCCTACCCCTCCTCCCCCCTGTTCTGTATCTGATGCTCCCCCTTCCTCTTCATTAACGGTATGGACCTCAAACATCCGGGGCCTTCGTTCAAACTTAACCGATCTCTCCATACAGGTTGCTTCTGTCAAACCAGACGTGATCTGCTTAACAGAAACTTTCCTCCTTTATGATGTCTCTGATTCCATAGTATCTCTCCCGGGCTACTCCCTCCTCCGGTATGATAGACCTGAGCCTCGTCCTGGAGGCGGGGTTGCTATCTTTATCAAAAACTCTCTTCCTCACTCGCCCTGCACTGCACTCTCTCCACCTCACCCCCAGGAATACCTCTGGCTACGGCTTCCCCTTCGCTCCCACCTCTTGTTCATATGTGTGTTGTACCGTCCACCAAACAGTGATGACTCCATCTATATCTCGCTGTCTGATGATATGGACCAACTTCTATCTACTCATCCCAACTCTCTCTTCCTCATATGTGGTGATTTCAACTGTCATCATGCCAGTTGGCTGGGTGTGGGTACCTCTCTCACCAGCCATGGCTCCTCAGCAAAGGACTTCTGCGACTCACTGGGACTGACACAATCTGTCAATTTCCCGACCCGGATCTCAGTCAACGGAACATCTTCTCTTCTGGACTTGGTTATGACTAACTTCCCTGAAAATGTCTGCTGCTCTTCTTCTGCTCCGATCGGAACATCTGATCATGTCCTTGTTAAAGTGGACATCTCTCTGACCATCCTCAGGGAGCCTGCTCAGCGTCGACGAGTCTGGCATTTCACTCAGGCCAACTGGCACGGTCTTCAAGCAGCCATCAATCATCTGGACTGGTCTCCCATCTCTACCACCTCTGACATCAACTCATCCTGGGAATTCTTCCAAAGTAAATTGCTCTCTCTCATGCACAGATTTATCCCATCTCGTCTTCAGTTGTCATACCCTTCCTCCCGTCCATGGTACACGGAATCTTGTGGTGAGGCTGTTGCCCAGAAACAACTTGCCTTCGTCTCCTGGAAAGCAAATCCAACGGAAGGAAATCTCATTTCCTTTCACAAAGCCCGAAACAAGTGTGTGTCCACCCTCAGGAGAGCCAGGAAACAATATCTCTCCGTTCTCAAGACCGAACTCTCTTATCTGTCTCCCTCTTCCAAATCCTGGTGGCGTCTGGTCAAATCCGTTTCTGGTGTTTGTTCCCCCTCCATCCCCTCCCTTACCTCAAACGGCTACACAGCTGACTCCGCACGTGAAAAAGCTGAATGCCTCAACTCTGTGTTTGCCTCTAAATCTTGTGTCCCAAACCCATCCCTCTCTGTACCCACCATACCCAGTCGTACCCTGCTGCTCCTGGACTCCGTGTCCTTTCCTCCTGACAAGGTGGAAAAGTTTCTGTCAACCCTCGACTCTGATTCTGCAACTGGACCCGACGGCATCAGCCCACGGGTCCTAAAATCCTGCTCTGCTGCTCTATCTCACCCTCTCTCTGTTCTCTTCACCCTCTCTTTTGCTCAAGGTCAACTGCCATCTGCTTGGAAATCAGCCAACATCACCGCTTTGCACAAAAAAGGTGCAAAAACAGATCCTAGCAACTACAGACCAATCAGCCTTCTCCCAATTATCAGCAAAGTCATGGAATCCATCATTGCTTCTGATATGAAATCTTTCCTCTTCTCCAATGGCTTGATCTCTGATCATCAATTTGGTTTCAGACCAGGTCACTCTACTCTGGACATGCTGCTTCTGCTGTCTCAACAATGGATGGAGGTCCTCAATGCCAAACAGGAAATTAGAGCTGTCTCCCTCGACATATCACGTGCCTTCGACACGGTCTGGCACCCCGCTCTGCTCACCAAACTCTCCTCTTTTGGTATCCATGGAAATCTCCACGCATGGCTGGCGGACTTCCTCTCTAGTCGTCGTCAACGTGTGGCCCTGAATGGGTTTCTCTCATCTCCTCTTCCTGTTCAGGCTGGAGTTCCCCAAGGCAGTGTTCTGGGCCCCGTGCTTTTTCTGGTCTTCATCAATGATCTCTCTGACTCTCTCGAAAATCCTCTCTATCTCTTTGCTGATGACTCCACTCTCTGCCGCTCCATTCCTCTTCCCTCAGATCGGCAGTCTGCTGCCTCCTCACTCTCTGAAGACCTGGACAAAATCACAGACTGGTCAAACAAGTGGAACATGTCTTTCAATCCTGACAAATCTCACACTCTTACTATGTCTCTCCGAAAAGATCGACTGGACAACCCTCCCATCTACTTTCTCAACAATCCTCTCCAAGAAGTTCTGTCGCTCAAGATTTTGGGTCTCACTATCTGCCATGATCTTTCTTGGGAAAACCACATTTCCAAGCTGGCCTCCAAAGCCAGTCGCCGACTGGGCATCCTCCGTCGTGCAAAGTCCTTCCTCGGCACACCTGAGCTCCTCACCACATACAAGGCTTTCATCCGCAGCTCAATGGAATACTGTTCTCCCCTATGGGCCGGTGCTCCTGCCTCACACCTAGCTCGGCTTCACGCTGTTGAAACCAAAGCTTTCAGAATTATTGGAATCTCCCGCGATGAAGCTATCTCTGAGGGCCTTTCACTCACTCACCGCAGGCAGGTAGGTGGTCTTTCTGTCTTCTACCGACTCCTCTCCGGCCTTGCACCCCCAGCTCTCTCTGTGCTCTGTCCCCCAAATATTCCTACAGGTCGCACAAGATCTGCCAGCAACCCTCTGATGGTTAAACTGCCGAAATCTCGGCTCTCCGCTCACCTTCACTCTTTCATTCCTCTTTTCTCCCGCCTCTGGAACAAACTCCCTCACTCCCTTCAATCCCACTCCTCCCTCCAGGTCTTTAAAACAGCTGTTCACCACCATCTCTTATCTTCCCCCATCCAAAACCTTGATCTTTTCTACCCCCGCTAATTCACCCCAGATCCACCTTGTTTGAAATTCCAACTTCTTTCCTGGAAGTCCTGGCAGTGTCCATATGTTTTATACCTCTCCCACTGCCCCCTTCCCACGCCCCCCCCCCCCCCCAAAGCCCTCGCCCTCTCTCAGATCTCTCGATGTCTCCATGTCTCTCGGTCCCTGCTCTCAAATGTTGTGTTTGTGTCCTTCCCCCTCTCTCCCCATCTTGTCTACCGCTCCCTATGTTATATGTTTTATGTGTCGGTTTGTCTTTCTGTGTGATTAATGTTCGCTCTTTCACGAGCCTCGATATTGTATACAAAAAAAAAAAAAAAATAAAAAAAAAATTCTAAAGTGTAATTCTAAAGGCTAATTCTAAAGGGTAATTCTAAAGTGTAATTATAAAGTGTAATTCTAAAGGGTAATTCTAAAGGGTAATTCTAAAAGATAATTATAAAGTGTAATTAGAAAGGGTAATTCTAAAGTGTAATTCTAAAGTGTAATTCTAAAGGGTAATTCTAAAGTGTAATTATAAAGTGTAATTCTAAAGGGTAATTCTAAAGGGTAATTCTAAAGGGTAATTCTAAAGGATAATTATAAAGGGAAATTCTAATGGGTAATTCTGAAGGGTAATTCTAAAGTGTAATTATAAAGGGTAATTCTAAAGGGTAATTATAAAGTGTAATTATAAAGGGTAATTCTAAAGGGTAATTATAAACGGTAATTCTAAAGGGTAATTCTAAAGGGAAATTCTAATGGGTAATTCTGAAGGGTAATTCTAAAGTGTAATTATAAAGGGTAATTCTAAAGGGTAATTAGAAAGGGTAATTCTAAAGGGTAATTCTAAAGTGTAATTCTAAAGGGTAATTCTAAAGGGTAATTCTAAAGGGTAATTCTAAAGGGTAATTCTAAAGGGTAATTCTAAAGGGAAATTCTAATGGGTAATTCTGAAGGGTAATTCTAAAGGGTAATTCTAAAGTGTAATTTTAAAGGGTAATTCAAAAGGGTAATTTTAAAGGGTAATTCTAAAGGGTAATTTTAAAGGGTAATTCTAAAGGGTAATTTTAAAGGGTAATTCTAAAGGGTAATTATAAACGGTAATTCTAAAGGGTAATTCTAAAGGGAAATTCTAATGGGTAATTCTAAAGGGTAATTCTAAAGGGTAATTCTAAAGTGTAATTTTAAAGGGTAATTCAAAAGGGTAATTCTAAAGGGTAATTCTAAAGGATAATTATAAAGTGTAATTATAAAGGGTAATTCTAAAGTGTAATTCCAAAGGGTAATTCTAAAGGATAATTATAAAGGGTAATTCTAAAGGATAATTATAAAGTGTAATTCTAAAGGGTAATTCTAAAGGGTAATTCTAAAGGGCAATTCTAAAGTGTAATTCTAAAGGGTAATTCTAAAGGATAATTATAAAGTGCAATTATAAAGGGTAATTCTAAAGGGTAATTCTAAAGAGTAATTCTAAAGGGTAATTCTAAAGGGTAATTCTAAAGGATAATTATAAAGTGTAATTCTAAAGTGTAATTCTAAAGGGTAATTCAAAAGGATAATTTTAAAGTGTAATTCTAAAGTGTAATTCTAAAGGGTAATTCTAAAGGATAATTATAAAGTGTAATTATAAAGGGTAATTCTAAAGGGTATTTCTAAAGGGTAATTCTAAAGGGTAATTCTAAAGTGTAATTTTAAAGGGTAATTCAAAAGGGTAATTCTAATGGGTAATTCTAAAGGGTAATTCTAAAGGGTAATTCTAAAGGGTAATTCTAAAGTGTAATTTTAAAGGGTAATTCAAAAGGGTAATTCTAATGGGTAATTCTAAAGGGTAATTCTAAAGGGTAATTCTAAAGTGTAATTTTAAAGGGTAATTCAAAAGGGTAATTCTAATGGGTAATTCTAAAGGGTAATTCTAATGGGTAATTCTAAAGGGTAATTCTAAAGGGTAATTCTAAAGTGTAATTTTAAAGGGTAATTCAAAAGGGTAATTCTAATGGGTAATTCTAAAGGGTAATTCTAAAGGGTAATTCTAAAGGGTAATTCTAAAGTGTAATTTTAAAAGGTAATTCAAAAGGGTAATTCTAATGGGTAATTCTAATGGGTAATTCTAAAGGGTAATTCTAAAGGGTAATTCTAAAGTGTAATTTTAAAGGGCAATTCAAAAGGGTAATTCTAATGGGTAATTCTAAAGGGTAATTCTAAAGTGTAATTTTAAAGGGTAATTCAAAAGGGTAATTCTAATGGGTAATTCTAAAGGGTAATTCTAAAGGGTAATTCTAATGGGTAATTCTAAAGGGTAATTCTAAAGGGTAATTCTAAAGTGTAATTTTAAAGGGTAATTCTAAAGGGTAATTCTAAAGGATAATTATAAAGTGTAATTAGAAAGGGTAATTCTAAAGTGTAATTCTAAAGGGTAATTCTAAAGGATAATTATAAAGTGTAATTAGAAAGGGTAATTCTAAAGTGTAATTCTAAAGTGTAATTCTAAAGGGTAATTCTAAAGGGTAATTCTAAAGGGTAATTCTAAAGGATAATTATAAAGTGTAATTAGAAAGGGTAATTCTAAAGTGTAATTCTAAAGTGTAATTCTAAAGGGTAATTCTAAAGGGTAATTCTAAAGGGTAATTCTAAAGGGTAATTCTAAAGGGTAATTCTAAAGGGAAATTCTAATGGGTAATTCTGAAGGGTAATTCTAAAGGGTAATTCTAAAGTGTAATTTTAAAGGGTAATTCAAAAGGGTAATTTTAAAGGGTAATTCTAAAGGGTAATTTTAAAGGGTAATTCTAAAGGGTAATTTTAAAGGGTAATTCTAAAGGGTAATTATAAACGGTAATTCTAAAGGGTAATTCTAAAGGGAAATTCTAATGGGTAATTCTAAAGGGTAATTTTAAAGGATAATTCAAAAGGGTAATTCTAAAGGGTAATTCTAAAGGATAATTATAAAGTGTAATTATAAAGGGTAATTCTAAAGTGTAATTCCAAAGGGTAATTCTAAAGTGTAATTATAAAGGGTAATTCTAAAGTGTAATTCCAAAGGGTAATTCTAAAGTGTAATTATAAAGGGTAATTCTAAAGTGTAATTCCAAAGGGTAATTCTAAAGTGTAATTATAAAGGGTAATTCTAAAGTGTAATTCTAAAGTGTAATTATAAAGGGTAATTCTAAAGTGTAATTCCAAAGGGTAATTCTAAAGGGTAATTCTAAAGGATAATTATAAAGTGTAATTCTAAAGGGTAATTCTAAAGGGTAATTCTAAAGGGCAATTCTAAAGTGTAATTCTAAAGGGTAATTCTAAAGGATAATTATAAAGTGCAATTATAAAGGGTAATTCTAAAGGGTAATTCTAAAGGGTAATTCTAAAGGGTAATTCTAAAGGGTAATTCTAAAGGATAATTATAAAGTGTAATTATAAAGGGTAATTCTAAAGGGTAATTCTAAAGTGTAATTCTAAAGGGTAATTCAAAAGGATAATTATAAAGTGTAATTCTAAAGTGTAATTCTAAAGGGTAATTCTAAAGGATAATTATAAAGTGTAATTATAAAGGGTAATTCTAAAGGGTATTTCTAAAGGGTAATTCTAAAGGGTAATTCTAAAGGGTAATTCTAAAGTGTAATTTTAAAGGGTAATTCAAAAGGGTAATTCTAATGGGTAATTCTAAAGGGTAATTCTAAAGGGTAATTCTAAAGGGTAATTCTAAAGTGTAATTTTAAAGGGTAATTCAAAAGGGTAATTCTAATGGGTAATTCTAAAGGGTAATTCTAAAGGGTAATTCTAAAGTGTAATTTTAAAGGGTAATTCAAAAGGGTAATTCTAATGGGTAATTCTAAAGGGTAATTCTAAAGGGTAATTCTAAAGTGTAATTTTAAAGGGTAATTCAAAAGGGTAATTCTTATGGGTAATTCTAAAGGGTAATTCTAATGGGTAATTCTAAAGGGTAATTCTAAACGGTAATTCTAAAGTGTAATTTTAAAGGGTAATTCAAAAGGGTAATTCTAATGGGTAATTCTAAAGGGTAATTCTAAAGGGTAATTCTAAAGGGTAATTCTAAAGTGTAATTTTAAAGGGTAATTCAAAAGGGTAATTCTAATGGGTAATTCTAATGGGTAATTCTAAAGGGTAATTCTAAAGGGTAATTCTAAAGTGTAATTTTAAAGGGTAATTCAAAAGGGTAATTCTAATGGGTAATTCTAAAGGGTAATTCTAAAGTGTAATTTTAATGGGTAATTCAAAAGGGTAATTCTAATGGGTAATTCTAAAGGGTAATTCTAAAGGGTAATTCTAATGGGTAATTCTAAAGGGTAATTCTAAAGGGTAATTCTAAAGTGTAATTTTAAAGGGTAATTCTAAAGGGTAATTTTAATGGGTAATTCTAAAGGGTAATTCTAAAGGGTAATTCTAAAGTGTAATTTTAAAGGGTAATTCTAAAGGGTAATTTTAAAGGGTAATTCTAAAGGGTAATTATAAACGGTAATTCTAAAGTGTAATTCTAAAGGGTAATTCTAAAGGGTAATTCTAAAGGGTAATTCTAAAGTGTAATTTTAAAGTGTAATTCTAAAGTGTAATTCTAAAGTGTAATTATAAAGTGTAATTCTAAAGTGTAATTATAAAGTGTAATTCAAAAGGGTAATTCTAATGGGTAATTCTAATGGGTAATTCTAAAGTGTAATTTTAAAGGGTAATTCTAAAGGGTAATTTTAAAGGGTAATTCTAAAGGGTAATTATAAACGGTAATTCTAAAGTGTAATTCTAAAGGGTAATTCTAAAGGGTAATTTTAAAGGGTAATTCTAAAGGGTAATTTTAAAGTGTAATTCTAAAGTGTAATTCTAAAGTGTAATTATAAAGTGTAATTCTAAAGTGTAATTATAAAGTGTAATTCTAAAGGGTAATTCTAAAGTGTAATTTTAAAGTGTAATTATAAATTGTAATTTTAAAGTGTAATTATAAAGTGTAATTCTAAAGTGAAATTATAAAGTGTAATTCTAAAGGGTAATTCTAAAGGGTAATTCTAAAGTGTAATTCTAAAGGGTAATTCTAAAGGGTAATTCTAAAGTGTAATTCTAAAGGGTAATCCTAAAGGGTAATTCTAAAGGGTAATTTTAAAGGGTAATTCTAAAGGGTAATTATAAACGGTAATTCTAAAGTGTAATTATAAAGTGTAATTCTAAAGTGTAATTATAAAGTGTAATTATAAAGTGCAATTCTAAAGGGTAATTCTAAAGGGTAATTCTAAAGGGTAATTCTAAAGTGTAATTATAAAGTGTAATTCTAAAATGTAATTCTAAAGTGTAATTATAAAGTGTAATTCTAAAGTGTAATTCTAAAGTGTAATTCTAAAGGGTAATTCTAAAGGGTAATTCTAAAGGATAATTATAAAGTGTAATTAGAAAGGGTAATTCTAAAGGGTAATTATAAAGGGTAATTCTAAAGGGTAATTCTAAAGTGTAATTATAAAGTGTAATTCTAAAGTGTAATTCTAAAGGGTAATTCTAAAGGGTAATTCTAAAGGGTAATTATAAAGGGTAATTCTAAAGTGTAATTATAAAGTGTAATTATAAAGTGTAATTATAAAGTGTAATTCTAAAGGGTAATTCTAAAGGGTAATTCTAAAGGGTAATTATAAAGTGTAATTATAAAGTGTAATTCTAAAGGGTAATTCTAAAGGGTAATTCTAAAGGGTAATTCTAAAGTGTAATTATAAAGTGTAATTATAAAGTGTAATTATAAAGTGTAATTATAAAGGGTAATTATAAAGTGTAATTATAAAGTGTAATTCTAAAGGGTAATTCTAAAGGGTAATTCTAAAGGGTAATTCTAAAGTGTAATTATAAAGTGTAATTATAAAGTGTAATTATAAAGTGTAATTCTAAAGGGTAATTCTAAAGGGTAATTCTAAAGGGTAATTCTAAAGGGTAATTCTAAAGGGTAATTCTAAAGGGCAATTCTAAAGTGTAATTATAAAGTGTAATTCTAAAGTGTAATTCTAAAGGGTAATTATAAAGTGTAATTATAAAGTGTAATTATAAAGTGTAATTATAAAGTGTAATTATAAAGTGTAATTATAAAGGGTAATTCTAAAGTGTAATTCTAAAGTGTAATTCTAAAGTGTAATTATAAAGGGTAATTCTAAAGTGTAATTCTAAAGTGTAATTCTAAAGGGTAATTCTAAAGGGTAATTCTAAAGTGTAATTCTAAAGTGTAATTCTAAAGGGTAATTCTAAAGGGTAATTCTAAAGTGTAATTATAAAGGGTAATTCTAAAGGGTAATTCTAAAGTGTAATTCTAAAGGGTGATTCTAAAGTGTAATTATAAAGGGTAATTCTAAAGGGTAATTATAAAGTGTAATTATAAAGGGTAATTCTAAAGTGTAATTCTGAAGTGTAATTCTAAAGGGTAATTCTAAAGGGTAATTCTAAAGGGTAATTCTAAAGGGTAATTCTAAAGGGTAATTCTAAAGGATAATTCTAAAGTGTAATTAGAAAGGGTAATTCTAAAGTGTAATTATAAAGGGTAATTCTAAAGGGTAATTCTAAAGTGTAATTATAAAGTGTAATTCTAAAGGGTAATTCTAAAGGGTAATTCTAAAGGGTAATTCTAAAAGATAATTATAAAGTGTAATTAGAAAGGGTAATTCTAAAGTGTAATTCTAAAGTGTAATTCTAAAGGGTAATTCTAAAGTGTAATTATAAAGTGTAATTCTAAAGGGTAATTCTAAAGGGTAATTCTAAAGGGTAATTCTAAAGGATAATTATAAAGTGTAATTAGAAAGGGTAATTCTAAAGGGTAATTCTAAAGTGTAATTCTAAAGGGTAATTCTAAAGGGTAATTCTAAAGGGTAATTCTAAAGGGTAATTCTAAAGGGTAATTCTAAAGGGAAATTCTAATGGGTAATTCTGAAGGGTAATTCTAAAGGGTAATTCTAAAGTGTAATTTTAAAGGGTAATTCAAAAGGGTAATTTTAAAGGGTAATTCTAAAGGGTAATTTTAAAGGGTAATTCTAAAGGGTAATTTTAAAGGGTAATTCTAAAGGGTAATTATAAACGGTAATTCTAAAGGGTAATTCTAAAGGGAAATTCTAATGGGTAATTCTAAAGGGTAATTCTAAAGGGTAATTCTAAAGTGTAATTTTAAAGGGTAATTCAAAAGGGTAATTCTAAAGGGTAATTCTAAAGGATAATTATAAAGTGTAATTATAAAGGGTAATTCTAAAGTGTAATTCCAAAGGGTAATTCTAAAGGATAATTATAAAGGGTAATTCTAAAGGATAATTATAAAGTGTAATTCTAAAGGGTAATTCTAAAGGGTAATTCTAAAGGGCAATTCTAAAGTGTAATTCTAAAGGGTAATTCTAAAGGATAATTATAAAGTGCAATTATAAAGGGTAATTCTAAAGGGTAATTCTAAAGGGTAATTCTAAAGGGTAATTCTAAAGTGTAATTCTAAAGGGTAATTCAAAAGGATAATTATAAAGTGTAATTCTAAAGTGTAATTCTAAAGGGTAATTCTAAAGGATAATTATAAAGTGTAATTATAAAGGGTAATTCTAAAGGGTATTTCTAAAGGGTAATTCTAAAGGGTAATTCTAAAGTGTAATTTTAAAGGGTAATTCAAAAGGGTAATTCTAATGGGTAATTCTAAAGGGTAATTCTAAAGGGTAATTCTAAAGGGTAATTCTAAAGTGTAATTTTAAAGGGTAATTCAAAAGGGTAATTCTAATGGGTAATTCTAAAGGGTAATTCTAAAGGGTAATTCTAAAGTGTAATTTTAAAGGGTAATTCAAAAGGGTAATTCTAATGGGTAATTCTAAAGGGTAATTCTAAAGGGTAATTCTAAAGTGTAATTTTAAAGGGTAATTCAAAAGGGTAATTCTAATGGGTAATTCTAAAGGGTAATTCTAATGGGTAATTCTAAAGGGTAATTCTAAAGGGTAATTCTAAAGTGTAATTTTAAAGGGTAATTCAAAAGGGTAATTCTAATGGGTAATTCTAAAGGGTAATTCTAAAGGGTAATTCTAAAGGGTAATTCTAAAGTGTAATTTTAAAAGGTAATTCAAAAGGGTAATTCTAATGGGTAATTCTAATGGGTAATTCTAAAGGGTAATTCTAAAGGGTAATTCTAAAGTGTAATTTTAAAGGGCAATTCAAAAGGGTAATTCTAATGGGTAATTCTAAAGGGTAATTCTAAAGTGTAATTTTAAAGGGTAATTCAAAAGGGTAATTCTAATGGGTAATTCTAAAGGGTAATTCTAAAGGGTAATTCTCATGGGTAATTCTAAAGGGTAATTCTAAAGGGTAATTCTAAAGTGTAATTTTAAAGGGTAATTCCAAAGGGTAATTCTAAAGGGTAATTCTCATGGGTAATTCTAAAGGGTAATTCTAAAGGGTAATTCTAAAGTGTAATTTTAAAGGGTAATTCTAAAGGGTAATTCTAAAGGATAATTATAAAGTGTAATGAGAAAGGGTAATTCTAAAGGATAATTATAAAGTGTAATTCCAAAGGGTAATTCTAAAGGATAATTATAAAGTGTAATGAGAAAGGGTAATTCTAAAGGATAATTATAAAGTGTAATGAGAAAGGGTAATTCTAAAGGATAATTATAAAGTGTAATGAGAAAGGGTAATTCTAAAGGATAATTATAAAGTGTAATGAGAAAGGGTAATTCTAAAGGATAATTATAAAGTGTAATGAGAAAGGGTAATTCTAAAGGATAATTATAAAGTGTAATGAGAAAGGGTAATTCTAAAGGATAATTATAAAGTGTAATGAGAAAGGGTAATTCTAAAGGGTAATTCTAAAGTGTAATTCTAAAGTGTAATTCTAAAGGATAATTATAAAGTGTAATTAGAAAGGGTAATTCTAAAGTGTAATTCTAAAGTGTAATTCTAAAGGGTAATTCTAAAGGGTAATTCTAAAGGATAATTATAAAGTGTAATTAGAAAGGGTAATTCTAAAGTGTAATTCTAAAGTGTAATTCTAAAGGGTAATTCTAAAGGGTAATTCTAAAGGGTAATTCTAAAGGATAATTATAAAGTGTAATTAGAAAGGGTAATTCTAAAGTGTAATTCTAAAGTGTAATTCTAAAGGGTAATTCTAAAGGGTAATTCTAAAGGGTAATTCTAAAGGGTAATTCTAAAGGGTAATTCTAAAGGGTAATTCTAAAGGGAAATTCTAATGGGTAATTCTGAAGGGTAATTCTAAAGGGTAATTCTAAAGTGTAATTTTAAAGGGTAATTCAAAAGGGTAATTTTAAAGGGTAATTCTAAAGGGTAATTTTAAAGGGTAATTCTAAAGGGTAATTTTAAAGGGTAATTCTAAAGGGTAATTATAAACGGTAATTCTAAAGGGTAATTCTCAAGGGTAATTCTAATGGGTAATTCTAAAGGGTAATTTTAAAGGATAATTCAAAAGGGTAATTCTAAAGGGTAATTCTAAAGGATAATTATAAAGTGTAATTATAAAGGGTAATTCTAAAGTGTAATTCCAAAGGGTAATTCTAAAGTGTAATTATAAAGGGTAATTCTAAAGTGTAATTCCAAAGGGTAATTCTAAAGTGTAATTATAAAGGGTAATTCTAAAGTGTAATTCCAAAGGGTAATTCTAAAGTGTAATTATAAAGGATAATTCTAAAGTGTAATTAGAAAGGGTAATTCTGAAGTGCGAGATCGAGATCATCTCGCGAGATCTTGGAGACGGCGGCAGGGATTTTCGAAGCTCCACACGGTCTCCACGTTTTTCGAAGTTAAGTCTGTTCACAATTGTATTTTGTCGAAACTGTATTTATCTTTCGGTGTGTGAAGTTATTGTGTGCAACTTTGGTTGTTTCTCGGTGTTTATCTTTCATAAATTGATCGTCTGTTTGCCGTGTCGCGAGCAAGGCCTTGTACAGTGTGCACTGTACAACCTTGAGGCTTTGTTTTTCTCTCAGTGGTCCGTCGTTTGTGATCCAATAACTTTCGTTCTCTGTATTCCCAGTCTTTTCACCCATAGCCTACTTCCTTGTGTAAATCTCAACTCAAAAAAAAAAAAAAAAAAACATTTCCTTCTCTGTTCTCATTCGTTTATTCATTCTTATTCGTTCGTTCGTTCTTCGACCACGTGTTTCTCCCCCATTTCCCCAGATAGTTTTCACTCATTAACCTTCAATGTTTACACTTTCCCCTCAAGTTATGTATTCCGTCATATTTTATAACACCTTTTTCTTCTTCTTCTTTAAAAGGCTGCTTTCGACTTGCTCACCAAATCAATTCATCCCAAAAAAAATATCCATCTCCTATAGTGCCTTTGTTCTACATTCCCTAAACTCTCCTGCACTCCATCCTCCATCCAGCGTCCTTAAACGTATTTTTAACTCGAAGGTCACAAGAAACTCATTTTGCAATAAATGTTCGTTTCCCATAAATCGTACACTTTCAAAAATCCAATCTCACCCCTCCCCTCCAAATCTTCCCCATAACCCCTCCCCTCCAAATCTTCCCCATCACCCCTCCCCTCCAAATCTTCCCCATCACCCATCACTTTCAAATCTCCCCCCTTGCCCCCTCCCTCCTAAACTACCCCCTCACCCCTCCACGCCAAGACGCCCCCTCGCCCCTCCCCTCCTAGAATCCTGCCTCACCCCTCCCCTCCAAATCTCCCCCATATCCCATCCCTTTCAAATCCCTCCCCTTGTCCCTTCCCTCCCAAACTCCCCCCTCACCCCTCCCCTTCAAATCTCCCCACCCTCATTGCTTCTCAATTTCCCCCCGCTCACTCCCCCTCCTCAAAGCGTCCTCCCCGCTTCTTCCCCCTTCAAACTCTCACCTCCATCTCCCCCAACCTTCTGCCTCGCTCTTCCCCCTCCTCAAATAACACCTCATTGTGGCTCACCCAATCACCATCAAACCTTTTGTCCGCCCCATCCTTCCCTTTCTCCGAGCTATTCTGAAATCTCTGACACACCTTCAACAGCTCTCCCTACCTCTTCCACCTCTTCCACATCTTACCCTACCCCTCCTCCCCCCTGTTCTGTATCTGATGCTCCCCCTTCCTCTTCATTAACGGTATGGACCTCAAACATCCGGGGCCTTCGTTCAAACTTAACCGATCTCTCCATACAGGTTGCTTCTGTCAAACCAGACGTGATCTGCTTAACAGAAACTTTCCTCCTTTATGATGTCTCTGATTCCATAGTATCTCTCCCGGGCTACTCCCTCCTCCGGTATGATAGACCTGAGCCTCGTCCTGGAGGCGGGGTTGCTATCTTTATCAAAAACTCTCTTCCTCACTCGCCCTGCACTGCACTCTCTCCACCTCACCCCCAGGAATACCTCTGGCTACGGCTTCCCCTTCGCTCCCACCTCTTGTTCATATGTGTGTTGTACCGTCCACCAAACAGTGATGACTCCATCTACATCTCGCTGTCTGATGATATGGACCAACTTCTATCTACTCATCCCAACTCTCTCTTCCTCATATGTGGTGATTTCAACTGTCATCATGCCAGTTGGCTGGGTGTGGGTACCTCTCTCACCAGCCATGGCTCCTCAGCAAAGGACTTCTGCGACTCACTGGGACTGACACAATCTGTCAATTTCCCGACCCGGATCTCAGTCAACGGAACATCTTCTCTTCTGGACTTGGTTATGACTAACTTCCCTGAAAATGTCTGCTGCTCTTCTTCTGCTCCGATCGGAACATCTGATCATGTCCTTGTTAAAGTGGACATCTCTCTGACCATCCTCAGGGAGCCTGCTCAGCGTCGACGAGTCTGGCATTTCACTCAGGCCAACTGGCACGGTCTTCAAGCAGCCATCAATCATCTGGACTGGTCTCCCATCTCTACCACCTCTGACATCAACTCATCCTGGGAATTCTTCCAAAGTAAATTGCTCTCTCTCATGCACAGATTTATCCCATCTCGTCTTCAGTTGTCATACCCTTCCTCCCGTCCATGGTACATGGAATCTTGTGGTGAGGCTGTTGCCCAGAAACAACTTGCCTTCGTCTCCTGGAAAGCAAATCCAACGGAAGGAAATCTCATTTCCTTTCACAAAGCCCGAAACAAGTGTGTGTCCACCCTCAGGAGAGCCAGGAAACAATATCTCTCCGTTCTCAAGACCGAACTCTCTTATCTGTCTCCCTCTTCCAAATCCTGGTGGCGTCTGGTCAAATCCGTTTCTGGTGTTTGTTCCCCCTCCATCCCCTCCCTTACCTCAAACGGCTACACAGCTGACTCCGCACGTGAAAAAGCTGAATGCCTCAACTCTGTGTTTGCCTCTAAATCTTGTGTCCCAAACCCATCCCTCTCTGTACCCACCATACCCAGTCGTACCCTGCTGCTCCTGGACTCCGTGTCCTTTCCTCCTGACAAGGTGGAAAAGTTTCTGTCAACCCTCGACTCTGATTCTGCAACTGGACCCGACGGCATCAGCCCACGGGTCCTAAAATCCTGCTCTGCTGCTCTATCTCACCCTCTCTCTGTTCTCTTCACCCTCTCTTTTGCTCAAGGTCAACTGCCATCTGCTTGGAAATCAGCCAACATCACCGCTTTGCACAAAAAAGGTGCAAAAACAGATCCTAGCAACTACAGACCAATCAGCCTTCTCCCAATTATCAGCAAAGTCATGGAATCCATCATTGCTTCTGATATGAAATCTTTCCTCTTCTCCAATGGCTTGATCTCTGATCATCAATTTGGTTTCAGACCAGGTCACTCTACTCTGGACATGCTGCTTCTGCTGTCTCAACAATGGATGGAGGTCCTCAATGCCAAACAGGAAATTAGAGCTGTCTCCCTCGACATATCACGTGCCTTCGACACGGTCTGGCACCCCGCTCTGCTCACCAAACTCTCCTCTTTTGGTATCCATGGAAATCTCCACGCATGGCTGGCGGACTTCCTCTCTAGTCGTCGTCAACGTGTGGCCCTGAATGGGTTTCTCTCATCTCCTCTTCCTGTTCAGGCTGGAGTTCCCCAAGGCAGTGTTCTGGGCCCCGTGCTTTTTCTGGTCTTCATCAATGATCTCTCTGACTCTCTCGAAAATCCTCTCTATCTCTTTGCTGATGACTCCACTCTCTGCCGCTCCATTCCTCTTCCCTCAGATCGGCAGTCTGCTGCCTCCTCACTCTCTGAAGACCTGGACAAAATCACAGACTGGTCAAACAAGTGGAACATGTCTTTCAATCCTGACAAATCTCACACTCTTACTATGTCTCTCCGAAAAGATCGACTGGACAACCCTCCCATCTACTTTCTCAACAATCCTCTCCAAGAAGTTCTGTCGCTCAAGATTTTGGGTCTCACTATCTGCCATGATCTTTCTTGGGAAAACCACATTTCCAAGCTGGCCTCCAAAGCCAGTCGCCGACTGGGCATCCTCCGTCGTGCGAAGTCCTTCCTCGGCACACCTGAGCTCCTCACCACATACAAGGCTTTCATCCGCAGCTCAATGGAATACTGTTCTCCCCTATGGGCCGGTGCTCCTGCCTCACACCTAGCTCGGCTTCACGCTGTTGAAACCAAAGCTTTCAGAATTATTGGAATCTCCCGCGATGAAGCTATCTCTGAGGGCCTTTCACTCACTCACCGCAGGCAGGTAGGTGGTCTTTCTGTCTTCTACCGACTCCTCTCCGGCCTTGCACCCCCAGCTCTCTCTGTGCTCTGTCCCCCAAATATTCCTACAGGTCGCACAAGATCTGCCAGCAACCCTCTGATGGTTAAACTGCCGAAATCTCGGCTCTCCGCTCACCTTCACTCTTTCATTCCTCTTTTCTCCCGCCTCTGGAACAAACTCCCTCACTCCCTTCAATCCCACTCCTCCCTCCAGGTCTTTAAAACAGCTGTTCACCACCATCTCTTATCTTCCCCCATCCAAAACCTTGATCTTTTCTACCCCCGCTAATTCACCCCAGATCCACCTTGTTTGAAATTCCAACTTCTTTCCTGGAAGTCCTGGCAGTGTCCATATGTTTTATACCTCTCCCACTGCCCCCTTCCCACGCCCCCCCCCCCCCAAAGCCCTCGCCCTCTCTCAGATCTCTCGATGTCTCCATGTCTCTCGGTCCCTGCTCTCAAATGTTGTGTTTGTGTCCTTCCCCCTCTCTCCCCATCTTGTCTACCGCTCCCTATGTTATATGTTTTATGTGTCGGTTTGTCTTTCTGTGTGATTAATGTTCGCTCTTTCACGAGCCTCGATATTGTATTCAAAAAAAAAAAAAAAAAAAAAAAAAAAAATTCGAAAGTGTAATTCTAAAGGTTAATTCTAAAGGGTAATTCTAAAGTGTAATTATAAAGTGTAATTCTAAAGGGTAATTCTAAAGGGTAATTCTAAAGGGTAATTCTAAAAGATAATTATAAAGTGTAATTAGAAAGGGTAATTCTAAAGTGTAATTCTAAAGTGTAATTCTAAAGGGTAATTCTAAAGTGTAATTATAAAGTGTAATTCTAAAGGGTAATTCTAAAGGGTAATTCTAAAGGGTAATTCTAAAGGATAATTATAAAGGGAAATTCTAATGGGTAATTCTGAAGGGTAATTCTAAAGTGTAATTATAAAGGGTAATTCTAAAGGGTAATTCCAAAGGGTAATTCTAAAGGATAATTATAAAGGGTAATTATAAAGTGTAATTCTAAAGGGTAATTCTAAAGGGTAATTCTAAAGGGCAATTCTAAAGTGTAATTCTAAAGGGTAATTCTAAAGGATAATTATAAAGTGCAATTATAAAGGGTAATTATAAAGGGTAATTCTAAAGGGTAATTATAAACGGTAATTCTAAAGGGTAATTCTAAAGGGAAATTCTAATGGGTAATTCTGAAGGGTAATTCTAAAGTGTAATTATAAAGGGTAATTCTAAAGGGTAATTAGAAAGGGTAATTCTAAAGGGTAATTCTAAAGTGTAATTCTAAAGGGTAATTCTAAAGGGTAATTCTAAAGGGTAATTCTAAAGGGTAATTCTAAAGGGTAATTCTAAAGGGAAATTCTAATGGGTAATTCTGAAGGGTAATTCTAAAGGGTAATTCTAAAGTGTAATTTTAAAGGGTAATTCAAAAGGGTAATTTTAAAGGGTAATTCTAAAGGGTAATTTTAAAGGGTAATTCTAAAGGGTAATTTTAAAGGGTAATTCTAAAGGGTAATTATAAACGGTAATTCTAAAGGGTAATTCTAAAGGGAAATTCTAATGGGTAATTCTAAAGGGTAATTCTAAAGGGTAATTCTAAAGTGTAATTTTAAAGGGTAATTCAAAAGGGTAATTCTAAAGGGTAATTCTAAAGGATAATTATAAAGTGTAATTATAAAGGGTAATTCTAAAGTGTAATTCCAAAGGGTAATTCTAAAGGGTAATTCTAAAGGGCAATTCTAAAGTGTAATTCTAAAGGGTAATTCTAAAGGATAATTATAAAGTGCAATTATAAAGGGTAATTCTAAAGGGTAATTCTAAAGGGTAATTCTAAAGGGTAATTCTAAAGGGTAATTCTAAAGGATAATTATAAAGTGTAATTATAAAGGGTAATTCTAAAGGGTAATTCTAAAGTGTAATTCTAAAGGGTAATTCAAAAGGATAATTATAAAGTGTAATTCTAAAGTGTAATTCTAAAGGGTAATTCTAAAGGATAATTATAAAGTGTAATTATAAAGGGTAATTCTAAAGGGTATTTCTAAAGGGTAATTCTAAAGGGTAATTCTAAAGTGTAATTTTAAAGGGTAATTCAAAAGGGTAATTCTAATGGGTAATTCTAAAGGGTAATTCTAAAGGGTAATTCTAAAGGGTAATTCTAAAGTGTAATTTTAAAGGGTAATTCAAAAGGGTAATTCTAATGGGTAATTCTAAAGGGTAATTCTAAAGGGTAATTCTAAAGTGTAATTTTAAAGGGTAATTCAAAAGGGTAATTCTAATGGGTAATTCTAAAGGGTAATTCTAAAGGGTAATTCTAAAGTGTAATTTTAAAGGGTAATTCAAAAGGGTAATTCTAATGGGTAATTCTAAAGGGTAATTCTAATGGGTAATTCTAAAGGGTAATTCTAAAGGGTAATTCTAAAGTGTAATTTTAAAGGGTAATTCAAAAGGGTAATTCTAATGGGTAATTCTAAAGGGTAATTCTAAAGGGTAATTCTAAAGGGTAATTCTAAACTGTAATTTTAAAAGGTAATTCAAAAGGGTAATTCTAATGGGTAATTCTAATGGGTAATTCTAAAGGGTAATTCTAAAGGGTAATTCTAAAGTGTAATTTTAAAGGGCAATTCAAAAGGGTAATTCTAATGGGTAATTCTAAAGGGTAATTCTAAAGTGTAATTTTAAAGGGTAATTCAAAAGGGTAATTCTAATGGGTAATTCTAAAGGGTAATTCTAAAGGGTAATTCTAATGGGTAATTCTAAAGGGTAATTCTAAAGGGTAATTCTAAAGTGTAATTTTAAAGGGTAATTCTAAAGGGTAATTCTAAAGGATAATTATAAAGTGTAATTAGAAAGGGTAATTCTAAAGTGTAATTCTAAAGGGTAATTCTAAAGGATAATTATAAAGTGTAATTAGAAAGGGTAATTCTAAAGTGTAATTCTAAAGGGTAATTCTAAAGGGTAATTCTAAAGGGTAATTCTAAAGGATAATTATAAAGTGTAATTAGAAAGGGTAATTCTAAAGTGTAATTCTAAAGTGTAATTCTAAAGGGTAATTCTAAAGGGTAATTCTAAAGGGTAATTCTAAAGGGTAATTCTAAAGGGTAATTCTAAAGGGTAATTCTAAAGGGAAATTCTAATGGGTAATTCTGAAGGGTAATTCTAAAGGGTAATTCTAAAGTGTAATTTTAAAGGGTAATTCAAAAGGGTAATTTTAAAGGGTAATTCTAAAGGGTAATTTTAAAGGGTAATTCTAAAGGGTAATTTTAAAGGGTAATTCTAAAGGGTAATTATAAACGGTAATTCTAAAGGGTAATTCTAAAGGGAAATTCTAATGGGTAATTCTAAAGGGTAATTTTAAAGGATAATTCAAAAGGGTAATTCTAAAGGGTAATTCTAAAGGATTATTATAAAGTGTAATTATAAAGGGTAATTCTAAAGTGTAATTCCAAAGGGTAATTCTAAAGTGTAATTATAAAGGGTAATTCTAAAGTGTAATTCCAAAGGGTAATTCTAAAGTGTAATTATAAAGGGTAATTCTAAAGTGTAATTCCAAAGGGTAATTCTAAAGTGTAATTATAAAGGGTAATTCTAAAGGGTAATTCTAAAGGATAATTATAAAGTGTAATTCTAAAGGGTAATTCTAAAGGGTAATTCTAAAGGGCAATTCTAAAGTGTAATTCTAAAGGGTAATTCTAAAGGATAATTATAAAGTGCAATTATAAAGGGTAATTCTAAAGGGTAATTCTAAAGGGTAATTCTAAAGGGTAATTCTAAAGGGTAATTCTAAAGGATAATTATAAAGTGTAATTATAAAGGGTAATTCTAAAGGGTAATTCTAAAGTGTAATTCTAAAGGGTAATTCAAAAGGATAATTATAAAGTGTAATTCTAAAGTGTAATTCTAAAGGGTAATTCTAAAGGATAATTATAAAGTGTAATTATAAAGGGTAATTCTAAAGGGTATTTCTAAAGGGTAATTCTAAAGGGTAATTCTAAAGGGTAATTCTAAAGTGTAATTTTAAAGGGTAATTCAAAAGGGTAATTCTAATGGGTAATTCTAAAGGGTAATTCTAAAGGGTAATTCTAAAGGGTAATTCTAAAGTGTAATTTTAAAGGGTAATTCAAAAGGGTAATTCTAATGGGTAATTCTAAAGGGTAATTCTAAAGGGTAATTCTAAAGTGTAATTTTAAAGGGTAATTCAAAAGAGTAATTCTAATGGGTAATTCTAAAGGGTAATTCTAAAGGGTAATTCTAAAGTGTAATTTTAAAGGGTAATTCAAAAGGGTAATTCTTATGGGTAATTCTAAAGGGTAATTCTAATGGGTAATTCTAAAGGGTAATTCTAAACGGTAATTCTAAAGTGTAATTTTAAAGGGTAATTCAAAAGGGTAATTCTAATGGGTAATTCTAAAGGGTAATTCTAAAGGGTAATTCTAAAGGGTAATTCTAAAGTGTAATTTTAAAGGGTAATTCAAAAGGGTAATTCTAATGGGTAATTCTAATGGGTAATTCTAAAGGGTAATTCTAAAGGGTAATTCTAAAGTGTAATTTTAAAGGGTAATTCAAAAGGGTAATTCTAATGGGTAATTCTAAAGGGTAATTCTAAAGTGTAATTTTAAAGGGTAATTCAAAAGGGTAATTCTAATGGGTAATTCTAAAGGGTAATTCTAAAGGGTAATTCTAATGGGTAATTCTAAAGGGTAATTCTAAAGGGTAATTCTAAAGTGTAATTTTAAAGGGTAATTCTAAAGGGTAATTTTAATGGGTAATTCTAAAGGGTAATTCTAAAGGGTAATTCTAAAGTGTAATTTTAAAGGGTAATTCTAAAGGGTAATTTTAAAGGGTAATTCTAAAGGGTAATTATAAACGGTAATTCTAAAGTGTAATTCTAAAGGGTAATTCTAAAGGGTAATTCTAAAGGGTAATTCTAAAGTGTAATTTTAAAGTGTAATTCTAAAGTGTAATTCTAAAGTGTAATTATAAAGTGTAATTCTAAAGTGTAATTATAAAGTGTAATTCAAAAGGGTAATTCTAATGGGTAATTCTAATGGGTAATTCTAAAGTGTAATTTTAAAGGGTAATTCTAAAGGGTAATTTTAAAGGGTAATTCTAAAGGGTAATTATAAACGGTAATTCTAAAGTGTAATTCTAAAGGGTAATTCTAAAGGGTAATTTTAAAGGGTAATTCTAAAGGGTAATTTTAAAGTGTAATTCTAAAGTGTAATTCTAAAGTGTAATTATAAAGTGTAATTCTAAAGTGTAATTATAAAGTGTAATTCTAAAGGGTAATTCGGGGTTCGGTTGCGAGAGGACGCTGGCGTTGCATATTCGCCGCTTCTCCGACTGGATGGATGTACAGGGTCTGCTTCTACTTTTCTGACCTGACATCTCACACCTGTCCTGCCTTTTCACACCCGCACGTGCCGCGTGTTCTCCGGCTGGATAACGGAATCTGCTTTTGATGGTACGGAATACGGAATCGAAAGGCCCGCTCCCGTTGTTTGTGGCCGTGGCCTTGTTTGCCGGTGGCCTTGTGGTCTTGGTGGCCTTGTGGCCTTGTTTGCCGCTGTGGTCTTGATTAGCGGCTGCAGTCGTTTGCCGCTGCGTTTGCCGCTGCGTTTGCCGCTGCGTTTGCCGCTTTGCCTCCTCGACCTTGGCCTCGTACTCGTCCCTTCGCTCCTGCCTGGCATGGCTCTGAAGTACTCCGCCGCAAGGCTTCTTCTGCTCAATACCCGCTCCACCCCATCATGCATCTCTGCCATCAAATCAAATGGACTCCTCCGACGACCCAGGTACATTCACCGTGGCTCCGGTCGCAAGTTTGTTTATTTGCAATCAGGTCACTCCATCCCCGTCCTCTGGTCGGCTCAGCGCACTCTCACTCTTCGTCCCAGCGCACCTGGTCACAGCAACCCACACGATCGCACCTCTTGCCTACGAACCCTGGCTAAATCACCTGAATTCATCCCTGCTGTTCAAAACAACATCAAGCTCACCCTGTTCAACACCCGGTCCCTCAACAATAAATGCCTCATCCTGAACGAATACATCCTGGATAACAAACTGGACTTTCTCTGTCTCACCGAAACCTGGCAACAACCTCTGGACTACTACACACTCAACCTCACCACACCCAATGGATATTCCTACGTCAATAAACCACGCTCGGAGGGCCGAGGTGGTGGAATTGCCGTTATCCACCGTCAAGACATCAAGACCAACCTCATCTCCATCTCATCTGCTCCATCATTTGAACACCTGGCTTTAAAACTCTCTGGTCACACGCAGTCAGTCATGGCTGTCGTCTACCGCCCTCCCAAACCACACCCATCATTCCTGTCTGACTTCTCCTACTTTCTGACCCAGCTATGTTCCCTCTCCCCCTCAATCCTCCTCCTTGGTGATTTCAATATCCACATGGACTCCACTGACTCCACAATAACCACTGACTTCACTGATTTACTCACCTGCTTTAACCTCACTCAACATGTCGACTTTCCTACCCATATCCGTGGTCACATTTTGGACCTTGTCTGCTCCACTGGATTAAATTTGCACCATCTCTATGGCTCCGACCTCACCCTCTCTGACCACTTAGCCATCACTCTGACCATCAACATCCCCGCCCCAACACCAAGGCATTATCGCACAATCAACTTCCGTAAGCTAAACGCTCTTTCACCTACCTCATTCTCATCCACCCTCTCTGAAAAAATGTCCACTTCTCCCTTCATTGACCTCCACACCCCTTCCGACCTCACTGACTACTACAACCACACTCTCTCCTCCTGCCTTGACCAGCTTGCGCCTGTAAAAACCAAAACAGTTTCTTTCACCCATTCTGCTCCCTGGTTTACCCCTGAACTCCACCTGATGAAAACTCGTGCTCGCCAACTTGAAAGACTCCGCAATAAAACGGGTCTCACAGTTCACTCCCAAGCCTACAAGGACCACATACAACACTACAAAGATGCCCTCTCCCGCGCCCGCTCTGCCTACTACTCTCAAATTATCCACTCTGGCTCCGGAAACCCAAAAGCACTCTTCTCGACAATAAACAAACTCCTCCGCCCCCTGAACACCACCACCCAGTCATTCACAGTAGACAACTGCATCTCCTTCCTCTCTTTCTTCCAACGCAAAATTGACAACATCTACAACAGCTTGACCACCGCCGCACCCGCTCCCCCTCCAACCACCTGCCCCCCCCTTGTCCTGCCATCCCCTGTCTCGGTTCTCCCCAATCTCTCCTACTGACCTCTCTGAACTCCTCATAGGAATGAAAACTGCCACCTGCACTCTTGACCCCATCCCCTCCAGCTTTGTCAAAGCCTCCCTCCCTGCTCTCTCTCCACTTATCATTGCAACAATAAACTCCTCCCTGTCTACAGGCATCGTCCCACCTTCCCTCAAAATTGCTGCTGTTACCCCCATTCTAAAAAAACCTGGTCTAAACCCTGACACCCTAAACAACTTCAGACCCATCTCCAACCTACCCTTTCTGTCAAAAGTTTTGGAACGCGCTGTAGCCACTCAACTCAAACATCATCTCTCTGCCAATAACTTGTATGAAACATTCCAATCCGGATTCCGCTCCAACCACAGTACTGAAACTGCTCTCCTCAAAATCACCAACGACCTTCTCCTCTCCTCTGACGCTGGCAACCTCAACATTCTCGTCCTCCTCGACCTCAGCGCTGCCTTTGACACCATCGATCACACTATCCTCCTCACCCGACTTGAATCCACCTTTAACGTCACCGGCACTGCCCTCTCTTGGATTAAATCATACCTCTCTGACAGATGCCAGTTCATCTCCATCAATAACTGCAAATCCCCCACTGCTCCCCTCCCCCAAGGTGTCCCCCAAGGTTCAGTTCTTGGCCCCCTCCTCTTCATCCTTTACCTGTCCCCGCTCGGTCACTTAATCCGCCGTCATGGTCTCCAATTCCACTGCTTCGCCGATGACATCCAGCTTTTCATCTCCACCAAGTCCGTCTCCACCGACACCCACTCTATCCTGACAAACTGCATCACTGAAATAAAATCCTGGCTTCAAATCAACTTCCTCAAGCTTAACTGTGATAAATCTGAAATAATCATCATTGGCCCAAAAACGCTCACAAAATCCACCCATAACTTTGCCCTCAACATCGACGGTATCCCAGTATCCACCTCCCCTCACATCCGGAATCTTGGCGTCATCTTTGACCAAACCCTTTCCTTCGACAAATACACTAAACAGATCACAAAGTCAGCCTTCTTTCACCTGAAAAACATTGCCCGTCTCCGCTCATCCCTCTCCTCCACGGCTGCAGAAACCCTCATCCACGCCTTCATCACCTCCCGTCTGGACTACTGCAATAGCCTCCTCTATGGTTCACCCTCAAAAATCACCAATAAACTCCAATACATTCAGAACTCCGCTGCCCGTCTACTCACTCATTCCCGGACCCGTGACCACATCACCCCCGTCCTTTACAAGCTTCACTGGCTCCCCATCCCCCAGAGAATCCAGTACAAAATCCTCCTCTTGACATACAAAGCCCTCCATAACCTGGCCCCATCCTACCTGGCTGACCTCCTCTCCAGACACACTCCCACCCGCAACCTCCGCTCTGCTGGTACCAACCTCCTGACCCCCTCCATCCGGACCAAATTCAGATCCTGGGGGACAGGGCCTTCTCCATCGCTGCTCCCACCCTCTGGAACTCACTACCTCACACCATCAGAGACTCCTCCTCACTCACCACATTCAAAACATCACTAAAGACCCACCTGTTCAACGCTGCATTCAACATTCAACCCACAGCATTTAACCCCTGACTATCTCTTCTCCTTCTCCCTCCTTTTGCTTTAAATATTTCCCTATTGATTCTTGTCTTGTCTTTTTGATTCTTGTCTTATATATATATGCCGTATATCGCTGCTGTTTGTTTTCTTGATTCTTGTCTTTTTGCAATTGTTGTTTTCATGTATTGTTATGCATTATGTTTTCCACTCTGTCAAAGCGCCTTTGGGCTTCTGGAAAAGCGCTATACAAAATAAATGAATTATTATTATTATTATTATAATTCTAAAGTGTAATTTTAAAGTGTAATTATAAATTGTAATTTTAAAGTGTAATTATAAAGTGTAATTCTAAAGTGAAATTATAAAGTGTAATTCTAAAGGGTAATTCTAAAGGGTAATTCTAAAGTGTAATTCTAAAGGGTAATTCTAAAGGGTAATTCTAAAGTGTAATTCTAAAGGGTAATTCTAAAGGGTAATTCTAAAGGGTAATTTTAAAGGGTAATTCTAAAGGGTAATTATAAACGGTAATTCTAAAGTGTAATTATAAAGTGTAATTCTAAAGTGTAATTATAAAGTGTAATTATAAAGTGCAATTCTAAAGGGTAATTCTAAAGGGTAATTCTAAAGGGTAATTCTAAAGTGTAATTATAAAGTGTAATTCTAAAGTGTAATTCTAAAGTGTAATTATAAAGTGTAATTCTAAAGTGTAATTCTAAAGTGTAATTCTAAAGGGTAATTCTAAAGGGTAATTCTAAAGGATAATTATAAAGTGTAATTAGAAAGGGTAATTCTAAAGGGTAATTATAAAGGGTAATTCTAAAGGGTAATTCTAAAGTGTAATTATAAAGTGTAATTCTAAAGTGTAATTCTAAAGGGTAATTCTAAAGGGTAATTCTAAAGGGTAATTATAAAGGGTAATTCTAAAGTGTAATTCTAAAGTGTAATTATAAAGTGTAATTATAAAGTGTAATTCTAAAGGGTAATTCTAAAGGGTAATTCTAAAGGGTAATTATAAAGTGTAATTATAAAGTGTAATTCTAAAGGGTAATTCTAAAGGGTAATTCTAAAGGGTAATTCTAAAGTGTAATTATAAAGTGTAATTATAAAGTGTAATTATAAAGTGTAATTATAAAGGGTAATTATAAAGTGTAATTATAAAGTGTAATTCTAAAGGGTAATTCTAAAGGGTAATTCTAAAGGGTAATTCTAAAGTGTAATTATAAAGTGTAATTATAAAGTGTAATTATAAAGTGTAATTCTAAAGGGTAATTCTAAAGGGTAATTCTAAAGGGTAATTCTAAAGGGTAATTCTAAAGGGTAATTCTAAAGGGCAATTCTAAAGTGTAATTATAAAGTGTAATTCTAAAGTGTAATTCTAAAGGGTAATTATAAAGTGTAATTATAAAGTGTAATTATAAAGTGTAATTATAAAGTGTAATTATAAAGTGTAATTATAAAGGGTAATTCTAAAGTGTAATTCTAAAGTGTAATTCTAAAGTGTAATTATAAAGGGTAATTCTAAAGTGTAATTCTAAAGTGTAATTCTAAAGGGTAATTCTAAAGGGTAATTCTAAAGTGTAATTCTAAAGTGTAATTCTAAAGGGTAATTCTAAAGGGTAATTCTAAAGTGTAATTATAAAGGGTAATTCTAAAGGGTAATTCTAAAGTGTAATTCTAAAGGGTGATTCTAAAGTGTAATTATAAAGGGTAATTCTAAAGGGTAATTATAAAGTGTAATTATAAAGGGTAATTCTAAAGTGTAATTCTAAAGTGTAATTCTAAAGGGTAATTCTAAAGGGTAATTCTAAAGGGTAATTCTAAAGGGTAATTCTAAAGGGTAATTCTAAAGGATAATTCTAAAGTGTAATTAGAAAGGGTAATTCTAAAGTGTAATTCTAAAGGGTAATTCTAAAGGGTAATTCTAAAGTGTAATTATAAAGTGTAATTCTAAAGGGTAATTCTAAAGGGTAATTCTAAAGGGTAATTCTAAAAGATAATTATAAAGTGTAATTAGAAAGGGTAATTCTAAAGTGTAATTCTAAAGTGTAATTCTAAAGGGTAATTCTAAAGTGTAATTATAAAGTGTAATTCTAAAGGGTAATTCTAAAGGGTAATTCTAAAGGGTAATTCTAAAGGATAATTATAAAGTGTAATTAGAAAGGGTAATTCTAAAGGGTAATTCTAAAGGGTAATTCTAAAGTGTAATTCTAAAGGGTAATTCTAAAGGATAATTATAAAGTGTAATTAGAAAGGGTAATTCTAAAGGGTAATTCTAAAGGGTAATTCTAAAGTGTAATTCTAAAGGGTAATTCTAAAGGGTAATTCTAAAGGGTAATTCTAAAGGGTAATTCTAAAGGGTAATTCTAAAGGGAAATTCTAATGGGTAATTCTGAAGGGTAATTCTAAAGGGTAATTCTAAAGTGTAATTTTAAAGGGTAATTCAAAAGGGTAATTTTAAAGGGTAATTCTAAAGGGTAATTTTAAAGGGTAATTCTAAAGGGTAATTTTAAAGGGTAATTCTAAAGGGTAATTATAAACGGTAATTCTAAAGGGTAATTCTAAAGGGAAATTCTAATGGGTAATTCTAAAGGGTAATTCTAAAGGGTAATTCTAAAGTGTAATTTTAAAGGGTAATTCAAAAGGGTAATTCTAAAGGGTAATTCTAAAGGATAATTATAAAGTGTAATTATAAAGGGTAATTCTAAAGTGTAATTCCAAAGGGTAATTCTAAAGGATAATTATAAAGGGTAATTCTAAAGGATAATTATAAAGTGTAATTCTAAAGGGTAATTCTAAAGGGTAATTCTAAAGGGCAATTCTAAAGTGTAATTCTAAAGGGTAATTCTAAAGGATAATTATAAAGTGCAATTATAAAGGGTAATTCTAAAGGGTAATTCTAAAGGGTAATTCTAAAGGGTAATTCTAAAGGGTAATTCTAAAGGATAATTATAAAGTGTAATTATAAAGGGTAATTCTAAAGGGTAATTCTAAAGTGTAATTCTAAAGGGTAATTCAAAAGGATAATTATAAAGTGTAATTCTAAAGTGTAATTCTAAAGGGTAATTCTAAAGGATAATTATAAAGTGTAATTATAAAGGGTAATTCTAAAGGGTATTTCTAAAGGGTAATTCTAAAGGGTAATTCTAAAGTGTAATTTTAAAGGGTAATTCAAAAGGGTAATTCTAATGTGTAATTCTAAAGGGTAATTCTAAAGGGTAATTCTAAAGGGTAATTCTAAAGTGTAATTTTAAAGGGTAATTCAAAAGGGTAATTCTAATGGGTAATTCTAAAGGGTAATTCTAAAGGGTAATTCTAAAGTGTAATTTTAAAGGGTAATTCAAAAGGGTAATTCTAATGGGTAATTCTAAAGGGTAATTCTAAAGGGTAATTCTAAAGTGTAATTTTAAAGGGTAATTCAAAAGGGTAATTCTAATGGGTAATTCTAAAGGGTAATTCTAATGGGTAATTCTAAAGGGTAATTCTAAAGGGTAATTCTAAAGTGTAATTTTAAAGGGTAATTCAAAAGGGTAATTCTAATGGGTAATTCTAAAGGGTAATTCTAAAGGGTAATTCTAAAGGGTAATTCTAAAGTGTAATTTTAAAAGGTAATTCAAAAGGGTAATTCTAATGGTTAATTCTAATGGGTAATTCTAAAGGGTAATTCTAAAGGGTAATTCTAAAGTGTAATTTTAAAGGGCAATTCAAAAGGGTAATTCTAATGGGTAATTCTAAAGGGTAATTATAAAGTGTAATTCTAAAGGGTAATTCTAAAGGGTAATTCTAAAGGGTAATTCTAATGGGTAATTCTAAAGGGTAATTATAAAGTGTAATTCTAAAGGGTAATTCTAAAGGGTAATTCTAAAGTGTAATTCTAAAGGGTAATTCTAAAGGATAATTATAAAGGGTAATTATAAAGTGTAATTCTAAAGGGTAATTCTAAAGGGTAATTCTAAAGTGTAATTCTAAAGGGTAATTCTAAAGGATAATTATAAAGTGTAATTAGAAAGGGTAATTCTAAAGGGTAATTCTAAAGGGTAATTCTAAAGTGTAATTCTAAAGGGTAATTCTAAAGGGTAATTCTAAAGGGTAATTCTAAAGGGTAATTCTAAAGGGTAATTCTAAAGGGAAATTCTAATGGGTAATTCTGAAGGGTAATTCTAAAGGGTAATTCTAAAGTGTAATTTTAAAGGGTAATTCAAAAGGGTAATTTTAAAGGGTAATTCTAAAGGGTAATTTTAAAGGGTAATTCTAAAGGGTAATTTTAAAGGGTAATTCTAAAGGGTAATTATAAACGGTAATTCTAAAGGGTAATTCTAAAGGGAAATTCTAATGGGTAATTCTAAAGGGTAATTCTAAAGGGTAATTCTAAAGTGTAATTTTAAAGGGTAATTCAAAAGGGTAATTCTAAAGGGTAATTCTAAAGGATAATTATAAAGTGTAATTATAAAGGGTAATTCTAAAGTGTAATTCCAAAGGGTAATTCTAAAGGATAATTATAAAGGGTAATTCTAAAGGATAATTATAAAGTGTAATTCTAAAGGGTAATTCTAAAGGGTAATTCTAAAGGGCAATTCTAAAGTGTAATTCTAAAGGGTAATTCTAAAGGATAATTATAAAGTGCAATTATAAAGGGTAATTCTAAAGGGTAATTCTAAAGGGTAATTCTAAAGGGTAATTCTAAAGGGTAATTCTAAAGGATAATTATAAAGTGTAATTATAAAGGGTAATTCTAAAGGGTAATTCTAAAGTGTAATTCTAAAGGGTAATTCAAAAGGATAATTATAAAGTGTAATTCTAAAGTGTAATTCTAAAGGGTAATTCTAAAGGATAATTATAAAGTGTAATTATAAAGGGTAATTCTAAAGGGTATTTCTAAAGGGTGATTCTAAAGGGTAATTCTAAAGTGTAATTTTAAAGGGTAATTCAAAAGGGTAATTCTAATGTGTAATTCTAAAGGGTAATTCTAAAGGGTAATTCTAAAGGGTAATTCTAAAGTGTAATTTTAAAGGGTAATTCAAAAGGGTAATTCTAATGGGTAATTCTAAAGGGTAATTCTAAAGGGTAATTCTAAAGTGTAATTTTAAAGGGTAATTCAAAAGGGTAATTCTAATGGGTAATTCTAAAGGGTAATTCTAAAGGGTAATTCTAAAGTGTAATTTTAAAGGGTAATTCAAAAGGGTAATTCTAATGGGTAATTCTAAAGGGTAATTCTAATGGGTAATTCTAAAGGGTAATTCTAAAGGGTAATTCTAAAGTGTAATTTTAAAGGGTAATTCAAAAGGGTAATTCTAATGGGTAATTCTAAAGGGTAATTCTAAAGGGTAATTCTAAAGGGTAATTCTAAAGTGTAATTTTAAAAGGTAATTCAAAAGGGTAATTCTAATGGGTAATTCTAATGGGTAATTCTAAAGGGTAATTCTAAAGGGTAATTCTAAAGTGTAATTTTAAAGGGCAATTCAAAAGGGTAATTCTAATGGGTAATTCTAAAGGGTAATTCTAAAGTGTAATTTTAAAGGGTAATTCAAAAGGGTAATTCTAATGGGTAATTCTAAAGGGTAATTCTAAAGGGTAATTCTAATGGGTAATTCTAAAGGGTAATTCTAAAGGGTAATTCTAAAGTGTAATTTTAAAGGGTAATTCTAAAGGGTAATTCTAAAGGATAATTATAAAGTGTAATTAGAAAGGGTAATTCTAAAGTGTAATTCTAAAGGGTAATTCTAAAGGATAATTATAAAGTGTAATTAGAAAGGGTAATTCTAAAGTGTAATTCTAAAGTGTAATTCTAAAGGGTAATTCTAAAGGGTAATTCTAAAGGGTAATTCTAAAGGATAATTGTAAAGTGTAATTAGAAAGGGTAATTCTAAAGTGTAATTCTAAAGTGTAATTCTCAAGTGTAATTCTAAAGGGTAATTCTAAAGGGTAATTCTAAAGGATAATTATAAAGTGTAATTCTAAAGGGTAATTCTAAAGTGTAATTCTAAAGTGTAATTCTAAAGGGTAATTCTAAAGGGTAATTCTAAAGGGTAATTCTAAAGGGTAATTCTAAAGGGTAATTCTAAAGGGTAATTCTAAAGGGAAATTCTAATGGGTAATTCTGAAGGGTAATTCTAAAGGGTAATTCTAAAGTGTAATTTTAAAGGGTAATTCAAAAGGGTAATTTTAAAGGGTAATTCTAAAGGGTAATTTTAAAGGGTAATTCTAAAGGGTAATTTTAAAGGGTAATTCTAAAGGGTAATTATAAACGGTAATTCTAAAGGGTAATTCTCAAGGGTAATTCTAATGGGTAATTCTAAAGGGTAATTTTAAAGGATAATTCAAAAGGGTAATTCTAAAGGGTAATTCTAAAGGATAATTATAAAGTGTAATTATAAAGGGTAATTCTAAAGTGTAATTCCAAAGGGTAATTCTAAAGTGTAATTATAAAGGGTAATTCTAAAGTGTAATTCCAAAGGGTAATTCTAAAGTGTAATTATAAAGGGTAATTCTAAAGTGTAATTCCAAAGGGTAATTCTAAAGTGTAATTATAAAGGGTAATTCTAAAGTGTAATTCCAAAGGGTAATTCTAAAGGGTAATTCTAAAGGATAATTATAAAGTGTAATTCTAAAGGGTAATTCTAAAGGGTAATTCTAAAGGGCAATTCTAAAGTGTAATTCTAAAGGGTAATTCTAAAGGATAATTATAAAGTGCAATTATAAAGGGTAATTCTAAAGGGTAATTCTAAAGGGTAATTCTAAAGGGTAATTCTAAAGGGTAATTCTAAAGGATAATTATAAAGTGTAATTATAAAGGGTAATTCTAAAGGGTAATTCTAAAGTGTAATTCTAAAGGGTAATTCAAAAGGATAATTATAAAGTGTAATTCTAAAGTGTAATTCTAAAGGGTAATTCTAAAGGATAATTATAAAGTGTAATTATAAAGGGTAATTCTAAAGGGTATTTCTAAAGGGTAATTCTAAAGGGTAATTCTAAAGTGTAATTTTAAAGGGTAATTCAAAAGGGTAATTCTAATGGGTAATTCTAAAGGGTAATTCTAAAGGGTAATTCTAAAGGGTAATTCTAAAGTGTAATTTTAAAGGGTAATTCAAAAGGGTAATTCTAATGGGTAATTCTAAAGGGTAATTCTAAAGGGTAATTCTAAAGTGTAATTTTAAAGGGTAATTCAAAAGGGTAATTCTAATGGGTAATTCTAAAGGGTAATTCTAAAGGGTAATTCTAAAGTGTAATTTTAAAGGGTAATTCAAAAGGGTAATTCTAATGGGTAATTCTAAAGGGTAATTCTAATGGGTAATTCTAAAGGGTAATTCTAAACGGTAATTCTAAAGTGTAATTTTAAAGGGTAATTCAAAAGGGAAATTCTAATGGGTAATTCTAAAGGGTAATTCTAAAGGGTAATTCTAAAGGGTAATTCTAAAGTGTAATTTTAAAGGGTAATTCAAAAGGGTAATTCTAATGGGTAATTCTAATGGGTAATTCTAAAGGGTAATTCTAAAGGGTAATTCTAAAGTGTAATTTTAAAGGGTAATTCAAAAGGGTAATTCTAATGGGTAATTCTAAAGGGTAATTCTAAAGTGTAATTTTAAAGGGTAATTCAAAAGGGTAATTCTAATGGGTAATTCTAAAGGGTAATTCTAAAGGGTAATTCTAATGGGTAATTCTAAAGGGTAATTCTAAAGGGTAATTCTAAAGTGTAATTTTAAAGGGTAATTCTAAAGGGTAATTTTAATGGGTAATTCTAAAGGGTAATTCTAAAGGGTAATTCTAAAGTGTAATTTTAAAGGGTAATTCTAAAGGGTAATTTTAAATGGTAATTCTAAAGGGTAATTATAAACGGTAATTCTAAAGTGTAATTCTAAAGGGTAATTCTAAAGGGTAATTCTAAAGGGTAATTCTAAAGTGTAATTCTAAAGTGTAATTATAAAGTGTAATTCTAAAGTGTAATTATAAAGTGTAATTCAAAAGGGTAATTCTAAAGGGTAATTCTAAAGTGTAATTCTAAAGTGTAATTATAAAGTGTAATTCTAAAGTGTAATTATAAAGTGTAATTCAAAAGGGTAATTCTAAAGTGTAATTCTAAAGTGTAATTATAAAGTGTAATTCTAAAGTGTAATTATAAAGTGTAATTCTAAAGGGTAATTCTAAAGTGTAATTTTAAAGTGTAATTATAAAGTGTAATTTTAAAGTGTAATTATAAAGTGTAATTCTAAAGTGAAATTATAAAGTGTAATTCTAAAGGGTAATTCTAAAGGGTAATTCTAAAGTGTAATTCTAAAGGGTAATTCTAAAGGGTAATTCTAAAGTGTAATTCTAAAGGGTAATTCTAAAGGGTAATTCTAAAGGGTAATTTTAAAGGGTAATTCTAAAGGGTAATTATAAACGGTAATTCTAAAGTGTAATTATAAAGTGTAATTCTAAAGTGTAATTATAAAGTGTAATTATAAAGTGCAATTCTAAAGGGTAATTCTAAAGGGTAATTCTAAAGGGTAATTCTAAAGTGTAATTATAAAGTGTAATTCAAAAGTGTAATTCTAAAGTGTAATTATAAAGTGTAATTCTAAAGTGTAATTCTAAAGTGTAATTCTAAAGGGTAATTCTAAAGGGTAATTCTAAAGGATAATTATAAAGTGTAATTATAAAGGGTAATTATAAAGTGTAATTATAAAGTGTAATTATAAAGTGTAATTATAAAGTGTAATTCGAAAGGGTAATTCTAAAGGGTAATTCTAAAGGGTAATTATAAAGTGTAATTATAAAGTGTAATTCTAAAGGGTAATTCTAAAGGGTAATTCTAAAGGGTAATTCTAAAGGGTAATTCTAAAGTGTAATTATAAAGTGTAATTATAAAGTGTAATTATAAAGTGTAATTCGAAAGGGTAATTCTAAAGGGTAATTCTAAAGGGTAATTATAAAGTGTAATTATAAAGTGTAATTCTAAAGGGTAATTCTAAAGGGTAATTCTAAAGGGTAATTCTAAAGTGTAATTATAAAGTGTAATTATAAAGTGTAATTATAAAGTGTAATTATAAAGGGTAATTATAAAGTGTAATTATAAAGTGTAATTCTAAAGGGTAATTCTAAAGGGTAATTCTAAAGGGTAATTCTAAAGTGTAATTATAAAGTGTAATTATAAAGTGTAATTATAAAGTGTAATTCTAAAGGGTAATTCTAAAGGGTAATTCTAAAGGGTAATTCTAAAGGGTAATTCTAAAGGGTAATTCTAAAGGGCAATTCTAAAGTGTAATTATAAAGTGTAATTCTAAAGTGTAATTCTAAAGGGTAATTATAAAGTGTAATTATAAAGTGTAATTATAAAGTGTAATTATAAAGTGTAATTCTAAAGGGTAATTCTAAAGGGTAATTCTAAAGGGTAATTCTAAAGGGTAATTCTAAAGGGTAATTCTAAAGTGTAATTATAAAGTGTAATTCTAAAGTGTAATTCTAAAGGGTAATTCTAAAGTGTAATTATAAAGTGTAATTATAAAGTGTAATTATAAAGTGTAATTCTAAAGGGTAATTCTAAAGGGTAATTCTAAAGGGTAATTCTAAAGGGTAATTCTAAAGTGTAATTATAAAGTGTAATTATAAAGTGTAATTCTAAAGGGTAATTCTAAAGGGTAATTCTAAAGTGTAATTATAAAGTGTAATTCTAAAGGGTAATTCTAAAGGGTAATTCTAAAGGGTAATTCTAAAGTGTAATTATAAAGTGTAATTCTAAAGTGTAATTCTAAAGGGTAATTCTAAAGGATAATTATAAAGTGTAATTAGAAAGTGTAATTCTAAAGGGTAATTCTAAAGGGTAATTATAAAGTGTAATTCTAAAGTGTAATTCTAAAGGGTAATTAGAAAGTGTAATTAGAAAGTGTAATTCTAAAGTGTAATTCTAAAGGGTAATTCCAAAGGGTAATTCTAAATTGTAATTATAAAGTGTAATTCTAAAGTGTAATTCTAAAGGGTAATTCTAAAGTGTAATTCTAAAGGGTAATTCTAAAGGATAATTATAAAGTGTAATTAGAAAGGGTAATTCTAAAGTGTAATTCTAAAGTGTAATTAAAGGGTAATTCTAAAGTGTAATTATAAAGTGTAATTCTAAAGGGTAATTCTAAAGTGTAATTATAAAGTGTAATTCTAAAGTGTAATTCTAAAGGGTAATTCTAAAGGGTAATTCTAAAGGGTAATTCTAAAGGGTAATTCTAAAGTGTAATTATAAAGTGTAATTCTAAAGTGTAATTCTAAAGGGTAATTCTAAAGTGTAATTATAAAGTGTAATTATAAAGTGTAATTATAAAGTGTAATTCTAAAGGGTAATTCTAAAGGGTAATTCTAAAGGGTAATTCTAAAGGGTAATTCTAAAGTGTAATTATAAAGTGTAATTATAAAGTGTAATTCTAAAGGGTAATTCTAAAGGGTAATTCTAAAGTGTAATTCTAAAGGGTAATTAGAAAGTGTAATTCTAAAGGGTAATTCTTAAGGGTAATTCTAAAGTGTAATTATAAAGTGTAATTCTAAAGTGTAATTCTAAAGGGTAATTCTAAAGGATAATTATAAAGTGTAATTAGAAAGTGTAATTCTAAAGGGTAATTCTAAAGGGTAATTATAAAGTGTAATTCTAAAGTGTAATTCTAAAGGGTAATTAGAAAGTGTAATTAGAAAGTGTAATTCTAAAGTGTAATTCTAAAGGGTAATTCTAAAGGGTAATTCTAAATTGTAATTATAAAGTGTAATTCTAAAGTGTAATTCTAAAGGGTAATTCTAAAGTGTAATTCTAAAGGGTAATTCTAAAGGATAATTATAAAGTGTAATTAGAAAGGGTAATTCTAAAGTGTAATTCTAAAGTGTAATTAAAGGGTAATTCTAAAGTGTAATTATAAAGTGTAATTCTAAAGGGTAATTCTAAAGTGTAATTATAAAGTGTAATTCTAAAGTGTAATTCTAAAGGGTAATTCTAAAGGGTAATTCTAAAGGGTAATTCTAAAGTATAATTATAAAGTGTAATTAGAAAGGGTAATTCTAAAGGGTAATTCTAAAGGGTAATTCTAAAGGGTAATTCTAAAGGGTAATTCTAAAGGGTAATTCTAAAGGGTAATTCTAAAGGGAAATTCTAATGGGTAATTCTGAAGGGTAATTCTAAAGGGTAATTCTAAAGTGTAATTTTAAAGGGTAATTCAAAAGGGTAATTTTAAAGGGTAATTCTAAAGGGTAATTATAAACGGTAATTCTAAAGGGTAATTCTAAAGGGAAATTCTAATGGGTAATTCTAAAGGGTAATTCTAAAGTGTAATTTTAAAGGGTAATTCAAAAGGGTAATTCTAAAGGGTAATTCTAAAGGATAATTATAAAGTGTAATTATAAAGGGTAATTCTAAAGGGTAATTCTAAAGCGCAATTCTAAAGTGTAATTCTAAAGGGTAATTCTAAAGGATAATTATAAAGTGCAATTATAAAGGGTAATTCTAAAGGATAATTATAAAGGGTAATTCTAAAGGATAATTATAAAGTGTAATTCTAAAGGGTAATTCTAAAGGGTAATTCTAAAGCGCAATTCTAAAGTGTAATTCTAAAGGGTAATTCTAAAGGATAATTATAAAGTGCAATTATAAAGGGTAATTCTAAAGGGTAATTCTAAAGGGTAATTCTAAAGGGTAATTCTAAAGGGTAATTCTAAAGGATAATTATAAAGTGTAATTATAAAGGGTAATTCTAAAGGGTAATTCTAAAGTGTAATTCTAAAGGGTAATTCTAAAGGATAATTATAAAGTGTAATTCTAAAGTGTAATTCTAAAGGGTAATTCTAAAGGATAATTATAGTGTAATTATAAAGGGTAATTCTAAAGGGTATTTCTAAAGGGTAATTCTAAAGGGTAATTCTAAAGGATAATTATATAGTGTAATTATAAAGGGTAATTCTAAAGGGTAATTCTGAAGGGTAATTCTAAAGGATAATTATAAAGTGTAATTATAAAGGGTAATTCTAAAGGGTAATTCTGAAGGGTAATTCTAAAGTGTAATTTTAAAGGGTAATTCTAAAGGGTAATTCTAAAGGGTAATTCTAAAGTGTAATTTTAAAGGGTAATTCAAAAGGGTAATTCTAATGGGTAATTCTAAAGGGTAATTCTAAAGGGTAATTCTAAAGGGTAATTCTAAAGTGTAATTTTAAAGGGTAATTCAAAAGGGTAATTCTAATGGGTAATTCTAAAGGGTAATTCTAAAGGGTAATTCTAAAGTGTAATTTTAAAGGGTAATTCAAAAGGGTAATTCTAATGGGTAATTCTAAAGGGTAATTCTAAAGGGTAATTCTAAAGTGTAATTTTAAAGGGTAATTCAAAAGGGTAATTCTAATGGGTAATTCTAAACGGTAATTCTAATGGGTAATTCTAAAGGGTAATTCTAAACGGTAATTCTAAAGTGTAATTTTAAAGGGTAATTCAAAAGGGAAATTCTAATGGGTAATTCTAAAGGGTAATTCTAAAGGGTAATTCTAAAGGGTAATTCTAAAGTGTAATTTTAAAGGGTAATTCAAAAGGGTAATTCTAATGGGTAATTCTAATGGGTAATTCTAAAGGGTAATTCTAAAGGGTAATTCTAAAGTGTAATTTTAAAGGGTAATTCAAAAGGGTAATTCTAATGGGTAATTCTAAAGGGTAATTCTAAAGTGTAATTTTAAAGGGTAATTCAAAAGGGTAATTCTAATGGGTAATTCTAAAGGGTAATTCTAAAGGGTAATTCTAATGGGTAATTCTAAAGGGTAATTCTAAAGGGTAATTCTAAAGTGTAATTTTAAAGGGTAATTCTAAAGGGTAATTTTAATGGGTAATTCTAAAGGGTAATTCTAAAGGGTAATTCTAAAGTGTAATTTTAAAGGGTAATTCTAAAGGGTAATTTTAAATGGTAATTCTAAAGGGTAATTATAAACGGTAATTCTAAAGTGTAATTCTAAAGGGTAATTCTAAAGGGTAATTCTAAAGGGTAATTCTAAAGTGTAATTCTAAAGTGTAATTATAAAGTGTAATTCTAAAGTGTAATTATAAAGTGTAATTCAAAAGGGTAATTCTAAAGGGTAATTCTAAAGTGTAATTCTAAAGTGTAATTATAAAGTGTAATTCTAAAGTGTAATTATAAAGTGTAATTCAAAAGGGTAATTCTAAAGTGTAATTCTAAAGTGTAATTATAAAGTGTAATTCTAAAGTGTAATTATAAAGTGTAATTCTAAAGGGTAATTCTAAAGTGTAATTTTAAAGTGTAATTATAAAGTGTAATTTTAAAGTGTAATTATAAAGTGTAATTCTAAAGTGAAATTATAAAGTGTAATTCTAAAGGGTAATTCTAAAGGGTAATTCTAAAGTGTAATTCTAAAGGGTAATTCTAAAGGGTAATTCTAAAGTGTAATTCTAAAGGGTAATTCTAAAGGGTAATTCTAAAGGGTAATTTTAAAGGGTAATTCTAAAGGGTAATTATAAACGGTAATTCTAAAGTGTAATTATAAAGTGTAATTCTAAAGTGTAATTATAAAGTGTAATTATAAAGTGCAATTCTAAAGGGTAATTCTAAAGGGTAATTCTAAAGGGTAATTCTAAAGTGTAATTATAAAGTGTAATTCAAAAGTGTAATTCTAAAGTGTAATTATAAAGTGTAATTCTAAAGTGTAATTCTAAAGTGTAATTCTAAAGGGTAATTCTAAAGGGTAATTCTAAAGGATAATTATAAAGTGTAATTAGAAAGGGTAATTCTAAAGGGTAATTATAAAGGGTAATTCTAAAGGGTAATTCTAAAGTGTAATTATAAAGTGTAATTCTAAAGTGTAATTCTAAAGGGTAATTCTAAAGGGTAATTCTAAAGGGTAATTATAAAGGGTAATTCTAAAGTGTAATTATAAAGTGTAATTATAAAGTGTAATTATAAAGTGTAATTCGAAAGGGTAATTCTAAAGGGTAATTCTAAAGGGTAATTATAAAGTGTAATTATAAAGTGTAATTCTAAAGGGTAATTCTAAAGGGTAATTCTAAAGGGTAATTCTAAAGTGTAATTATAAAGTGTAATTATAAAGTGTAATTATAAAGTGTAATTATAAAGGGTAATTATAAAGTGTAATTATAAAGTGTAATTCTAAAGGGTAATTCTAAAGGGTAATTCTAAAGTGTAATTATAAAGTGTAATTATAAAGTGTAATTATAAAGTGTAATTCTAAAGGGTAATTCTAAAGGGTAATTCTAAAGGGTAATTCTAAAGGGTAATTCTAAAGGGTAATTCTAAAGGGCAATTCTAAAGTGTAATTATAAAGTGTAATTCTAAAGTGTAATTCTAAAGGGTAATTATAAAGTGTAATTATAAAGTGTAATTATAAAGTGTAATTATAAAGTGTAATTCTAAAGGGTAATTCTAAAGGGTAATTCTAAAGGGTAATTCTAAAGGGTAATTCTAAAGGGTAATTCTAAAGTGTAATTATAAAGTGTAATTCTAAAGTGTAATTCTAAAGGGTAATTCTAAAGTGTAATTATAAAGTGTAATTATAAAGTGTAATTATAAAGTGTAATTCTAAAGGGTAATTCTAAAGGGTAATTCTAAAGGGTAATTCTAAAGGGTAATTCTAAAGTGTAATTATAAAGTGTAATTATAAAGTGTAATTCTAAAGGGTAATTCTAAAGGGTAATTCTAAAGTGTAATTATAAAGTGTAATTCTAAAGGGTAATTCTAAAGGGTAATTCTAAAGGGTAATTCTAAAGTGTAATTATAAAGTGTAATTCTAAAGTGTAATTCTAAAGGGTAATTCTAAAGGATAATTATAAAGTGTAATTAGAAAGTGTAATTCTAAAGGGTAATTCTTAAGGGTAATTCTAAAGTGTAATTATAAAGTGTAATTCTAAAGTGTAATTCTAAAGGGTAATTCTAAAGGATAATTATAAAGTGTAATTAGAAAGTGTAATTCTAAAGGGTAATTCTAAAGGGTAATTATAAAGTGTAATTCTAAAGTGTAATTCTAAAGGGTAATTAGAAAGTGTAATTAGAAAGTGTAATTCTAAAGTGTAATTCTAAAGGGTAATTCTAAAGGGTAATTCTAAATTGTAATTATAAAGTGTAATTCTAAAGTGTAATTCTAAAGGGTAATTCTAAAGTGTAATTCTAAAGGGTAATTCTAAAGGATAATTATAAAGTGTAATTAGAAAGGGTAATTCTAAAGTGTAATTCTAAAGTGTAATTAAAGGGTAATTCTAAAGTGTAATTATAAAGTGTAATTCTAAAGGGTAATTCTAAAGTGTAATTATAAAGTGTAATTCTAAAGTGTAATTCTAAAGGGTAATTCTAAAGGGTAATTCTAAAGGGTAATTCTAAAGTATAATTATAAAGTGTAATTAGAAAGGGTAATTCTAAAGGGTAATTCTAAAGGGTAATTCTAAAGGGTAATTCTAAAGGGTAATTCTAAAGGGTAATTCTAAAGGGTAATTCTAAAGGGAAATTCTAATGGGTAATTCTGAAGGGTAATTCTAAAGGGTAATTCTAAAGTGTAATTTTAAAGGGTAATTCAAAAGGGTAATTTTAAAGGGTAATTCTAAAGGGTAATTATAAACGGTAATTCTAAAGGGTAATTCTAAAGGGAAATTCTAATGGGTAATTCTAAAGGGTAATTCTAAAGTGTAATTTTAAAGGGTAATTCAAAAGGGTAATTCTAAAGGGTAATTCTAAAGGATAATTATAAAGTGTAATTATAAAGGGTAATTCTAAAGGGTAATTCTAAAGCGCAATTCTAAAGTGTAATTCTAAAGGGTAATTCTAAAGGATAATTATAAAGTGCAATTATAAAGGGTAATTCTAAAGGATAATTATAAAGGGTAATTCTAAAGGATAATTATAAAGTGTAATTCTAAAGGGTAATTCTAAAGGGTAATTCTAAAGCGCAATTCTAAAGTGTAATTCTAAAGGGTAATTCTAAAGGATAATTATAAAGTGCAATTATAAAGGGTAATTCTAAAGGGTAATTCTAAAGGGTAATTCTAAAGGGTAATTCTAAAGGATAATTATAAAGTGTAATTATAAAGGGTAATTCTAAAGGGTAATTCTAAAGTGTAATTCTAAAGGGTAATTCTAAAGGATAATTATAAAGTGTAATTCTAAAGTGTAATTCTAAAGGGTAATTCTAAAGGATAATTATAGTGTAATTATAAAGGGTAATTCTAAAGGGTATTTCTAAAGGGTAATTCTAAAGGGTAATTCTAAAGGATAATTATATAGTGTAATTATAAAGGGTAATTCTAAAGGGTAATTCTGAAGGGTAATTCTAAAGGATAATTATAAAGTGTAATTATAAAGGGTAATTCTAAAGGGTAATTCTGAAGGGTAATTCTAAAGTGTAATTTTAAAGGGTAATTCTAAAGGGTAATTCTAAAGGATAATTCTAAAGCATAATTCTAAAGTGTAATTCTAAAGGGTAATTCTAAAGGGTAATTCTAAAGGGTAATTCTAAAGTGTAATTATAAAGTGTAATTCTAAAGTGTAATTCTAAAGTGTAATTCTAAAGGGTAATTCTAAAGGGTAATTCTAAAGGATAATTATAAAGTGTAATTAGAAAGGGTAATTCTAAAGTGTAATTCTAAAGGGTAATTCTAAAGGATATTTCTAAAGGGTAATTCTAAAGGGTAATTCTAAAGGATAATTATAAAGTGTAATTATAAAGGGTAATTCTAAAGGGTAATTCTGAAGGGTAATTCTAAAGGATAATTATAAAGTGTAATTATAAAGGGTAATTCTAAAGGGTAATTCTGAAGGGTAATTCTAAAGTGTAATTTTAAAGGGTAATTCTAAAGGGTAATTCTAAAGGGTAATTCTAAAGGATAATTCGAAAGTGTAATTCTAAAGGGTAATTCTAAAGGGTAATTCTAAAGTGTAATTCTAAAGTGTAATTATAAAGTGTAATTCTAAAGTGTAATTCTAAAGGGTAATTCTAAAGGGTAATTCTAAAGGGTAATTCTAAAGTATAATTATAAAGTGTAATTAGAAAGGGTAATTCTAAAGGGTAATTCTAAAGGGTAATTCTAAAGGGTAATTCTAAAGGGTAATTCTAAAGGGTAATTCTAAAGGGTAATTCTAAAGGGAAATTCTAATGGGTAATTCTGAAGGGTAATTCTAAAGGGTAATTCTAAAGTGTAATTTTAAAGGGTAATTCAAAAGGGTAATTTTAAAGGGTAATTCTAAAGGGTAATTATAAACGGTAATTCTAAAGGGTAATTCTAAAGGGAAATTCTAATGGGTAATTCTAAAGGGTAATTCTAAAGTGTAATTTTAAAGGGTAATTCAAAAGGGTAATTCTAAAGGGTAATTCTAAAGGATAATTATAAAGTGTAATTATAAAGGGTAATTCTAAAGGGTAATTCTAAAGCGCAATTCTAAAGTGTAATTCTAAAGGGTAATTCTAAAGGATAATTATAAAGTGCAATTATAAAGGGTAATTCTAAAGGATAATTATAAAGGGTAATTCTAAAGGATAATTATAAAGTGTAATTCTAAAGGGTAATTCTAAAGGGTAATTCTAAAGCGCAATTCTAAAGTGTAATTCTAAAGGGTAATTCTAAAGGATAATTATAAAGTGCAATTATAAAGGGTAATTCTAAAGGGTAATTCTAAAGGGTAATTCTAAAGGGTAATTCTAAAGGGTAATTCTAAAGGATAATTATAAAGTGTAATTATAAAGGGTAATTCTAAAGGGTAATTCTAAAGTGTAATTCTAAAGGGTAATTCTAAAGGATAATTATAAAGTGTAATTCTAAAGTGTAATTCTAAAGGGTAATTCTAAAGGATAATTATAGTGTAATTATAAAGGGTAATTCTAAAGGGTATTTCTAAAGGGTAATTCTAAAGGGTAATTCTAAAGGATAATTATATAGTGTAATTATAAAGGGTAATTCTAAAGGGTAATTCTGAAGGGTAATTCTAAAGGATAATTATAAAGTGTAATTATAAAGGGTAATTCTAAAGGGTAATTCTGAAGGGTAATTCTAAAGTGTAATTTTAAAGGGTAATTCTAAAGGGTAATTCTAAAGGGTAATTCTAAAGTGTAATTTTAAAGGGTAATTCAAAAGGGTAATTCTAATGGGTAATTCTAAAGGGTAATTCTAAAGGGTAATTCTAAAGGGTAATTCTAAAGTGTAATTTTAAAGGGTAATTCAAAAGGGTAATTCTAATGGGTAATTCTAAAGGGTAATTCTAAAGGGTAATTCTAAAGTGTAATTTTAAAGGGTAATTCAAAAGGGTAATTCTAATGGGTAATTCTAAAGGGTAATTCTAAAGGGTAATTCTAAAGTGTAATTTTAAAGGGTAATTCAAAAGGGTAATTCTAATGGGTAATTCTAAAGGGTAATTCTAATGGGTAATTCTAAAGGGTAATTCTAAACGGTAATTCTAAAGTGTAATTTTAAAGGGTAATTCAAAAGGGAAATTCTAATGGGTAATTCTAAAGGGTAATTCTAAAGGGTAATTCTAAAGGGTAATTCTAAAGTGTAATTTTAAAGGGTAATTCAAAAGGGTAATTCTAATGGGTAATTCTAATGGGTAATTCTAAAGGGTAATTCTAAAGGGTAATTCTAAAGTGTAATTTTAAAGGGTAATTCAAAAGGGTAATTCTAATGGGTAATTCTAAAGGGTAATTCTAAAGTGTAATTTTAAAGGGTAATTCAAAAGGGTAATTCTAATGGGTAATTCTAAAGGGTAATTCTAAAGGGTAATTCTAATGGGTAATTCTAAAGGGTAATTCTAAAGGGTAATTCTAAAGTGTAATTTTAAAGGGTAATTCTAAAGGGTAATTTTAATGGGTAATTCTAAAGGGTAATTCTAAAGGGTAATTCTAAAGTGTAATTTTAAAGGGTAATTCTAAAGGGTAATTTTAAATGGTAATTCTAAAGGGTAATTATAAACGGTAATTCTAAAGTGTAATTCTAAAGGGTAATTCTAAAGGGTAATTCTAAAGGGTAATTCTAAAGTGTAATTCTAAAGTGTAATTATAAAGTGTAATTCTAAAGTGTAATTATAAAGTGTAATTCAAAAGGGTAATTCTAAAGGGTAATTCTAAAGTGTAATTCTAAAGTGTAATTATAAAGTGTAATTCTAAAGTGTAATTATAAAGTGTAATTCAAAAGGGTAATTCTAAAGTGTAATTCTAAAGTGTAATTATAAAGTGTAATTCTAAAGTGTAATTATAAAGTGTAATTCTAAAGGGTAATTCTAAAGTGTAATTTTAAAGTGTAATTATAAAGTGTAATTTTAAAGTGTAATTATAAAGTGTAATTCTAAAGTGAAATTATAAAGTGTAATTCTAAAGGGTAATTCTAAAGGGTAATTCTAAAGTGTAATTCTAAAGGGTAATTCTAAAGGGTAATTCTAAAGTGTAATTCTAAAGGGTAATTCTAAAGGGTAATTCTAAAGGGTAATTTTAAAGGGTAATTCTAAAGGGTAATTATAAACGGTAATTCTAAAGTGTAATTATAAAGTGTAATTCTAAAGTGTAATTATAAAGTGTAATTATAAAGTGCAATTCTAAAGGGTAATTCTAAAGGGTAATTCTAAAGGGTAATTCTAAAGTGTAATTATAAAGTGTAATTCAAAAGTGTAATTCTAAAGTGTAATTATAAAGTGTAATTCTAAAGTGTAATTCTAAAGTGTAATTCTAAAGGGTAATTCTAAAGGGTAATTCTAAAGGATAATTATAAAGTGTAATTAGAAAGGGTAATTCTAAAGGGTAATTATAAAGGGTAATTCTAAAGGGTAATTCTAAAGTGTAATTATAAAGTGTAATTCTAAAGTGTAATTCTAAAGGGTAATTCTAAAGGGTAATTCTAAAGGGTAATTATAAAGGGTAATTCTAAAGTGTAATTATAAAGTGTAATTATAAAGTGTAATTATAAAGTGTAATTCGAAAGGGTAATTCTAAAGGGTAATTCTAAAGGGTAATTATAAAGTGTAATTATAAAGTGTAATTCTAAAGGGTAATTCTAAAGGGTAATTCTAAAGGGTAATTCTAAAGTGTAATTATAAAGTGTAATTATAAAGTGTAATTATAAAGTGTAATTATAAAGGGTAATTATAAAGTGTAATTATAAAGTGTAATTCTAAAGGGTAATTCTAAAGGGTAATTCTAAAGGGTAATTCTAAAGTGTAATTATAAAGTGTAATTATAAAGTGTAATTATAAAGTGTAATTCTAAAGGGTAATTCTAAAGGGTAATTCTAAAGGGTAATTCTAAAGGGTAATTCTAAAGGGTAATTCTAAAGGGCAATTCTAAAGTGTAATTATAAAGTGTAATTCTAAAGTGTAATTCTAAAGGGTAATTATAAAGTGTAATTATAAAGTGTAATTATAAAGTGTAATTATAAAGTGTAATTCTAAAGGGTAATTCTAAAGGGTAATTCTAAAGGGTAATTCTAAAGGGTAATTCTAAAGGGTAATTCTAAAGTGTAATTATAAAGTGTAATTCTAAAGTGTAATTCTAAAGGGTAATTCTAAAGTGTAATTATAAAGTGTAATTATAAAGTGTAATTATAAAGTGTAATTCTAAAGGGTAATTCTAAAGGGTAATTCTAAAGGGTAATTCTAAAGGGTAATTCTAAAGTGTAATTATAAAGTGTAATTATAAAGTGTAATTCTAAAGGGTAATTCTAAAGGGTAATTCTAAAGTGTAATTATAAAGTGTAATTCTAAAGGGTAATTCTAAAGGGTAATTCTAAAGGGTAATTCTAAAGTGTAATTATAAAGTGTAATTCTAAAGTGTAATTCTAAAGGGTAATTCTAAAGGATAATTATAAAGTGTAATTAGAAAGTGTAATTCTAAAGGGTAATTCTTAAGGGTAATTCTAAAGTGTAATTATAAAGTGTAATTCTAAAGTGTAATTCTAAAGGGTAATTAGAAAGTGTAATTAGAAAGTGTAATTCTAAAGTGTAATTCTAAAGGGTAATTCTAAAGGGTAATTCTAAATTGTAATTATAAAGTGTAATTCTAAAGTGTAATTCTAAAGGGTAATTCTAAAGTGTAATTCTAAAGGGTAATTCTAAAGGATAATTATAAAGTGTAATTAGAAAGGGTAATTCTAAAGGGTAATTCTAAAGGATAATTATAAAGTGTAATTAGAAAGTGTAATTCTAAAGGGTAATTCTAAAGGGTAATTATAAAGTGTAATTCTAAAGTGTAATTCTAAAGGGTAATTAGAAAGTGTAATTAGAAAGTGTAATTCTAAAGTGTAATTCTAAAGGGTAATTCTAAAGGGTAATTCTAAATTGTAATTATAAAGTGTAATTCTAAAGTGTAATTCTAAAGGGTAATTCTAAAGTGTAATTCTAAAGGGTAATTCTAAAGGATAATTATAAAGTGTAATTAGAAAGGGTAATTCTAAAGTGTAATTCTAAAGTGTAATTAAAGGGTAATTCTAAAGTGTAATTATAAAGTGTAATTCTAAAGGGTAATTCTAAAGTGTAATTATAAAGTGTAATTCTAAAGTGTAATTCTAAAGGGTAATTCTAAAGGGTAATTCTAAAGGGTAATTCTAAAGTATAATTATAAAGTGTAATTAGAAAGGGTAATTCTAAAGGGTAATTCTAAAGGGTAATTCTAAAGGGTAATTCTAAAGGGTAATTCTAAAGGGTAATTCTAAAGGGTAATTCTAAAGGGAAATTCTAATGGGTAATTCTGAAGGGTAATTCTAAAGGGTAATTCTAAAGTGTAATTTTAAAGGGTAATTCAAAAGGGTAATTTTAAAGGGTAATTCTAAAGGGTAATTATAAACGGTAATTCTAAAGGGTAATTCTAAAGGGAAATTCTAATGGGTAATTCTAAAGGGTAATTCTAAAGTGTAATTTTAAAGGGTAATTCAAAAGGGTAATTCTAAAGGGTAATTCTAAAGGATAATTATAAAGTGTAATTATAAAGGGTAATTCTAAAGGGTAATTCTAAAGCGCAATTCTAAAGTGTAATTCTAAAGGGTAATTCTAAAGGATAATTATAAAGTGCAATTATAAAGGGTAATTCTAAAGGATAATTATAAAGGGTAATTCTAAAGGATAATTATAAAGTGTAATTCTAAAGGGTAATTCTAAAGGGTAATTCTAAAGCGCAATTCTAAAGTGTAATTCTAAAGGGTAATTCTAAAGGATAATTATAAAGTGCAATTATAAAGGGTAATTCTAAAGGGTAATTCTAAAGGGTAATTCTAAAGGGTAATTCTAAAGGATAATTATAAAGTGTAATTATAAAGGGTAATTCTAAAGGGTAATTCTAAAGTGTAATTCTAAAGGGTAATTCTAAAGGATAATTATAAAGTGTAATTCTAAAGTGTAATTCTAAAGGGTAATTCTAAAGGATAATTATAGTGTAATTATAAAGGGTAATTCTAAAGGGTATTTCTAAAGGGTAATTCTAAAGGGTAATTCTAAAGGATAATTATATAGTGTAATTATAAAGGGTAATTCTAAAGGGTAATTCTGAAGGGTAATTCTAAAGGATAATTATAAAGTGTAATTATAAAGGGTAATTCTAAAGGGTAATTCTGAAGGGTAATTCTAAAGTGTAATTTTAAAGGGTAATTCTAAAGGGTAATTCTAAAGGATAATTCTAAAGCATAATTCTAAAGTGTAATTCTAAAGGGTAATTCTAAAGGGTAATTCTAAAGGGTAATTCTAAAGTGTAATTATAAAGTGTAATTCTAAAGTGTAATTCTAAAGTGTAATTCTAAAGGGTAATTCTAAAGGGTAATTCTAAAGGATAATTATAAAGTGTAATTAGAAAGGGTAATTCTAAAGTGTAATTCTAAAGGGTAATTCTAAAGGATATTTCTAAAGGGTAATTCTAAAGGGTAATTCTAAAGGATAATTATAAAGTGTAATTATAAAGGGTAATTCTAAAGGGTAATTCTGAAGGGTAATTCTAAAGGATAATTATAAAGTGTAATTATAAAGGGTAATTCTAAAGGGTAATTCTGAAGGGTAATTCTAAAGTGTAATTTTAAAGGGTAATTCTAAAGGGTAATTCTAAAGGGTAATTCTAAAGGATAATTCGAAAGTGTAATTCTAAAGGGTAATTCTAAAGGGTAATTCTAAAGTGTAATTCTAAAGTGTAATTATAAAGTGTAATTCTAAAGTGTAATTCTAAAGGGTAATTCTAAAGGATAATTATAAAGTGTAATTAGAAAGGGTAATTCTAAAGTGTAATTCTAAAGGGTAATTCTAAAGGGTAATTCTAAAGTGTAATTATAAAGTGTAATTCTAAAGGGTAATTCTAAAGGATAATTATAAAGTGTAATTAGAAAGGGTAATTCTAAAGTGTAATTATAAAGTGTAATTCTAAAGGGTAATTCTAAAGGATAATTATAAAGTGTAATTATAAAGTGTAATTCTAAAGGGTAATTCTAAAGTGTAATTATAAAGTGTAATTCTAAAGGGTAATTCTAAAGGGGAATTCTAAAGGATAATTCTAAAGTGTAATTAGAAAGGGTAATTCTAAAGGGTAATTCTAAAGGGTAATTCTAAAGGGTAATTCTAAAGGGTAATTCTAAAGGGTAATTCTAAAGGGTAATTCTAAAGGGAAATTCTAATGGGTAATTCTGAAGGGTAATTCCAAAGGGTAATTCAAAAGGGTAATTTTAAAGGGTAATTCTAAAGGGTAATTTTAAAGGGTAATTCTAAAGGGTAATTTTAAAGGGTAATTCTAAAGGGTAATTATAAACGGTAATTCTAAAGGGTAATTCTAAAGGGAAATTCTAATGGGTAATTCTAAAGGGTAATTCTAAAGGGTAATTCTTAAGTGTAATTTTAAAGGGTAATTCAAAAGGGTAATTCTAAAGGGTAATTCTAAAGGATAATTATAAAGTGTAATTATAAAGGGTAATTCTAAAGTGTAATTCCAAAGGGTAATTCTAAAGGATAATTATAAAGGGTAATTCTAAAGGATAATTATAAAGTGTAATTCTAAAGGGTAATTCTAAAGGGTAATTCTAAAGCGCAATTCTAAAGGGTAATTCTAAAGTATAATTATAAAGTGCAATTATAAAGGGTAATTCTAAAGGGTAATTCTAAAGGGTAATTCTAAAGGGTAATTCTAAAGGGAAATTCTAAAGGATAATTATAAAGTGTAATTATAAAGGGTAATTCTAAAGGGTAATTCTAAAGTGTAATTCTAAAGGGTAATTCTAAAGGATAATTATAAAGTGTAATTCTAAAGTGTAATTCTAAAGGGTAATTCTAAAGGATAATTATAAAGTGTAATTATAAAGGGTAATTCTAAAGGGTATTTCTAAAGGGTAATTCTAAAGGGTAATTCTAAAGGATAATTATAAAGTGTAATTATAAAGGGTAATTCTAAAGGGTAATTCTGAAGGGTAATTCTAAAGGATAATTATAAAGTGTAATTATAAAGGGTAATTCTAAAGGGTAATTCTGAAGGGTAATTCTAAAGTGTAATTTTAAAGGGTAATTCTAAAGGGTAATTCGAAAAGGTAATTCTAGAGGGTTCCAGAGGGTAATTCTAGAGGGTTCTAAAGCACAATTATAAAGGGTAGTTCTAAAGGGTAATTCTAAGGGGTTCTAAAGGGTCATAACCCTTTAAAACCCTCAATAATTACCTTTTACAATAACACATTAGAATTACTCTTTATAATTATACTTTAGAACCCTCTAGACTTACCCTTTAGAATTACCCTTTAGAACCCTTTAGAATTACCATTGAGAATTACCCTTTAGAATTACCCTTTAGAACCCTTTAGAATTACCCTTTAGAATTACCCTTTAGAATTACCCTTTAGAACCCTTGAGAATTACCCTTTAGAATTAACCTTTAGAACTACCCTTTAGAACCCTTTACAATAACCCTTTAGAGTTACAGTAACCCTTTAAAACTCTCTAGAATTACACTTTGGAACTCTTTAGAATTAAACGCAGTGGTTTAAAAACATTCTCCTTAATTTTTCACAGCCGGATGGAAGGAAGGGCAAAGCCAAATACTAAAGCGGCTTCACTGCTTAACAAGACCGAACGTTTAACAGCGGTGTAGCAGGGCTTGTTTGATATTTTAGTTGAAGAGGATATGACCTGGGTGGAGATTATAGTTTTACATATACATAAAGATATAGCATATACATATTACATATTGCATATAAATATTACATATAGCATATAAATATTACATACAGCATATACATATTACATATGGCATATACATATTACATATACATTTTACATATACATTTTACATATAGCATATAAATATTACGTGTAGCATATTAATATTACATATGGCATATACATATTACATATACATTTTACATACAGCATATAAATATTACATATAGCATATACATATTACATATACATTTTACATATAGCATATAAATATTACATGTAGCATATTAATATTACATATGGCATATACATATTACATATACATTTTACATATAGCATATAAATATTACATATAGCATATACATATTACATATAGCATATACATATTACATATACATTTTACATATAGCATATACATATTACATATACATTTTACAAATAGCATATAAATATTACATGTAGCATATTAATATTACATATGGCATATACATATTACATATACATTTTACATATGGCATATAAATATTACATATAGCATATACATATTACATATAGCATATACATATTACATATACATTTTAGATATAGCATATACATATTACATATACATTTTACATCTAGCATATAAATATTACATATATCATATACATATTACATATAGCATATACATATTACATATAGCATATAAATATTACATATAGCAAATACATATTACATATAGCATACACATATTACATATACATTTTACAAAGAGCATATACATATTACATATACAATTTACATATAGCATATAAATATTACATGTAGCATATTAATATTACATATGGCATATACATATTACTTATATATTTTACATCTAGCATATAAATATTACATATATCATATACATATTACATATAGCATATACATATTACATATAGCATATAAATATTACATATAGCATATACATATTACATATAGCATATACATATTACATATAAATTTTACATCTAGCATATAAATATTACATATATCATATACATATTACATATAGCATATAAATATTGCATATTACATATAGCATATACATATTACATATACATTTTACATATAGCATATATATATTACATATACATTTTACATAGAGCATATAACTATTACATGTAGCATATTAATATTACATATGGCATATAAATATGACATATACATTTTACATCTTGCATATAAATATTACATATATCATATACATATTACATATAGCATATACATATTACATATAGCATATAAATATTACATATAGCATATAAATATTACATATAGCATATACATATTACATATAGCATATACATATTACATATACATTTTATACATAGCATATACATATTACATATACATTTTACATCTAGCATATAAATATTACATATATCATATACATATTACATATAGCATATAAATTTTACATATAGCATATACATATTACATCTAGCATATACATATTCCATATACATTTTACATACAGCATATACATATTAAATATACATTTTACATATAGCATATAAATATTACATGTAGCATATTAATATTACATATGGCATATACATATTACATATACATTTTACATCTAGCATATAAATATTACATATATCATATACATATTACATATAGCATATACATATTACATATAGCACATAAATATTACATATAGCATATACATATTACATATAGCATATACATATTACATATACATTTCACATATCGCATATACATATTACATATACATTTTACATATAGCATATAAATATTACATGTAGCATATTAATATTACATATGGCATAAACATATTACATATTTTTTTTTTTTTTTTTTTTTTTGTATACAAGGTCGAGGCTCGTGAAAGAGCGAACATTAATCACACAGAAAGACAAACCGACACAAAAAACATATAACATAGGGAGCGGTAGACAAGATGGGGAGAGAGGGGGAAGGACACAAACACAACATTTGAGAGCAGGGACCGAGAGACATGGAGACATCGAGAGATCTGAGAGAGGGCGAGGGCTTTGGGGGGGGGGGGCGTGGGAAGGGGGCGGTGGGAGAGGTATAAAACATATGGACACTGCCAGGACTTCCAGGAAAGAAGTTGGAATTTCAAACAAGGTGGATCTGGGGTGAATTAGCGGGGGTAGAAAAGATCAAGGTTTTGGATGGGGGAAGATAAGAGATGGTGGTGAACAGCTGTTTTAAAGACCTGGAGGGAGGAGTGGGATTGAAGGGAGTGAGGGAGTTTGTTCCAGAGGCGGGAGAAAAGAGGAATGAAAGAGTGAAGGTGAGCAGAGAGCCGAGATTTCGGCAGTTTAACCATCAGAGGGTTGCTGGCAGATCTTGTGCGACCTGTAGGAATATTTGGGGGACAGAGCACAGAGAGAGCTGGGGGTGCAAGGCCGGAGAGGAGTCGGTAGAAGACAGAAAGACCACCTACCTGCCTGCGGTGAGTGAGTGAAAGGCCCTCAGAGATAGCTTCATCGCGGGAGATTCCAATAATTCTGAAAGCTTTGGTTTCAACAGCGTGAAGCCGAGCTAGGTGTGAGGCAGGAGCACCGGCCCATAGGGGAGAACAGTATTCCATTGAGCTGCGGATGAAAGCCTTGTATGTGGTGAGGAGCTCAGGTGTGCCGAGGAAGGACTTCGCACGACGGAGGATGCCCAGTCGGCGACTGGCTTTAGAGGCCAGCTTGGAAATGTGGTTTTCCCAAGAAAGATCATGGCAGATAGTGAGACCCAAAATCTTGAGCGACAGAACTTCTTGGAGAGGATTGTTGAGAAAGTAGATGGGAGGGTTGTCCTGTCGATCTTTTCGGAGAGACATAGTAAGAGTGTGAGATTTGTCAGGATTGAAAGACATGTTCCACTTGTTTGACCAGTCTGTGATTTTGTCCAGGTCTTCAGAGAGTGAGGAGGCAGCAGACTGCCGATCTGAGGGAAGAGGAATGGAGCGGCAGAGAGTGGAGTCATCAGCAAAGAGATAGAGAGGATTTTCGAGAGAGTCAGAGAGATCATTGATGAAGACCAGAAAAAGCACGGGGCCCAGAACACTGCCTTGGGGAACTCCAGCCTGAACAGGAAGAGGAGATGAGAGAAACCCATTCAGGGCCACACGTTGACGACGACTAGAGAGGAAGTCCGCCAGCCATGCGTGGAGATTTCCATGGATACCAAAGGAGGAGAGTTTGGTGAGCAGAGCGGGGTGCCAGACCGTGTCGAAGGCACGTGATATGTCGAGGGAGACAGCTCTAATTTCCTGTTTGGCATTGAGGACCTCCATCCATTGTTGAGACAGCAGAAGCAGCATGTCCAGAGTAGAGTGACCTGGTCTGAAACCAAATTGATGATCAGAGATCAAGCCATTGGAGAAGAGGAAAGAATTATATGTGATACATAATCATACATTTTACATCTCGCATATAAATATTACATATACATTTTACATATTGCACATACATATTACATATACATTTTACATAAAGCATATACATATTGCATATAGCATATTCATATTACATAGAACAAATATGTATTACATGTGGCATATACATATTACATATAGCATTAAGCATATACATATTACATATATCATATTCATATTACATGTAGCACATACATATTACATATTACATATACAAATTACATATAGCATATTTATATTACATATAGCATATAAATATTACATGTAGCATATACATATTACATATAGCATAATCATATTACATATACATTTTACATATGGCATATAAATATTACATATACATTTTACATATAGCATATAAATATTACATGTAGCATATTAATATTACATATGGCATATACATATTTCATATACATTTTACATCTAGCATATAAATATTACATATATCATATACATATTACATATATCATATACATATTACATATAGCATATACATATTACATATAGCATATAAATATTACATATAGCATATACATATTACATATACATTTTACATATGGCATATACATATTACATGTAGCATATTAATATTACATATGGCATAAACATATTACATATACATTTTACATCTTGCATATAAATATTACATATATCATATACATATTACATATAGCAAATTCATATTACATATAGCAAATACATATTACATATAGCATATTAATATTACATATAGCACATACATATTACAAATAGCATATACATATTACATATAGCATGTACATATTACAAATAGCATGTACATTGTACATATTACATACAGCATATCAATATTACATATAGCATATACATATTACATATACATTTTGCATCTAGCATATAAATATTACATATATCATATACATATTACATATAGCATATAAATATTACATACAGCATATACATATTAGAAATAGCATATACATATTACCTATACAGGCGAGATACCCTTGCTATGCACGGGTGGGAGGCCAGAAGCAAACAGGCAATGCAGATACGGCGAATGCTAAAGCATGAAACCAATAAATTCCACATTCCTGTAGCACCTTCAGTCGCTCATCATGGACGGCAAGTCGCACATCATAGACATCAGACATGGACAGCAAGTTCGTCAATGACTTCCATGAAAAACGTACCCGTTCACAAACAAACGGGTACGTTCACGCATAGAAACATAGATCGTGGGTCCGTGGCGAATCTGCCTATGGCAATCCACGAAGTTCACGTTTAGAAAGTAGAAACCATCATGGCATGTCGTCATTCACTTAAACTCGATATCTTTTTTCATTCCCAACAACATATCTCCAATCACAAATTAATCACAAAATAAACTTTTAACAACATTGTTAATGTTTCCTTCATTGTAAAAAGTACCAAATCAACAGTTAAAAGGATTTTGAGCCGATAGCTGTTACGGCCTTGGCAAGATCGATGGAGACAGCGATCTGTTAGCGTATACACCGCCCAAATAGGTATGTGGAATTCTCTCATGTCGAGATTCAACCCGTGTCCTTATAAACTACATATGGATATCCATGTCCTTATAAACTACCCGTGTCCTATATAAACTGTCCTACGTTTGAACTTTCGCTGAGGTCATTATTTACTTTTAATGACGTTTATATACGAATCGAAAAGAAGATAATTGGTTTTGGGTCATCCTTTCCGCATATCGTGGGATTGTGAGTTGGAGAAACGGCCATGATGGCGGGGAGGGGGATGGAATTCTCTCAAGCAGGGATTCAACCCGTGTCCTTATAAAAGGTCTTTATCCAAGGTCACCGAGTCCGATTGAGTCCGTGCATCATCACAATGAGAACAATGAACATTATACGAACGCGAATGTTATGCAGGAGTCCAAACCTGAGAATGCTGGAGACTAAAGCTGAAATTGGGAAAACGAAATAGCCTATTTTACTCCTGGAGATCCCAAGATCTTACTTTTTCCACATGCGAAATTTGCTTTTATGTTTATTTAAATTATACAATGGACTACAAAATGTAAATGTTTCATGATATTTGTTATATTATATCACCTTTATCTATCAATATTGTTGAAATGAAGATCAAATATCTGTATGTTGATATATTTTGAAAAAGTCAAAACTTTACATGGGGTGTACTTACTTTTTCATGTGACTGTACAATAGTGTACATACATACATACATACATACATACATACATACATACATACATACATACATACATACAAACACTTGCTCCATTATATATAGATTACGAAAACGATACTACTGAAACGAAACTACTGTATTAAGAAACCTGGGCTTAATTTGTCCGAAATGGCCTGAAGGTGAGGCATGAAGGCATGAAGCCTAAGGCCTATACATACTGTATACGGTATGTACAAAAGGTAAATGGAAGCGTTAATTTAACCTCCTTGTGATTCCCAGAATTACTTGTTCTGTGTACAGCAGTGTGAGTAAGCAGCTCCAATATCACCGAGGGTACAATTCCCAGTATTCTGTTGCTAAGTAAATACTTTACCACTTTCCAACACCTGTTGTTCTCCCATCACCCCATTTCCCCAACCACCGACAGCACACGGTTGCAGTGCATCCACGAGTGCATAGGTGTGCGGACGTACTCACGTGGTGGCGTTTATCATTTGTTGTGAGACTTCGGTGAAACTCGAGGCACAATAAACATCAGACTCATCTCCAACGTAATGAGCAATATTTCTGATGGAAGACAGTGTCGACGTCATGCAATCAGTCACAAATGTTAAAAAAAAACTGAGTACATTTCACTGAATGGCTGAATGTAGGTGAAGGTCGTAGTGAAGACAGTATGGGTTTGATGTAAGTACGGGTTTGGTGAATATGTAGGGTTTGGCGGATTTGTTACGGGATTGGCTGATTTGTATGGGCTTGGCTGATTTGTAGTGTTTGGCGGATTTGTAGTGTTTGGCGGATTTGTATGGGATTGGCTGATTTGTAGTGTTTGGCGGATTTGTAGTGTTTGGCGGATTTGTAGTGTTTGGCGGATTTGTAAGGGATTGGCTGATTTGTAGTCTTTGGCGGATTTGTATGGGATTGGCTGATTTGTAGTGTTTGGCGGATTTGTAGGGCTTGGCGGATTTGTAGGGCTTGGCGGATTTGTAGTGTTTGGCGGATTTGTATGGGATTGGCGGATTTGTAGTGTTTGGCGGATTTGTAGGGCTTGGCTGATTTGTAGTGTTTGTCGGATTTGTAGGGCTTGGCGGATTTGTCGGAGTGGTGGATTTGTAGGGTTTGGCGGATTTGTATGGGTTTGGCAAATTTGTTCAGGTTTGGCAGATTTATATGGTTTTGGCAGATTTGTATGGGTTTGGCAGATTCATGCGGGTTTGGCGGATTTGTACGGGTTTGATGGATTTGTATTGGGTTGGCGGATTTGTACGGGTTTGATGGATTTGTAGAGTTTGGCGGATGTATGTGTTTGGTGGAAGGAAGGGTTTGGTGTATGTATGGGGTTGGTGGATGTAAACGTTTGGTGGATGTAAAGGTTTGGTGGATATAAAGGTTTGGTGGATATAAACGTTTGGTGGATGTAAAGTTTTGGTGGATGTAATTAAAGGTTCGGTGGATGCATGTGTTTGGTGACTTACTTCAGGAGTCTGCGATGGGACTGCACGTCCATTTTGGTAGAATCTGCAATAGAATGGTTTAATGTTATCAAAGGTAGAATCTGCAGTAGAATGGTTTAATGTTACAAATATATAATTTTTGATCATCATTGACAGCTTATCCATGGATCATGGCCAAATGGGAGGCCATTTGGCTCATCAATCCTGTGTGCATCTTCACCACTTTAGTTCAATCTTAATGTCGGCACGCTTTATTGAATGAAGAATGAATTTGCAATAGAAGGATGAATGATAAAAAAAATTTTTATGAGATTAAAAAGTGAGTTGGATTTATTTCTTTTTTAAAACATTTTTTTGCATTCCTTCAAATCTGATGTTTTGAATTTTTCTGTTACGGTTTCAATCACTAATTGTTCAACCATCTTGGTGAATATATGAAACGTTTTCGCATCATTGTGGTAGCATGTGGCTCTCTACTCTGGGTTCGATTCCCACCCCGACTATATAAATTAACATTGATCGACACTTTACCGGCATCATCTCTCGGATGGACGTTAAGTTGGGTATCCCATCTGTTAGCATTATCTGGTGGACGTAACTCTGAACAAACTAGAGTTCATAGAACACGTTACCCCACGCATTGTTGAATTATTTAAATTTAAATAAAATAATGATTTGAACATCGAAAAAAAACATTCCGGAAGTTTAGCGCTATAGAATGTCATATATTCATCACCATTATACACCTCCATAATTAACATGCCTAAGTTCTGCTAAACAGAAGGATTTTTGAAAAGGGCAAAGAAGGTGATTTGTGTCCTACGGTGTTCAAATAAATAATTTAATTGTATAATCAAAAGAAAATTAAGGATTGTAAAAGTCGTATAAATAAATAAATTCCTGAAGTGCACTGCCGTTGATGCAGTGGCTGTTACATCACCAAATGAAACACATTACGTGAGATATTTGTGCCTGTTGTTTATGTCCTTCACAACATCCTTAAAGTTTCCTGTTTGGAAAGTTAAAGTAAGTTTCCTGTTTGGAAAGTTAAGGTAGGTTTCCTGTTTGGAAAGTTAAAGTAGGTTTCCTGTTTGGAAAGTTAAAGTAAGTTTCCTGTTTGGAAAGTTAAAGTAAGTTTCCTGTTTGGAAAGTTAAAGTAAGTTTCCTGTTTGGAAAGTTAAAGTAAGTTTCCTGTTTGGAAAGTTAAAGTAAGTTTCCTGTTTGGAAAGTTAAAGTAAGTTTCCTGTTTGGAAAGATAAAGTAGATTTCCTGTTTGGAAAGTTTCCTGTTTGGAAAGTTAAAGTAGATTTCCTGTTTGGAAAGTTTCCTGTTTGGAAAGTTAAAGTAGATTTCCTGTTTGGAAAGTTAAAGTAAGTTTCCTGTTTGGAAAGGTAAAGTAAGTTTCTTGTTTGGAAAGTTAAAGTAGATTTCCTGTTTGGAAAGTTTCCTGTTTGGAAAGTTAAAGTAAGTTTCCTGTTTGGAAAGTTTCCTGTTTGGAAAGTTAAAGTAAGTTTCCTGTTTGGAAAGGTAAAGTAAGTTTCTTGTTTGGAAAGTTAAAGTAGGTTTCCTGTTTGGAAAGTTAAAGAAGGTTTCCTGTTTGGAAAGTTAAAGTAAGTTTCCTGTTTGGAAAGTTAAAGTAGGTTTCCTGTTTGGAAAGTTAAAGTAGGTTTCCTGTTTGGAAAGTTAAAGTAGGTTTCCTGTTTGGAAAGTTAAAGTAAGTTTCCTGTTTGGAAAGTTAAAGTACGTTTCCTGTTTGGAAAGTTAAAGTAAGTTTCCTGTTTGGAAAGTTAAAGTAGATTTCCTGTTTGGAAAGTTTCCTGTTTGGAAAGTTAAAGTAAGTTTCCTGTTTGGAAAGTTAAAGTAGGTTTCCTGTTTGGAAAGTTAAAGTAAGTTTCCTGTTTGGAAAGTTAAAGTACGTTTCCTGTTTGGAAAGTTTCCTGTTTGGAAAGTTTCCTGTTTGGAAAGTTAAAGTAGATTTCCTGTTTGGAAAGGTAAAGTAGATTTCCTGTTTGGAAAGTTTCCTGTTTGGAAAGTTAAAGTAAGTTTCCTGTTTGGAAAGTTAAAGTAGGTTTCCTGTTTGGAAAGTTAAAGTAAGTTTCCTGTTTGGAAAGTTAAAGTACGTTTCCTGTTTGGAAAGTTAAAGTAAGTTTCCTGTTTGGAAAGATAAAGTAGATTTCCTGTTTGGAAAGTTTCCTGTTTGGAAAGTTAAAGTAGATTTCCTGTTTGGAAAGGTAAAGTAGATTTCCTGTTTGGAAAGTTTCCTGTTTGGAAAGTTAAAGTAAGTTTCCTGTTTGGAAAGTTAAAGTAGCTTTCCTGTTTGGAAAGTTTCCTGTTTGGAAAGTTAAAGTAAGTTTCCTGTTTGGAAAGTCAAAGTAGCTTTCCTGTTTGGAAAGGTAAAGTAGATTTCCTGTTTGGAAAGTTTCCTGTTTGGAAAGTTTCCTGTTTGGAAAGTTAAAGTAAGTTTCCTGTTTGGAAAGGTAAAGTAAGTTTCTTGTTTGGAAAGTTAAAGTAGGTTTCCTGTTTGGAAAGTTAAAGTAGGTTTCCTGTTTGGAAAGGTAAAGTAAGTTTCCTGTTTGGAAAGTTAAAGTAGATTTCCTGTTTGGAAAGTTAAAGTCGATTTCCTGTTTGGAAAGTTAAAGTAGATTTCCTGTTTGGAAAGTTAAAGTAGGTTTCCTGTTTGGAAAGTTAAAGTAAGTTTCCTGTTTTTGGAAAGTTAAAGTAGGTTTCCTGTTTGGAAAGGTAAAGTAGGTTTCCTGTTTGGAAAGTTAAAGTAAGTTTCTTGTTTGGAAAGTTAAAGTAGATTTCAGGTTTGGAAAGTTAAAGTAAGTTTCCTGTTTGGAAAGTTAAAGTAAGTTTCCTGTTTGGAAAGTTAAAGTAAGTTTCCTGTTTGGAAAGTTAAAGTAGATTTCCTGTTTGGAAAGTTAAAGTAGATTTCCTGTTTGGAAAGTTAAAGTAGATTTCCTGTTTGGAAAGTTAAAGGAGGTTTCCTGTTTGGAAAGTTAAAGTAGGTTTCCTGTTTGGAAAGTTAAAGTAAGTTTCCTGTTTGGAAAGTTAAAGTAAGTTTCCTGTTTGGAAAGTTAAAGTAAGTTTCCTGTTTGGAAAATTAAAGTAGGTTTCCTGTTTGGAAAGTTAAGGTAGATTTCCTGTTTGGAAAGTTAAAGTAAGTTTCCTGTTTGGAAAGTTAAAGTAGATTTCCTGTTTGGAAAGTTAAAGTAGATTTCCTGTTTCGAAGGTTAAAGTAGGTTTCCTGTTTGGAAAGTTAAAGTAAGTTTCCTGTTTGGAAAGTTAAAGCAAGTTTCTTGTTTGGAAAGTTAAAGTAGATTTCAGGTTTGGAAAGTTAAAGTAAGTTTCCTGTTTGGAAAGTTAAAGTAAGTTTCCTGTTTGGAAAGTTAAAGTAAGTTTCTTGTTTGGAAAGTTAAAGTAGATTTCAGGTTTGGAAAGTTAAAGTAGATTTCCTGTTTGGAAAGTTAAAGTAGATTTCCTGTTTGGAAAGTTAAAGTAGGTTTCCTGTTTGGAAAGTTAAAGTAAGTTTCTTGTTTGGAAAGTTAAAGTAGATTTCAGGTTTGGAAAGTTAAAGTAGGTTTCCTGTTTGGAAAGTTAAAGTAAGTTTCCTGTTTGGAAAGTTAAAGTAAGTTTCCTGTTTGGAAAGTTAAAGTAGATTTCCTGTTTGGAAAGTTAAAGTACATTTCCTGTTTGGAAAGTTAAAGAAGATTTCCTGTTTGGAAAGTTAAAGTAGGTTTCCTGTTTGGAAAGTTAAAGTAAGTTTCCTGTTTGGAAAGTTAAAGTAAGTTTCCTGTTTGGAAAGTTAAAGTAAGTTTCCTGTTTGGAAAGTTAAAGTAGATTTCCTGTTTGGAAAGTTAAAGTAAGTTTCCTGTTTGGAAAGTTAAAGTAAGTTTACTGTTTGGAAAGTTAAAGTAGATTTCCTGTTTGGAAAGTTAAAGTAGCTTTCCTGTTTGGAAAGTTAAAGTAGGTTTCCTGTTTGGAAAGTTAAAGTAAGTTTCTTGTTTGGAAAGTTAAAGTAGATTTCAGGTTTGGAAAGTTAAAGTAGGTTTCTTGTTTGGAAAGTTAAAGTAGATTTCAGGTTTGGAAAGTTAAAGTAAGTTTCTTGTTTGGAAAGTTAAAGTAAGTTTCCTGTTTGGAAAGTTAAAGCAAGTTTCCTGTTTGGAAAGTTAAAGTAAGTTTCTTGTTTGGAAAGTTAAAGTAGATTTCAGGTTTGGAAAGTTAAAGTAGGTTTCCTGTTTGGAAAGTTAAAGTAAGTTTCTTGTTTGGAAAGTTAAAGTAGATTTCAGGTTTGGAAAGTTAAAATAGGTTTCCTGTTTGGAAAGTTAAAGTAAGTTTCCTGTTTGGAAAGTTAAAGTAGATTTCAGGTTTGGAAAGTTAAAGTAAGTTTATTGTTTGGATTGTTAAAGTAAATTTCAGGTTTGGAAAGTTAAAGTAAGTTTCTTGTTTGGAAAGTTAAAGTAGATTTCAGGTTTGGAAAGTTAAAGTAGGTTTCCTGTTTCGAAAGTTAAAGTAAGTTTCCTGTTTGGAAAGTTAAAGTAGATTTCCTGTTTGGAAAGTTAAAGTAGATTTCCTGTTTGGAAAGTTAAAGTAGATTTCCTGTTTGGAAAGTTAAAGTAGGTTTCCTGTTTGGAAAGTTAAAGTAAGTTTCCTGTTTGGAAAGTTAAAGTAAGTTTCCTGTTTGGAAAGTTAAAGTAAGTTTCCTGTTTGGAAAGTTAAAGTAGATTTCCTGTTTGGAAAGTTAAAGTAAGTTTCCTGTTTGGAAAGTTAAAGTAAGTTTCCTGTTTGGAAAGTTAAAGTAGATTTCCTGTTTGGAAAGTTAAAGTAGCTTTCCTGTTTGGAAAGTTAAAGTAGGTTTCCTGTTTGGAAAGTTAAAGTAGGTTTCCTGTTTGGAAAGTTAAAGTAAGTTTCTTGTTTGGAAAGTTAAAGTATATTTCAGGTTTGGAAAGTTAAAGTAGGTTTCTTGTTTGGAAAGTTAAAGTAGATTTCATGTTTGGAAAGTTAAAGTAAGTTTCTTGTTTGGAAAGTTAAAGTAAGTTTCCTGTTTGGAAAGTTAAAGCAAGTTTCCTGTTTGGAAAGTTAAAGGAAGGTTCTTGTTTGGAAAGTTAAAGTAGATTTCAGGTTTGGAAAGTTAAAGTAGGTTTCCTGTTTGGAAAGTTAAAGTAAGTTTCTTGTTTGGAAAGTTAAAGTAGATTTCAGGTTTGGAAAGTTAAAGTAAGTTTCTTGTTTGGAAAGTTAAAGTAGATTTCAGGTTTGGAAAGTTAAAGTAGGTTTCCTGTTTGGAAAGTTAAAGTAAGTTTCCTGTTTGGAAAGTTAAAGTAGATTTCAGGTTTGGAAAGTTAAAGTAAGTTTATTGTTTGGATTGTTAAAGTAAATTTCAGGTTTGGAAAGTTAAAGTAAGTTTCTTGTTTGGAAAGTTAAAGTAGATTTCAGGTTTGGAAAGTTAAAGTAAGTTTCTTGTTTGGAAAGTTAAAGTAGATTTCAGGTTTGGAAAGTTAAAGTAGATTTCCTGTTTGGAAAGTAAAAGTAGGTTTCCTGTTTGGAAAGTTAAAGTAAGTTTCCTGTTTGGAAAGTTAAAGTAGATTTCCTGTTTGGAAAGTTAAAGTAGGTTTCCTGTTTGGAAAGTTAAAGTAGGTTTCTTGTTTGGAAAGTTAAAGTAAGTTTCTTGTTTGGAAAGTTAAAGTAGGTTTCCTGATTGGAAAGTGAAAGTAAGTTTCCTCTTTGGAAAGTTAAAGTAAGTTTCTTGTTTGGAAAGTTAAAGTAGGTTTCCTGTTTGGAAAGTTAAAGTACGTTTCCTGTTTGGAAAGTTAAAGTAAGTTTCCTGTTTGGAAAGTTAAAGTAAGTTTCCTGTTTGGAAAGTTAAAGTAGGTTTCCTGTTTGGAAAGTTAAAGTAGGTTTCCTGTTTGGAAAGTTAAAGTAGATTTCCTGTTTGGAAAGTTAAAGTAGGTTTCCTGTTTGAAAAGTTAAAGTAAGTTTCCTGTTTGGAAAGTTAAAGTAAGTTTCCTGTTTGGAAAGTTAAAGTAGATTTCCTGTTTGGAAAGTTAAAGTAGGTTTCCTGTTTGGAAAGTTAAAGTCGGTTTCCTGTTTGGAAAGTTAAAGTACGTTTCCTGTTTGGAAAGTTAAAGTAAGTTTCCTGTTTGGAAAGTTAAAGTAGATTTCCTGTTTGGAAAGTTAAAGTAGATTTCCTGTTTGGAAAGTTAAAGTAAGTTTCCTGTTTGGAAAGATAAAGTAGATTTCCTGTTTGGAAAGTTAAAGTATATTTCCTGTTTGGAAAGTTAAAGTAAGTTTCCTGTTTGGAAAGTTAAAGTAGATTTCCTGTTTGGAAAGTTAAAGTAGATTTCCTGTTTGGAAAGTTAAAGTAGCTTTCCTGTTTGGAAAGTTAAAGTAGGTTTCCTGTTTGGAAAGTTAAAGTAGGTTTCCTGTTTGGAAAGTTAAAGTAGATTTCCTGTTTGGAAAGTTAAAGTAGGTTTCCTGTTTGCAAAGTTAAAGTAAGTTTCCTGTTTGGAAAGTTAAAGTAAGTTTCCTGTTTGGAAAGTTAAAGTAAGTTTCCTGTTTGGAAAGTTAAAGTAGATTTCCTGTTTGGAAAGTTAAAGTAGATTTCCTGTTTGGAAAGTTAAAGTAGCTTTCCTGTTTGGAAAGTTAAAGTAGGTTTCCTGTTTGGAAAGTTAAAGTAGGTTTCCTGTTTGGAAAGTTAAAGTAGATTTCCTGTTTGGAAAGTTAAAGTAGATTTCCTGTTTGGAAAGTTAAAGTAGATTTCCTGTTTGGAAAGTTAAAGTAAGTTTCCTGTTTGGAAAGTTAAAGTAGGTTTCCTGTTTGGAAAGTTAAAGTAGGTTTCCTGTTTGGAAAGTTAAAGTAGATTTCCTGTTTGGAAAGTTAAAGTAGGTTTCCTGTTTGGAAAGTTAAAGTAAGTTTCCTGTTTGGAAAGTTAAAGTAGATTTCCTGTTTGGAAAGTTAAAGTAGGTTTCCTGTTTGGAAAGTTAAAGTAGGTTTCCTGTTTGGCAAGTTAAAGTAGATTTCCTGTTTGGAAAGTTAAAGTAGATTTCCTGTTTGGAAAGTTAAAGTAGATTTCCTGTTTGGAAAGTTAAAGTAGGTTTCCTGTTTGGAAAGTTAAAGTAGATTTCCTGTTTGGAAAGTTAAAGTAGATTTCCTGTTTGGAAAGTTAAAGTAGATTTCCTGTTTGGAAAGTTAAAGTAGGTTTCCTGTTTGGAAAGTTAAATTAGATTTCAGGTTTGGAAAGTTAAAGTAGGTTTCCTGTTTGGAAAGTTAAAGTAAGTTTCCTGTTTGGAAAGTTAAAGTAAGTTTCCTGTTTGGAAAGTTCAAGTAGGTTTCCTGTTTGGAAAGTTAAAGTAAGTTTCTTGTTTGGAAAGTTAAAGTAGATTTCCTGTTTGGAAAGTTAAAGTAGATTTCCTGTTTGGAAAGTTAAAGTAGGTTTCCTGTTTGGAAAGTTAAAGTAGATTTCCTGTTTGGAAAGTTAAAGTAGATTTCCTGTTTGGAAAGTTAAAGTAGATTTCCTGTTTGGAAAGTTAAAGTAGGTTTCCTGTTTGGAAAGTTAAATTAGATTTCAGGTTTGGAAAGTTAAAGTAGGTTTCCTGTTTGGAAAGTTAAAGTAAGTTTCCTGTTTGGAAAGTTAAAGTAAGTTTCCTGTTTGGAAAGTTAAAGTAGATCTCCTGTTTGGAAAGGTAAAGTAGATTTCCTGTTTGGAAAGTTAAAGTAGGTTTCCTGTTTGGAAAGTTAAAGTAGATTTCCTGTTTCGAAGGTTAAAGTAGGTTTCCTGTTTGGAAAGTTAAAGTAAGTTTCCTGTTTGGAAAGTTAAAGCAAGTTTCTTGTTTGGAAAGTTAAAGTAGATTTCAGGTTTGGAAAGTTAAAGTAAGTTTCCTGTTTGGAAAGTTAAAGTAAGTTTCCTGTTTGGAAAGTTAAAGTAAGTTTCTTGTTTGGAAAGTTAAAGTAGATTTCAGGTTTGGAAAGTTAAAGTAGATTTCCTGTTTGGAAAGTTAAAGTAGATTTCCTGTTTGGAAAGTTAAAGTAGGTTTCCTGTTTGGAAAGTTAAAGTAAGTTTCTTGTTTGGAAAGTTAAAGTAGATTTCAGGTTTGGAAAGTTAAAGTAGGTTTCCTGTTTGGAAAGTTAAAGTAAGTTTCCTGTTTGGAAAGTTAAAGTAAGTTTCCTGTTTGGAAAGTTAAAGTAGATTTCCTGTTTGGAAAGTTAAAGTACATTTCCTGTTTGGAAAGTTAAAGTAGATTTCCTGTTTGGAAAGTTAAAGTAGGTTTCCTGTTTGGAAAGTTAAAGTAAGTTTCCTGTTTGGAAAGTTAAAGTAAGTTTCCTGTTTGGAAAGTTAAAGTAAGTTTCCTGTTTGGAAAGTTAAAGTAGATTTCCTGTTTGGAAAGTTAAAGTAAGTTTCCTGTTTGGAAAGTTAAAGTAAGTTTCCTGTTTGGAAAGTTAAAGTAGATTTCCTGTTTGGAAAGTTAAAGTAGCTTTCCTGTTTGGAAAGTTAAAGTAGGTTTCCTGTTTGGAAAGTTAAAGTAGGTTTCCTGTTTGGAAAGTTAAAGTAAGTTTCTTGTTTGGAAAGTTAAAGTAGATTTCAGGTTTGGAAAGTTAAAGTAGGTTTCTTGTTTGGAAAGTTAAAGTAGATTTCAGGTTTGGAAAGTTAAAGTAAGTTTCTTGTTTGGAAAGTTAAAGTAAGTTTCCTGTTTGGAAAGTTAAAGCAAGTTTCCTGTTTGGAAAGTTAAAGTAAGTTTCTTGTTTGGAAAGTTAAAGTAGATTTCAGGTTTGGAAAGTTAAAGTAGGTTTCCTGTTTGGAAAGTTAAAGTAAGTTTCTTGTTTGGAAAGTTAAAGTAGATTTCAGGTTTGGAAAGTTAAAATAGGTTTCCTGTTTGGAAAGTTAAAGTAAGTTTCCTGTTTGGAAAGTTAAAGTAGATTTCAGGTTTGGAAAGTTAAAGTAAGTTTATTGTTTGGATTGTTAAAGTAAATTTCAGGTTTGGAAAGTTAAAGTAAGTTTCTTGTTTGGAAAGTTAAAGTAGATTTCAGGTTTGGAAAGTTAAAGTAGGTTTCCTGTTTCGAAAGTTAAAGTAAGTTTCCTGTTTGGAAAGTTAAAGTAGATTTCCTGTTTGGAAAGTTAAAGTAGATTTCCTGTTTGGAAAGTTAAAGTAGATTTCCTGTTTGGAAAGTTAAAGTAGGTTTCCTGTTTGGAAAGTTAAAGTAAGTTTCCTGTTTGGAAAGTTAAAGTAAGTTTCCTGTTTGGAAAGTTAAAGTAAGTTTCCTGTTTGGAAAGTTAAAGTAGATTTCCTGTTTGGAAAGTTAAAGTAAGTTTCCTGTTTGGAAAGTTAAAGTAAGTTTCCTGTTTGGAAAGTTAAAGTAGATTTCCTGTTTGGAAAGTTAAAGTAGCTTTCCTGTTTGGAAAGTTAAAGTAGGTTTCCTGTTTGGAAAGTTAAAGTAGGTTTCCTGTTTGGAAAGTTAAAGTAAGTTTCTTGTTTGGAAAGTTAAAGTATATTTCAGGTTTGGAAAGTTAAAGTAGGTTTCTTGTTTGGAAGTTAAAGTAGATTTCATGTTTGGAAAGTTAAAGTAAGTTTCCTGTTTGGAAAGTTAAAGTAGATTTCTTGTTTGGAAAGTTAAAGTAAGTTTCCTGTTTGGAAAGTTAAAGCAAGTTTCCTGTTTGGAAAGTTAAAGTAAGTTTCTTGTTTGGAAAGTTAAAGTAGATTTCAGGTTTGGAAAGTTAAAGTAGGTTTCCTGTTTGGAAAGTTAAAGTAAGTTTCTTGTTTGGAAAGTTAAAGTAAGTTTCCTGTTTGGAAAGTTAAAGTAGATTTCCTGTTTGGAAAGTTAAAGTAGCTTTCCTGTTTGGAAAGTTAAAGTAGGTTTCCTGTTTGGAAAGTTAAAGTAGGTTTCCTGTTTGGAAAGTTAAAGTAAGTTTCTTGTTTGGAAAGTTAAAGTATATTTCAGGTTTGGAAAGTTAAAGTAGGTTTCTTGTTTGGAAAGTTAAAGTAGATTTCATGTTTGGAAAGTTAAAGTAAGTTTCCTGTTTGGAAAGTTAAAGTAGATTTCTTGTTTGGAAAGTTAAAGTAGATTTCAGGTTTGGAAAGTTAAAGTAGATTTCCTGTTTGGAAAGTAAAAGTAGGTTTCCTGTTTGGAAAGTTAAAGTAAGTTTCCTGTTTGGAAAGTTAAAGTAGATTTCCTGTTTGGAAAGTTAAAGTAGGTTTCCTGTTTGGAAAGTTAAAGTAGGTTTCTTGTTTGGAAAGTTAAAGTAAGTTTCTTGTTTGGAAAGTTAAAGTAGGTTTCCTGATTGGAAAGTGAAAGTAAGTTTCCTCTTTGGAAAGTTAAAGTAAGTTTCTTGTTTGGAAAGTTAAAGTAGGTTTCCTGTTTGGAAAGTTAAAGTAGGTTTCCTGATTGGAAAGTTAAAGTAAGTTTCCTGTTTGGAAAGTTAAAGTAAGTTTCCTGTTTGGAAAGTTAAAGTAGGTTTCCTGTTTGGAAAGTTAAAGTAGGTTTCCTGTTTGGAAAGTTAAAGTAGATTTCCTGTTTGGAAAGTTAAAGTAGGTTTCCTGTTTGAAAAGTTAAAGTAAGTTTCCTGTTTGGAAAGTTAAAGTAAGTTTCCTGTTTGGAAAGTTAAAGTAGATTTCCTGTTTGGAAAGTTAAAGTAGGTTTCCTGTTTGGAAAGTTAAAGTCGGTTTCCTGTTTGGAAAGTTAAAGTACGTTTCCTGTTTGGAAAGTTAAAGTAAGTTTCCTGTTTGGAAAGTTAAAGTAGATTTCCTGTTTGGAAAGTTAAAGTAGATTTCCTGTTTGGAAAGTTAAAGTAAGTTTCCTGTTTGGAAAGATAAAGTAGATTTCCTGTTTGGAAAGTTAAAGTATATTTCCTGTTTGGAAAGTTAAAGTAAGTTTCCTGTTTGGAAAGTTAAAGTAGATTTCCTGTTTGGAAAGTTAAAGTAGATTTCCTGTTTGGAAAGTTAAAGTAGGTTTCCTGTTTGGAAAGTTAAAGTAGATTTCCTGTTTGGAAAGTTAAAGTAGGTTTCCTGTTTGCAAAGTTAAAGTAAGTTTCCTGTTTGGAAAGTTAAAGTAAGTTTCCTGTTTGGAAAGTTAAAGTAAGTTTCCTGTTTGGAAAGTTAAAGTAGATTTCCTGTTTGGAAAGTTAAAGTAGATTTCCTGTTTGGAAAGTTAAAGTAGCTTTCCTGTTTGGAAAGTTAAAGTAGGTTTCCTGTTTGGAAAGTTAAAGTAGATTTCCTGTTTGGAAAGTTAAAGTAGATTTCCTGTTTGGAAAGTTAAAGTAGATTTCCTGTTTGGAAAGTTAAAGTAAGTTTCCTGTTTGGAAAGTTAAAGTAGGTTTCCTGTTTGGAAAGTTAAAGTAGGTTTCCTGTTTGGAAAGTTAAAGTAGATTTCCTGTTTGGAAAGTTAAAGTAGGTTTCCTGTTTGGAAAGTTAAAGTAAGTTTCCTGTTTGGAAAGTTAAAGTAGATTTCCTGTTTGGAAAGTTAAAGTAGGTTTCCTGTTTGGAAAGTTAAAGTAGGTTTCCTGTTTGGAAAGTTAAAGTAGATTTCCTGTTTGGAAAGTTAAAGTAGATTTCCTGTTTGGAAAGTTAAAGTAGATTTCCTGTTTGGAAAGTTAAAGTAGGTTTCCTGTTTGGAAAGTTAAAGTAGATTTCCTGTTTGGAAAGTTAAAGTAGATTTCCTGTTTGGAAAGTTAAAGTAGATTTCCTGTTTGGAAAGTTAAAGTAGGTTTCCTGTTTGGAAAGTTAAATTAGATTTCAGGTTTGGAAAGTTAAAGTAGGTTTCCTGTTTGGAAAGTTAAAGTAAGTTTCCTGTTTGGAAAGTTAAAGTAAGTTTCCTGTTTGGAAAGTTCAAGTAGGTTTCCTGTTTGGAAAGTTAAAGTAAGTTTCTTGTTTGGAAAGTTAAAGTAGATTTCCTGTTTGGAAAGTTAAAGTAGATTTCCTGTTTGGAAAGTTAAAGTAGGTTTCCTGTTTGGAAAGTTAAAGTAGATTTCCTGTTTGGAAAGTTAAAGTAGATTTCCTGTTTGGAAAGTTAAAGTAGATTTCCTGTTTGGAAAGTTAAAGTAGGTTTCCTGTTTGGAAAGTTAAATTAGATTTCAGGTTTGGAAAGTTAAAGTAGGTTTCCTGTTTGGAAAGTTAAAGTAAGTTTCCTGTTTGGAAAGTTAAAGTAAGTTTCCTGTTTGGAAAGTTAAAGTAGATCTCCTGTTTGGAAAGGTAAAGTAGATTTCCTGTTTGGAAAGTTAAAGTAGGTTTCCTGTTTGGAAACTTAAAGTAAGTTTCCCGTTTGGAAAGTTAAAGTAAGTTTCCTGTTTGGAAAGTTAAAGTAGATTTCCTGTTTGGAAAGTTAAAGTAGATTTCCTGTTTGGAAAGTTAAAGTAGATTTCCTGTTTGGAAAGTTAAAGTAGGTTTCCTGTTTGGAAAGTTAAAGTCGGTTTCCTGTTTGGAAAGTTAAAGTAGGTTTCCTGATTGGAAAGTTAAAGTAGGTTTCCTGTTTGGAAAGTTAAATTAGATTTCCTGTTTGGAAAGTTAAAGTAGGTTTCCTGTTTGGAAAGTTAAAGTAGATTTCCTGTTTGGAAAGTTAAAGTAGGTTTCCTGTTTGGAAAGTTAAAGTAAGTTTCCTGTTTGGAAAGTTAAAGTAAGTTTCCTGTTTGGAAAGTTAAAGTAGATTTCCTGTTTGGAAAGTTAAAGTAGATTTCCTGTTTTGGAAAGTAAAAGTTGGTTTCCTGTTTGGAAAGTTAAAGTAGGTTTCCTGTTTGGAAAGTTAAAGTAGATTTCCTGTTTGGAAAGTTAAAGTAGATTTCCTGTTTGGAAAGTTAAAGTAGATTTCCTGTTTGGAAAGTTAAAGTAGGTTTCCTGTTTGGAAAGTTAAAGTCGGTTTCCTGTTTGGAAAGTTAAAGTAGATTTCCTGTTTGGAAAGTTAAAGTAGATTTCCTGTTTGGAAAGTTAAAGTAGATTTCCTGTTTGGAAAGTGAAAGTAAGTTTCCTGTTTGGAAAGTTAAAGTAGGTTTCCTGTTTGGAAAGTTAAAGTAGGTTTCCTGTTTGGAAAGTTAAAGTAGATTTCCTGTTTGGAAAGTTAAAGTAGGTTTCCTGTTTGGAAAGTTAAAGTAAGTTTCCTGTTTGGAAAGTTAAAGTAAGTTTCCTGTTTGGAAAGTTAAAGTAGATTTCCTGTTTGGAAAGTTAAAGTAGATTTCCTGTTTGGAAAGTTAAAGTAGGTTTCCTGTTTGGAAAGTTAAATTAGATTTCAGGTTTGGAAAGTTAAAGTAGGTTTCCTGTTTGGAAAGTTAAAGTAAGTTTCCTGTTTGGAAAGTTAAAGTAGGTTTCCTGTTTGGAAAGTTAAAGTAAGTTTCCTGTTTGGAAAGTTAAAGTAGATTTCCTGTTTGGAAAGTTAAAGTAGATTTCCTGTTTTGGAAAGTAAAAGTTGGTTTCCTGTTTGGGATGTTTCCTGTTTGGAAAGTTAAAGTAGGTTTCTTGTTTGGAAAGTTAAAGTAGGTTTCCTGTTTGGAATGTTTCCTGTTTGGAAAGTTGAAGTAGGTTTCCTGTTTGGAAAGTTAAAGTAAGTTTCTTATTTGGAAAGTCAAAGTAGGTTTCCTGTTTGGAAAGTTAAAGTAAGTTTATTGTTTGGAAAGTTAAAGTAAGTTTCCTGATTGGAAAGTTAAAGTAAGTTTCCTGTTTGGAAAGTTCAAGTAGGTTTCCTGTTTGGAAAGTTAAAGTAAGTTTCTTGTTTGGAAAGTTAAAGTAAGTTTCTTGTTTGGAAAGTTAAAGTAAGTTTCTTGTTTGGAAAGTTAAAGTAAGTTTCTTGTTTGGAAAGTTAAAGCACGTTTCTTGTTTGGAAAGTTAAAGTACGTTTCCTGTTTGGAAAGTTAAAGTAAGTTTCCTGTTTGGAAAGTTAAAGTACGTTTCCTGTTTGGAAAGTTAAAGTAAGTTTCCTGTTTGGAAAGTTAAAGTACGTTTCTTGATTGGAAAGTTAAAGTAAGTTTCTTGTTTGGAAAGTTAAAGTACGTTTCTTGTTTGGAAAGTTAAAGTACGTTTCTTGATTGGAAAGTTAAAGTAAGTTTCTTGTTTGGAAAGTTAAAGTACGTTTCTTGTTTGGAAAGTTAAAGTACGTTTACTGTTTGGAAAGTTAAAGTAAGTTTCTTGTTTGGAAAGTTAAAGTACGTTTCTTGATTGTAAAGTTAAAGTAAGTTTCCTGTTTGGAAAGTTAAAGTAAGTTTCCTGATTGGAAAGTTAAAGTAAGTTTCTTGTTTGGAAAGTTAAAGTACGTTTCCTGTTTGGAAAGTTAAAGTAAGTTTCTTGTTTGGAAAGTTAAAGTAAGTTTCTTGTTTGGAAAGTTAAAGTAAGTTTCCTGATTGGAAAGTTAAAGTAAGTTTCTTGTTTGGAAAGTTAAAGTAAGTTTCTTGTTTGGAAAGTTCAAGTAGGTTTCCTGTTTGGAAAGTTAAAGTAAGTTTCTTGTTTGGAAAGTTAAAGTAGATTTCCTGTTTGGAAAGTAAAAGTAAGTTTCTAGTTTGGAAAGTTAAAGTAGATTTCCTGTTTGGAAAGTTAAAGTAGGTTTCCTGATTGGAAAGTTAAAGTAGGTTTCCTGATTGGAAAGTTAAAGTAAGTTTCTTGTTTGGAAAGTTAAAGTAAGTTTCTTGTTTGGAAAGTTAAAGTAAGTTTCTTGTTTGGAAAGTTAAAGTAAGTTTCTTGTTTGGAAAGTTAAAGTAAGTTTCTTGTTTGGAAAGTTAAAGTAAGTTTCTTGTTTGGAAAGTTAAAGTAAGTTTCTTGTTTGGAAAGTTAAAGTAAGTTTCTTGTTTGGAAAGTTAAAGTAAGTTTCTTGTTTGGAAAGTTAAAGTAAGTTTCTTGTTTGGAAAGTTAAAGTAAGTTTCCTGTTTGGAAAGTTAAAGTAAGTTTCTTGTTTGGAAAGTTAAAGTAGATTTCCTGATTGGAAAGTTAAAGTAAGTTTCCTGATTGGAAATTTAAAGTAAGTTTCCTGTTTGGAAAGTTAAAGCAAGTTTCTTGTTTGGAAAGTTAAAGTAAGTTTCTAGTTTGGAAAGTTAAAGTAGATTTCCTGTTTGGAAAGTTAAAGTAGGTTTCCTGATTGGAAAGTTAAAGTAGGTTTCCTGATTGGAAAGTTAAAGTAAGTTTCTTGTTTGGAAAGTTAAAGTAGGTTTCCTGATTGGAAAGTTAAAGTAAGTTTCTTGTTTGGAAAGTTAAAGTAAGTTTCTTGTTTGGAAAGTTAAAGTAAGTTTCTTGTTTGGAAAGTTAAAGTAAGTTTCTTGTTTGGAAAGTTAAAGTAAGTTTCTTGTTTGGAAAGTTAAAGTAAGTTTCTTGTTTGGAAAGTTAAAGTAAGTTTCTTGTTTGGAAAGTTAAAGTAAGTTTCTTGTTTGGAAAGTTAAAGTAAGTTTCCTGTTTGGAAAGTTAAAGTAAGTTTCTTGTTTGGAAAGTTAAAGTAGATTTCCTGATTGGAAAGTTAAAGTAAGTTTCCTGATTGGAAATTTAAAGTAAGTTTCCTGTTTGGAAAGTTAAAGCAAGTTTCTTGTTTGGAAAGTTAAAGTAAGTTTCTTGTTTGGAAAGTTAAAGTAAGTTTCCTGATTGGAAAGTTAAAGTAAGTTTCCTGTTTGGAAAGTGAAAGTAAGTTTCTTGTTTGGAAAGGTAAAGTACGTTTCTTGTTTGGAAAGTTAAAGTAGGTTTCCTGTTTGGAAAGTTAAAGTACGTTTCCTGTTTGGAATGTTTCCTGTTTGGAAAGTTAAAGTAAGTTTCTTGTTTGGAAAGTTAAAGTAAGTTTCTTGTTTGGAAAGTTAAAGTAAGTTTCCTGTTTGGAATGTTTCCTGTTTGGAAAGTTAAAGTACGTTTCTTGTTTGGAAAGTTAAAGTAGGTTTCCTGTTTGGAAAGTTAAAGTACGTTTCCTGTTTGGAATGTTTCCTGTTTGGAAAGTTAAAGTAAGTTTCTTGTTTGGAAAGTTAAAGTAAGTTTCTTGTTTGGAAAGTTAAAGTAAGTTTCCTGTTTGGAATGTTTCCTGTTTGGAAAGTTAAAGTAAGTTTCTTGTTTGGAAAGTTAAAGTAAGTTTCCTGTTTGGAATGTTTGCTGTTTGTAAAGTTAAAGTGAGTTTCTTGTTTGGAAAGTTAAAGTACGTTTCTTGTTTGGAAAGTTAAAGTAGGTTTCCTGTTTGGAAAGTTAAAGTATGTTTCCTGTTTGGAATGTTTCCTGTTTGGAAAGTTAAAGTAAGTTGTAAGTTTCTTGTTTGAAAGTTAAAATAAGTTTCCTGTTTGGAAAGTTCAAGTAAGTATCCTGTTTGAAATGATTTTCCATTTATTTTTATGGACTGCCAGGCAGATAGAGCTAGTAAAATAACTATTTCTCTCCACTGTGCGCATGTGTGATCGGGACGAATTCAGAGCCAAAATACAGTAAAACAGCAAACTTCCCACTCGTGTTCCGATTCGTGTTCAATATTGTTGCGGATATGGGACTTGGCCTCAATATCCGCTTGTAAATACTCCCCTATTTCCCCAATACTCCCCAACTATCCCCAATCCCCCATTCCCTAGTCCCATTGCCTGTAAATAACACTCTGTAGAACCGACCTTCCCTTTTTTCCCCCATTAAATGTCGTGCCCAGGTCCACCGCATCTCACGTAGACAACTTTCGGACATCTTGCTAGTTATTCTTAGTCTATGTCAGTTAAGGACTCGTTTCCATTAATTCTGACTCTTCGTTGCACCAGAATGTGATTATATGGCACCAGTAGTGAGTTTAGGACCTTCCCATACCTCCTCCCATCTTCTTCCCCAAACAACAACTACAACAACAACTACAACAACAACAACTACAACAACGGCGCGGCGCGGGGGGAGTGTGCGTCCTCACACCGGCTCGGTTAGCCGCCATTGACCATGCGCTCCGACGGGGTTACCACGAAGGGGCTCCCTGTCAGCCCCTCGTCAAGGGCGGAGCCGGTAACCCCCCCGCACGCACCCAATGAGAAGCAACGGGCCGATTCCATCTGGGGCGGAGCTAACGAGCCGAGGGCGTGTCACTCCCCGCCGGATATACGCAGCGACTTACCGGACGTGACATCAGATGCGCCCCCAGCTTGGAGAAAGAACGTGACCTTCCAGTGCTGAGTGAGACCTCCCGTATCTTTGGACTGGACCGGGTCGATTCTGTCCTTGAGCCAAGAGTGCACCTTGAGCCATCGACTACCCGCTTTCCTTGCCATCAATCCCCGTGTGAGTCAGTTTTTGTCCCGTTTATCTGTGGTCTGTCGGGAATAAGATAAGTGTGTCTAAGTGCCTGTCTTTCTATGCTGTCCCTCTTGTCGTTGTAATCTGACCTTCCGCCCTAATATAACCTCCTCCGGAGGTCTTGAGAACTGAACCCTTGGTGTCGTGTCATTTTAATCCCAGCCGTTGTGTCCTTTTCCTCAATTGATCTAGCGTAGCGCAATTAGTCAACGTTCGGGTGGAATCGGGTAAACTGTGCAGACGCTCTTTCGTTTCGCTCTTTTTTTTTCGCTCTTTCACGAGCCTCGATCTTGTATACAAAAAAAAAAGAAAAAAAAAAAAAAAAAAAAAAAAAAGACGTGGTCATACCAAACCGCTCGGTAAACCAACATCCACAACCGCGTCTGTAACATTTGGTGTCGAGGAGTGAGATTGGACCCGGAGCGCGTTTACGCGCTCGAAATTATAACGGCGAAATTTGAATTTGTTTTACGAAAATAAAAACCCGAATTTTGAAAGTCGCGCTATGGCAGACCAAGTCGGCTGGGGTCCGGTAGTGGAGAGTGAGGCAGGGTCGGTCCAGGACCAAATTGAGGGACGCGAGGAGAGCGAAGCAGCGAGGGTAGCAGACGCACAAATTAGCGTCGTTGCGCCCGACATGGCGGGCGCGCGAAATGGCGCCTCGCACATGGCCACAGCGCCCACGCCCGCGACCGTAGTAGCGCCGCTGGTAAATTTGGACCTTTTTTTCATACAAATGAAGGCCCTTATGGCCCAGAATAGCGAGCAAATGAGGGAGGAAATGAGAGCTGATAGAAAGCGATTGGGTGAGCGATTGAGTGAGCGATTGGAGGGCCAAATAGGGGTAATAAGGGACGAAGCGAGGGGTACCGGTGAGAAGTTAGACAATAATTTTGAGGGGTTAGACAACGGGATAAAAGAAGTGAGAAATGGGTTAATGGGGGTAGAAAACAGAATGGCCGCTCAAGAGAATCAAATGGAAGGGATGCAAAAGGGGTTAGAGGGGGTAGAAAATAGAATGGCTGCCCAGGAGAATCAGATAGAGGGAGTGAAAAATGGGTTAGAGGGGTTAGAAAACAGGATGGAAGGCAAATTGAGGGACATGAGGGACCAAGCGGAAAGGGAAGTTAACCAAATGGGGCAGCAGATAGAGGGGGTCAGAATGGGGGTAGAAACCAAACTGGATGCTCACAGGGAGGAAATGGAGCAGATGAGGGTGGCATCTGGGCAGGAGATGCAAGTGATGGGAGAGGAGATCAGAAGAGGTGTGAGTGAGGAGGTCGGAGGAGTGCGCGAGGAGGTGAGGCACTGTAAGGAGCGCATGGAGAAGGAGGTGAGAAAGGGGACTGTAAAATTGCAAGGGGGTATTGAGGAGTTGACGCTGGGAGTAGAACAACTGACAGTGGGACAAAAGGAGTTGGGGGAGCAGGTTCAAAGGAACACTGCGGTATTAGGAGGGTTGAAAGCGACACAGAAAGAACTAAAAGATGACTTGATAGCGACGAAGAGGGAATGTCAGATGGTACGTGAGGGACTGACAACGAGGCTGGACGAGGTGATAGAGGTAATGGAGACGAAGGACCGGCAGGTGAGGACGCACATGGAAACGGTCAAGGTAGCCTTGGAGGACGAGCTTGAGGAGACGTACCGGGGAATAAAAGAGGTGAAGCAGAAATTAGAAGAAGTGGAAGAAGGGGTGAGCGAAATTAAGAAGCGACGGAGAGGGGATAAGAAAGAGATAAAAGAGGAGATAAAAGAATTGGTCCAAAGTCTGTGTTTGGATCGTGATGATGTGCTCATTAACCGGATGAGGGATTCGCAGGTGATGGAGGAGAAGCGAAGAGGAAGAGGACCCGGTGTAAGTGGTGACCAATATGGTCGTGCGTATGATGCGCCAGGTGATTTAAGAAGCTTGGGGGTCGAGATGGACCCGGGTGTTCGTGAGAGGCCGTTGGTGAAGTGTGCGACGGGTCTGGTGTGCGAAAGAGGAGGTGTGCGAGAAAGTCCGACTCTGGGGTGTGTGAGGAAAAAGTGCGTGCCAAGGAGTGAGGGTGCTGGCGAGAGTGAGTCGGTCGTAGCGCGTGTGCGAGGGAGCACATGGAAGCGTGGTGTGGTGAGTATTACAGAGGGTGTGACGGGAGAGTGTGCGCAGGAGTGGGCGCGAGAAAGGTGTGTGACGGACAGGTGCATGGGGAAAGAGTGCGCTGTCAAAGGCAAGGAAGAATGCACACCTGTGGTGAGTGTTACAGAGGGTGTAACGGGAGAGTGTGCACGAGAAAGGTGTGTGACGGACAGGTGCATGAGGAAAGAGTGCGCTGTCAAGAGTAAGGGTGAGTGCGCTGTCAAGAATGGAGGTGAGAGTAGTGAGAGTGACAAGGAGAGTGAGTTGGTTGTGACAGGTGAGCGAGGATGTACACCTGGGATGGAAGGATGCACACCTGGAATGGTAGAGCGTGAGTGGGAATGCACGCTGGAGTTGGTGGTGAGGCACGTGGTTGGGTGTGCGAATGAGAGCACACCTGTGATTGTCACAGAGGAGGTGACCGAGGAGGGGGCGCGAAGAGGTGTGTTGGTGAGGTGTGCGACCAACGAATGTGTGCCAAAGTGTTCGGTGGTCAGGTGTGTGACCAAGGCTGTGAGTGGAATGAGGGTACCTGGGTGTGTAAGGAAAGGTACGAGGAGCATGGGAACGGCTGGATGTGTGAGCAAGGAACGGGCTGCAGGGTGTAAGCATGCAGGTGAAGCATCGACGTTAAACGGGGTAGAGTTTAGAACGACTTATAGCCGAATCGGGCCCTCGGTGCGTGCCGGGCTTCGCGTGCCGCGAGAACCAGCGGGGATCCGAGCCACGGCGGGTTCGAAAGGACCGCCGTGCGCGATCCACGCTGGGGCTCGCGTGGGACGGCCACGTCCGGGCTCCACTAGGCGGAGCGGGCGGCTGGATAGGAAGGGTCGTCATGGCGACCACTTTTTGTTGAGGCATTCCGGCAGGTCGAGATCGGGCCATGGGATGGCTCCGTGCCGAGATGGTGCGTGGGATCTCGGCCCGGGTAAACCTCCTTCCCTGCACCGAATGCCGGACGTATCCAGCCGCTGGCACCAAACAACCCGCATTCATGGCTTGGTTGTACGAAGCCGGGCTTTGGACAGGAATTGGCGCACCGAGAGGCATTAGTGAGTAGACTGGGTGATGAGGTTAGTGTTTTGGACCCAAAATTAGAGAAAAACAAAATTTGATGATTGGCAAGGGATTGTCAGTAGTGATCGGCAGATGATGAGTAGGATTGGCAAATTTTTAATTTGTTGAAATTTGATGTGCCAAATTGGTAGTGAGCGATGGGCCCGGTGGGTAAGGGGGGCATCCCTGCCGCCCTTCCCATGGGGGGCAAATGCGCAATAGATTATGGGGTGTATGGCAGTGAAAACTAGCCCGGGTGGGTTAGGTTATATTGATAGGGCCCTAGAAGATGACATTAGGTAACGTTAAGTTTAGTTAGTGACTGATACCTGTAGTGGGGACGCAGGTAGATTAGTATGGATGATAATGACGTGGGAGCGCAATAGTTTAAAGGGACGACTGGGAAGCGCAAGTTTCAGAAGGGAGTAGTTAGCTGAGATGATGCCGTGTGTGTGAGAATTGAACAGGTGTGATTGCACAGGTGTGCAACTGGACAGGTGTGTGGAGCAGTGTATGAGTAGTGAGTGTGTGGATCAGCGCGAATGCGCTTGGGGAGAGAAGGGTGCAGGTGGCACCAGGTGTGAGAGCACAGGTGTGCAAGTACAGGTGTGTGGAGAGAGTTGGAGTAAGTGGTACGGAGTGGTGTGCATGGTGCGAAGGTGTGGATGGGGGAAGAGTGGACCCCTTTCACGAGTACCCGGGGCGGGTAGTGTAAGTGTTAGGTAGAGGGTATAGGTAAATTGTGGTTGGATATTGGCATTTGTGGTGCGGTTGCAGAATGGTATTGTGGATGGGTGCATTAGTGTTGTGGAAATGGCTGGGCGTGTAGCCTGTTAGTGTCTGTAGTTGGTTGGGCACTCCACCACTGTGAGGATGTCGGCCAGGTGAGGCCGCAGGTGGGCTCTGGGAGCCGTTAGTTGTGGATGGGGCCCGAGGATCCGGAGGACGGACCCGGGTAGCCCAGTGCCAGAGAGGGCACCGAGCGGGGAGAGCGCCAGAGGGCCTTCCCCAGGTAGTTAGGTTAGGGTAAGGAGCAGGTAAGCTCGGAGGCAACTGCAGTGGTGGAGGTGTGCAGGTGGGTAGACCCGCTGGGAGAGGTACACGCCACAGCCCAGAAATTGTGCGAGGGCACCGGGAGATGAATCGGGGGAGTGAGACCCCAAATTGAAAAGCACCACAGTTTGGCCAATGGGAATTGGTTTTTAGAACCCATAGTGTAAGAGGGCCAATGGTTTGGCCGGAGAAAGACCCCGGGTAGTGTAAAGTTGTTAAAGTCATTTAGGAAATAGTTAGGATTGATGAACCTGTCGCACCATACGCAGCCACTTACCTGTGGTGATGATGATGACTCCACACCTGTGTTTTCTTGTTTTGGTGCAGGAAATGAGAATTGCTGTGAGGATTTGTGAGACGCATCACGACGTGGATGAGACATTGGGGTGATTCCATCTCTCCCTCCTTAGGAGGGACTGATGATGAATTGGTAATGGCAAATTTTGATGTTCAGTTGGAGATGGCAAATTTTGATGAGAGTTGAAAATGGCAAATTTGATTGGTTAGGAGGGAGAGAAGACGAATTTGGTTTATGGGAGGAACGGGGAAGACAGTAGGGATGTTTGTTGATTTGTAAAGTAGATGTTTATGGGTAGTGTTGTGTTTTGTGGATACAGTAAGGGGTAAGGGAGGGGCCATGTAGGTTACCTGGTGGGGGGGGGAGCGTACGGTAGGAACGTACCTGTCTCACCTGGTTCCCATGTGCCCCCAGTGTGCATTACCTTATATTGCGTGCACTTTTGCGCCCTTACCACCTTACTCACTTGTCTGCTTCTTTTGTCTCCCACCTCCGAGGATCTGGCATTGGAGTAGAGAGAGAGGAGAGAGAGGTGCTGGCTACGCAGTTGTGGGCCTGCACTTTCGCTGCTTGCTGCCTGGATCGATACACCATATGGACCGCAATGTTTGTGGCCACCCACAATGGACCGCAGTTCTTTTGCGGCCAAGCACCACCCATGGATGGACCTATGGGTCAACGTGGCACCTATGCCATACAGGTGAACCACTAATAGTTGGCCCCCTGACGGCCACAAATACAGAAATGGACGCGGTTGGCGCCTTTCTTTATTTCGAAAGAAGCAAGAAGGCCAAGTGCACCACACGAAGGCAAGACCAGCGGCAGAACATCGGCCGGCTGCGACACCACCGGTGACTATAAACACTTTATTGGTGCACCGGATGGTGCTGACTGTACATGATGGGGTGGTGCTTCTGGTGCTTGGAAGGGGTGCTCTGCACATTATTAAAGGCCGTAAGGCCACAGAGCACTCGTGGGTTGGTGTATCGATGCTGGCATGCGTGCTCTCTCTATGCATAACATCTGCATGTGTTCCTCCAAAAACAGGTCCTGGATCGTAGTGTAAATATCAGCGTAGTCTTGTGTAAATAATGCTCCCTACCGGCTGTATGTTTAGTTTGCGAATTCTTTCCGGATTCGGTTATCCTGTGGGTGTGTTTCTGTGAGGAGAAGGGTGCAACGTCGCAGGGGGACATATTTACTCATTTGTGAATATCTGTAAAACTGTCGCACTCAGGGTAGAGTTAATAGTAGAGGGAACTACATCTGAGTGCCACACTAAAATAGGTAAAAATTTATCGGGTCGGGACGCCCCGAGGGTAGAGAAGGGTGCAATGTTGCGGATATGGGACTTGGCCTCAATATCCGCTTGTAAATACTCCCCTATTTCCCCAATACTCCCCAACTATCCCCAATCCCCCATTCCCTAGTCCCATTGCCTGTAAATAACACTCTGTAGAACCGACCTTCCCTTTTTTCCCCCATTAAATGTCGTGCCCAGGTCCACCGCATCTCACGTAGACAACTTTCGGACATCTTGCTAGTTATTCTTAGTCTATGTCAGTTAAGGACTCGTTTCCATTAATTCTGACTCTTCGTTGCACCAGAATGTGATTATATGGCACCAGTAGTGAGTTTAGGACCTTCCCATACCTCCTCCCATCTTCTTCCCCAAACAACAACTACAACAACAACTACAACAACAACTACAACAACAACAACTACAACAACAACAACTACAACAACGGCGCGGCGCGGGGGGAGTGTGCGTCCTCACACCGGCTCGGTTAGCCGCCATTGACCATGCGCTCCGACGGGGTTACCACGAAGGGGCTCCCTGTCAGCCCCTCGTCAAGGGCGGAGCCGGTAACCCCCCCGCACGCACCCAATGAGAAGCAACGGGCCGATTCCATCTGGGGCGGAGCTAACGAGCCGAGGGCGTGTCACTCCCCGCCGGATATACGCAGCGACTTACCGGACGTGACATCAGATGCGCCCCCAGCTTGGAGAAAGAACGTGACCTTCCAGCGCTGAGTGAGACCTCCCGTATCTTTGGACTGGACCGGGTCGATTCTGTCCTTGAGCCAAGAGTGCACCTTGAGCCATCGACTACCCGCTTTCCTTGCCATCAATCCCCGTGTGAGTCAGTTTTTGTCCCGTTTATCTGTGGTCTGTCGGGAATAAGATAAGTGTGTCTAAGTGCCTGTCTTTCTATGCTGTCCCTCTTGTCGTTGTAATCTGACCTTCCGCCCTAATATAACCTCCTCCGGAGGTCTTGAGAACTGAACCCTTGGTGTCGTGTCATTTTAATCCCAGCCGTTGTGTCCTTTTCCTCAATTGATCTAGCGTAGCGCAATTAGTCAACGTTCGGGTGGAATCGGGTAAACTGTGCAGACGTGGTCATACCAAACCGCTCGGTAAACCAACATCCACAACCGCGTCTGTAACAAATTCAGAGCCAAAATTCCTATTTGGAAAGTTCAAGTAAGTATCCTGTTTGGAATGATTTTCCATTTATTTTTTTGGACTGCCAGGCAGATAGAGCTAGTAAAATAACTATTTCTCTCCACTGTGCGCATGTGTGATCGGGACGAATTCAGAGCCAAAATACAGTAAAACAGCAAACTTCCCACTCGTGTTCCGATTCGTGTTCAATATATAACATTTGATTTAAATAAGTTGTTCCTCGATCATGTAAACTGATCACAGTCAGACGAACGGACATGAAGCGATTGCTAAACCCCACTTTTAGCTTCGCGTTTGCAGGGTAACTATAGTATACTAATTAAATTAGTACAGTAGATAATTATTGTCAAATCACATAGTAAGGTGTAGCAGAAGAACGGTAAGTAGTAGTTTTTCAGTCATTGATCATGCACAAATGGTTTGGAATGACCATTGATAAACGCATTATATTGCCAATGCAACAGGTTTAAGTACATTTGTAAAGTTCCACCATTTGTCATTTTCATTTCGAAATCCTCTTTGTGTCTTTATCATCTCATGTGTCTGCAAATAAGCTTTCAATACTGTCAGACATCATAAGAGATGGCGGAGCGGGTTTTTTCTCAGAACGTACGAATACATAAGTGAAATACAAAATGAATTGTACATTTGTTGATTTGTCAGTGTCACGTGATTAATGATTGATTCCTCACCAGAGAGAGTGCCATCATCCAGCTCTGCTCCTTTGGTGTCAACCCCGTTGCATTCTGGGATGTCAGATGCCTCAGCATAATCTACCTTCGCCTGCTTCGCCTGCGGCTCCTCAGTTGAAATGGACCCAAAAGCCATCCAGGTCTTTTCACTGCAGGATTTGGATTTTCCTTGTTTCTTGCCCTTTTGTATAGGCAGCGGGGCTCCATGTTTTATGGTGGGTCCCTCTAAGGAATGCCAGCTAAGGCCTTGCTGCTGCAGGGTCTCCATCACACTAGTTGTTGTGTTCTGTTCCAGGTTGAATCCGTTCACTACAGGGTGTACAAATATGCAAAACACAGAATTACTTTTGAGGTACTCCATCAAAAAGACGCAAAACAGTCAAATATGCTTTTTACACATCAACAGGAAAACGAAAAATAACTTGTAGAGCGACACTTTTTTTTTTTTTTTTTTTTTTTTTGTATACAAGATCGAGGCTCGTGAAAGAGCGAACATTAATCACACAGAAAGACAAACCGACACATAAAACATATAACATCGGGAGCGGTAGACAAGATGGGGAGAGAGGGGGAAGGACACAAACACAACATTTGAGAGCAGGGACCGAGAGACATGGAGACATCGAGAGATCTGAGAGAGGGCGAGGGCTTTGGGGGGGGGGGGGGGGGGTGGCATGGGAAGGGGGCGGTGGGAGAGGTATAAAACATATGGACACTGCCAGGACTTCCAGGAAAGAAGTTGGAATTTCAAACAAGGTGGATCTGGGGTGAATTAGCGGGGGTAGAAAAGATCAAGGTTTTGGATGGGGGAAGATAAGAGATGGTGGTGAACAGCTGTTTTAAAGTCACAGAACTTGGCTTGGCAACACAGAACAAAGTAGAACCGCACTCCGTAGAGGGCATACCTTTGCCAGGTGGAACCGCACTCGGTGGAGGGCATACCTTTGCCAGGCGGAACAGTTTACATTTTGTATCCCACTTATAGGCCGGATTTGAACCAAAATCGAATTGGTTTGTTCTTGCCACCTTACCAACTCAAATCTACCTAGTTTTGTCATAACTCGTCCACAACTGTTTGAGAGAGAGATATATATATATATATATATATATATATATATATATATATATATATATATATATATATATATATATATCTATAATTCCATTAATCTCTGTGTGTATGTGTGTTTGTATGTGTGTATGTGTGTATGTGTGTATGTGTGTATGTTTGTCTGTGACCGCTGTTTCTCGACAACTACCGGTCCGATATACTTTAAACTTGCCAGGTATATTGCTGGGGACCCGAGGATGTGCCTTTTCAAGGTTTGAAATTAATCGGACAAGTACTTACCGAGCTATGGCGATTTCTTTACCAAACACTGCAAGCCGTTCGCTTTGGACCAAACCATTGCATGTAAATAGAGGGGGGGGGGGGGGTTCTGTGGTCGTTGCGAATGGACCAAACCATTCATGTAAATAGAGGGGGGGGGGTTCTTTGGTCGTTACTGCCACGTGGTTTCAAAGTTTTTTTTTGTTGTTGTTGTTTGCACGCATGTTTTTTTGCACCCACGTACGGGCACGCCCTAGGATGTTTACACACACACACCCCTACACAAATTTTTTTTTTTTTTTTTTTTTGGCAAGGAACGGGCACCCACGTACGGGCACGTCCTAGCTTATATATAGTACGGGCATGCCCTAGTATCTATAATTCCATTAATCTCTGTGTGTATGTGTGTATGTGTGTTTGTATGTGTGTTTGTATGTGTGTTTGTATGTGTGTATGTTTGTCTGTGACCGCTGTTTCTCGACAACTACCGGTCCGATATACTTGAAACTTGCCAGGTATATTGCTGGGGACCCGAGGATGTGCCTTTTCAAGGTTTCATATTAATCGGACAAGTAGTTACCGAGCTATGGCGATTTCTTTACCAAACACTGCAAGCCGTTCGCTTTGGACCAAACCATTGCATGTAAATAGAGGGGGGGGGTTCTGTGGTCGTTGCGAATGGACCAAACCATTCATGTAAATAGAGGGGGGGGGGGTTCTGTGGTCGTTACTGCCACGTGGTTTCAAAGTTTTTTTTTGTTGTTGTTGTTTGCACGCATGTTTTTTTGCACCCACGTACGGGCACGCCCTAGGATGTTTACACACACACACCCCTACACAAATTTTTTTTTTTTTTTTTTTTTGGCAAGGAACGGGCACCCACGTACGGGCACGTCCTAGCTTATATATAGTACGGGCATGCCCTAGTATATATAATGTTTGGCCCTATTTCTCAGTTTCAGAAACGAGGTCAATGTTGACCCTGCAAGAAGGACTTCAAAAGCTAGGACTTCAAAAAGTGGTTGACCTTTGGCCTATGTTGATCTTTTGACCTATGGTTGACCTATGGTATGGTTTTGACCTATGATTTTGATGTATGACTCAACAATAATTGGTGGTTGAATTCAGTGACCTGATAATCAAATCCTCTTCAAATTTCAACTCAATCAGATGAAAATTGAAGATTTTAGAAATTTGGCCTATAGTGATCCCAAAAATAAATAGGGATTGAATTCAGTGACCAAATATGTAAATCCTCTTCAAATTTCAAGTCAATCAGAAGTCAATCAGATGAAAATTGAAGATTTTAGAAATTTGAAAAGGTTGTTGACCTTTTGGCCTATGTTTACCTTATGGTCTATGTTGATCTCAATATTAGTTGGTGGTTGAATTCAGTTAGCTGATATGTAAATCATATTCAAATATTCAAAGAGCAGGTTTGTTGACCTTTGGCCTAAGTTGACCTTTTAACCTTTTGACGTCAAAATCAATAGGCTTCTTCCTTATGACCAACTCTACCCTTTGGTGATGTTTCGTAAAGATCAGTTTGAAATTGTGACCTGCAGGTCCTGCAGACAGACTGACAGACAGACAGACAGACATACAAACAGACTGACAGACAGACAGACAGACATACAGACAGACATACAAACAGACTGACAGACAGACAGACTACAAACAGACTGACAGACAGACATACAAACAGACTGACAGACATACAAACAGACTGACAGACAGACATACAAACAGACAGAAAGAAAAATCACTCACAGAGTGACACTTGGCAAAAGCGAACAAAGTATAATGGTACTCAGTAGAGCAACCTTTTGATCTCACAAATAATTGGTGGCTGAATTCAGTGACGTGATATGCAAATCGTCTTCAAATTTTAAGTTAATCGGATGAAAATTGACAATTTTAGAAATTTGAAAAGGTTGTTGACTTTTTGGCCTATGTTTACCTTTTTGTCTATGTTGATCTCAATATTAGTTGGTGGTTGAATTCAGTTAGCTGATATGTAAATCATATTCAAATTTCAAGTCAATCGGATGAAAATTGAGGATTTTACAAATGAGAAAAAAGTGGTTGACCTTTGGCCTATGTTGACCTTTTGACCTTTTGACCTCAAAAATATGTAGGATTTTGTCGGACCACGAACGCTACTGAAGTTTCATGAAGATCGGTTAAAAACTGTAACTTGTAGGCAAGTATAAGTGAGCATACAGATACACACAAACACACAAGCACACAAACACACAAACAGACACACACACACTCACACAAACAGACAAACACACACACACACACACAAACACACAAGCACACAAACAGACAAACACACACACACACAAACAGACAAACACACACACACACACACAAACACACACACACACACACAAACACACAAGAACACACACACACACACAAACACACACACACACACACAAACACACACACACCCACAAACCCACAAACACACACACACACACACACACACACAAACACACACACACACCGGAGTGATCAACATACTTGTCAAACAACAATATTGAAACCCAGGGTGTGAGCATCAGAAAGGTCACATCCCAGCAACATGAAGCAGGTGTTTCATAAACCAAGAAAGTTCCTTTCAAATCCCCGTACATACTACATTATGGATCTTGTTTCTGTGCAATACCTGTGCGAACTGGAAGAGAATTGTACGAGACCACAAGTACCTTGGCACCATGGCACCGGTTCCGCATACAAGGTAACTGTTAACGCACCATAGGTGTTCCTCACCATTCCAAAGGCTCACCTGTCGTCTGCTTGCGCCTCCGTTGGGGAAGTTTACGGGTATAAATGACCAGAGGACTTTCATACACGAACACACAGGTGGTTCTCAGGTGTATCTTATCTGGCCTTCTCTGTATCGAAGACGGCCACCAGATGACAAAGACAGGTAAAGTGAATCTCTGGAGGCATTTGTGCGGTGACTGAGCCAGATAAACCGGTTTGAAAAGGTTATTCATAGTCACAAAGAAAGCACAGAGTATTCCACGTATAAATAAATGAATAAACACATTCACATTCATCTTAGATTACTGTACAAATACGACCTGCTGCACAATGTAAACGTTTTCACATCATTTAAAACTTTTATAAACTGGAACCCAGACCCAGGTGGGAGAGTCTGATGAGGTAGACACATGTGATTTGTCAATAATTATCTGCCGTACAATATGAACGTTTGAACATCATTTAAAACTTTTATAAACTCAAACCCAGACAATTAAACAAACAAACAATTTACAAACAAACAATTAGACAGACAATAAAAAAGGAAAAATTGAAATAAGATAAAATCCGATCATTGGCTTTTAGGCCTCGATCGGATCTTGTGCAAATACCTGCGTGCATTTTTCCCCTGAAGTTATCGAGTAATAATTATGTTTTGTGAAGATCGTATGTTGAGCTTGTATATTGTGATTTGTTGTCAATGACACAATTTTAACTAGAAACCTGCAGAGCCAGTCTGTGTCCACTTTGTATTCAGGGTTCTTCTCCTTCGTCTTCTGTATGCTAAACGTGATGAAAACAGGTAAAACTAGATCAGCAGTAGGTAGAGCACATACCTCCACCAGATGAACAGTTTACATTTTGTATCTCGCTGATAGGCCGGATCTGGATCCGGACCTGAACCAAAATCTAATCGACTTGTTCTTATCTTACTATAATTCACCAAATGTCCGTCCGTCTGTCCGTTCAAAGGTACCGCAAAAACGGCTGAACCGATCGCAACGATATTTTGGGTCAGTAATCCTGGGACACCTTGGAGTAAAATAGGCTATATTGTTTTTCCAATTTTTTCCCAATTTTCCAATTTTCCAGTTTTTCCAAACAGGATGGAATAATATTTATCGATATGAACAGTGATGTGGCTTTTATTGAAATTCTACAAAAATACTGTTTAGATTTTGATGACAATTATGAACCTGCCGCGAATGCGGAAGTGGACAGATGATGGCAATGTGTGGGTTTGATAATGTCCAAATACAACCGTCATTCAATCGTAATGTTAAATCGTTAAACGTTAATCATGTTAATCGTTTTGTTAAAGTATCAATTGATGATTGGAATTGAGTGAATACAATTACGATTTTGAATTCGTAATTGTATTCACCCAACCGTACGGAACTTCACATCAGGATTTAAATATTTGTTTATGTCACGAATGTTGTTAAAAGTTTATTTTTTATATTAATGCTATTTAATTTGTGATTGGAGTTATGCTGTTTGGAATGAAAAAAGAGATATCGAGTTCAAGTGAATGACGACATGCCGTGATGGTTTCTACTTTCTAAACGTGAAATTCGCGGATCGCAATGTGCAGATTCACCACGGTCCCACGATCGATGTTTCCATACGTGAACGTACCCGTTTGTTTGCGAACGGGTACGTTTATCATTGAAGTCCTTCACGAACTTGCTGTCCATGTCTGACATGCGACTGAAGGTGCTACAGAAATGTGGAATTTATTGGTTTCATGCTTTAGCATTCGCCGTATCTGCATTGTCTGTTTGCTTCTGGCCTCCCACCCGGGCGTAGCACGGGTACCTCACTCGTATTTGATAAATAGATTTTGATAAAAATTATGTTGATTTTGGCCCCTGCACTCAATTGTGAAGATTCACTTTTTAAAAAATGCTCACAGACAAGTGGAGAATACATATCCTTGGCTCAAGGTTGCTTATGTAGGTAACTGGTTAAAGTCCTTCAATGTCTCAGATTATCCTGCAGCAACCAATGGAATTCCATGGGTCTTGTGACTTTTTTGAACGAATAAGCACCGAAAAGCAGAAATCACTGCCCACTTATATCTTGAAAATGGTAAACAAGTGGTTGGGGCAGAATGGGACAGCAGCGTTATCCGCCAGACCAGGAAGATTTCATCCATGGCTTCGGAGACACAGTCACGCAGGTGAGAGAGTCTTCACAGTAACGGGAGACACAGTAACCCACCCTCTTCCCCACGGGTGTAGTTTTGTGGTTGCCATTGGCTAATTTTAGCTCATCCGCCTATTGATGGCATTTGCTCCATCAAAGGTTCCACTACCCATCTTGGCCTCCGAGTTGTGCCACAAACCAGTCCAACCGGATGGGTGTTTCATCTTCGGAGAAACGACTCATTGCTCGACATGGTCGTTGGCTCCCAATTGGAGCTCATCCACCCTTTGTCGAGTGTTGTTTTAGTCCTGGCATCACCATCCCCATTGGCAAGCCAATGAGGGGAGTCGGTTTACTTGCCGACAACACCAACCCAACCCTCAGCAGGTAGTACTGGGTTACATATTGCCAGTGGCAGAATCCAGAGACTTTAATTGATCCAAACAGCCTCAACCCCTGGGAGGCCTTATTAAGAATCCTCGTTGAATGGGAAAATGGTGGACTTCATCCTTCATCTTTTGACTGTGACATGTCGCAGGTGCGAGTTCTTCAAAAACCTGTTTTGTTCAAAAACCTAAATAACAAAGGGAAGAGAATAGACAATTTAAGGATAAGGTGTCGTCATCGTGCACCATCAGTCCGTCCGTCTGTCCGTAAACTATCTAGACTTCTCCGGCCAAACCGCTGGGCCGATATGGCTGAAATTTGGCAACAAGGGACCGCTCCTGACTGGTAATGGGGATTGCAAAGCACGTTCCGATCACGTGAATTAAAGTATGTCAAAATGGCGGACTTAGTAAATTCCTTCAATAATCTTCTTCTCCAGACCAACCAGACCATCAGGACATGATCCTAATGTTAAATTGCGGAGGCCATGCCGATCCACGTGACAGGAGGTGTGTCAAAATGGCCAACTTCGTCACTTTTTGGGAAAATCACATAAATTACTTGAGAAATCCTCTTCTCCAGACCCACCAGTCAGAATGCTACTAAATATGTGCTACAACATTATACCAGCCCAGGGTAGGGATGTTAAATTGTGGAGGCCTTGCCAATCACGTGAGTGTGTCAAAATGGCCGACTTAGGGACACCATGTTTTAACTTCCTCCATCCAAAACCTTGATCTTTTCTACCACCGTTAATACACCCCAAATCTACCTCTTTCAATCTCTGACTTCATTCTTAGTACTGTCCATTTGTTTTATGGTACCGTGTACCCATTCCCCACCCCCCCCCCCCCCCACCTCGGCCCTCTCCCTTCCACAGATCTACCGATGTCCCTGTACTCCACTGTTGTTGTGCTTGTGTGCTTCCCTCTTTACGCTCCCCCCCCCCCCCCACCCCCCACATCTTGTCTCCCGCTCCCTTTATTATATGTTTTATGTGTCCGTTTATGTTTTTTGTGTTTCATGTGTGAGCTCTTACACGAGCCTCGACTTTCTACATAAATACTCTTTTTTTGTGCAAAATCGCATAAATTCCTTCAAAAATCTTCTTCTCCAGAACTACCAGTCAGAATACTACCAAGTTTAGGCTACAACATTGGGCCAGGGCCCAGATAAGCTGCAGGTCCAGTGGTCCTATTTTTCCGAGTACAGTGCCATATATTGGTTGGTCACGTGTGTTATTCTGTCTGTCTGTTTGCATGTCAATTGCCGACAGGTCACAATTTTCAACCGATATTCACAATAACTTCACCAAATGGTGCAGTTGGTCACAAGCAAGAAGCCTATTGTTGTTTGAGGATAAAATATCAACATAGGCCAAAGGTCAACTTCGGTCAAATTTCTAAAATCCTCAATTTTCATCCAATTGATTTGAAATTTGAAGTGGATTTGCATATCCCGTCACTGAAATCAACCACCAATTATTTTTGAGGTCAACATTAGCCAAAGCTCAACGACCTAGGTGAAATATTTAAATCCTCAATTTTCATCTCATTCACTTGAAATTTGAACTGGATTTGCATATCCCGTCACCGAATTCAACCACCAATGATTTTTAAGGTCAAATTTGTTTCAGGGATTTTGCAAATATCGTGCTCTGCATGATGTCTTTCTTGTTTGTTTCGCTGTGAAAATGTTATCTCAAAAGGTTATGGATCGATTCGGACGAAACTTGGTGGACAGGTCGGGTGTGTGACAAGGACGAATCGATTCGATTTTGGTGAAGATTCGGATTCGGATCCGGCTAGTAGAATTTTTTAAGTGACTCTTCACCATTGAGTGATATGGCCAACCAGGTGGAGGTATGCTCTCTACTGAGTGCCGTTCTAGTTTATCCCTGTGTCTGTTTCATGAGTCCGTATGGAGACGTCTCAATTTAGGAATTTTAGTTACCAGTCAGTTCTGTCATCCTGGCATGAATTTGATTAAACCCATTATTCATTGAATTTTAATTTATCGTCTGTCTTGTTAAATTGTCGTGGGTTCGAGGACACCAAGTGAAACCCGTGCAGGTAAGCCTTGTGACCCTCCACCCTCGCGCGTGTAAAAGGCGCCGCCATAGTTTGGATACGCCTCAGGGTTAAAGCTCAATAATTGGTCATCCGTCACCCAGGATTGTTAATCCCGGTGAACGCGACATCTGGTTTCAGGAGTTTGGGATTCGAACCCGGCGGACACTCGGTGTCCTAGGGTTGCGAGTCGACACCGGCTGGGTGCAAATTGCGCTCAGGATTTGGACTCTAAATTTAATAATCGCCGATCTCTCTCTCGGAGGGAGGTTTGATTGTAATACCGGGGTGTCAAATTTTTTTTAGTCGATTGGTGTCGGGAAGAGTGCAAGACACTGCATCACAAAATTTAAATTGGTTTTCTTTCCTGAGGTTAAGTACGCACAAGCGAGAACCGCTGGCCAGCACGTAAGTGGAGTGAATGACATGGCCGAGCAGAGGGAGGGTCCCGAAGAGCACAGAAGCGAGCCGGGGGTAGAGTTTGATGAGGTAGTATTGGAACTTCCACCATCCCAAGCATCAGTCCACCCCCTCTCCTGTGAGGGAGCCGGGGACAATGCAACCCTCTTCTGGTGAAACTGACAAAATCTAGGCTCTCTGCTCACCTTCACTCTTTCATTCCTCTTTTCTCCAACCTCTGGAACAAACTCCCCCACTCCCTTCAATCCCTCTCCTCCCTCCAGGTCTTTAAAACAGCTGTTCACCACCATCTCTTATCTTCCTCCATCCAAAATCTTGATCTTTTCTACCCCTGTTAATTCACTCCAGATCCATTTTTCTGAAATACCGACTTCTAACTTGGAAGTCGTAGCAGTGTCCATGTGTTTTTTTTTTCCTCTCCCCCGCCCACACCCCCCCATTCCCACACCTCCTCCCCCCAAGCCCTCTACCTCCCACAGATCTCCCGATGTCCCTGCTCTCAAATGTTGTACTTGTGTGCTTCCCCCTCTCTCCCCATCTTGTCTCCCGCTCCCTTTATTTCGTCTTATGTGTCCGTTTGTTTTATGTTTTTGTTTTTTTTGTTATTAATGTTAGCTCTTACACGAGCCTCGATCTTGTATCCAATTTTTCTTAAAATAAATAAATAAATAAACTTACTATATACTTTAAAGTTAAGACTCACTTCCTCCTCATCCCGGTGTGTACCCCGGTTTAGAATAGGTACACCGTTTCCCTGCGCATCGTAAGAGGCGACTAAGGGTTGGCGTCAGGAAGGGCATCCGGCCATAAAAAACATTGCTTCAAAAAGGGAACCATGATTGTCGTGGGGCCCGCAAGGCTAACCCCCGTTCTAGTGGGGAAAATGGCCTTAAAACGATCATTCATTCATTCATATTCACTCACTTCCTCCTCAGTGCACCTTTTACAATATGACTTAACTCTATAGTTTATGCAAATACTGTAGCTATTAAAATAGGAATCTACATGACGTGATCACACTCTCCATACTATTCTTAATACAATCTATCTATGGACCCCCAGACCCCTTTTACGTAACAATATTGTCTAATGTCTAATGAAAGTGAGCAAATTTACTGCAGGTGTTTGCTGTTTTCCTCTCCATCTCGTTCTAATGCATGCCATTGCATTTCACCTCTTGGCGTTAGATTAACCACATGATGTAGGGTCAAAGTGACACAGCAAGCAGTTAATCGTCACTGTCATTTTCACTGCAAGTATTAATTATTTTGACGATCAGTTACATTTGGGTTTAATGTAGTTAAACCACCAATCTAAACACTTTGGCTGACTTAGTGGACTGTTTGCGCCCCCTTGTGAACAAACACAAAGGAAGCAGGTTGTAAAATGATTAAAAGTTCCGAAGAGAGCGGGATAATTGATATTAATGAAGATATCACACCAGCATCTGATGTTGATTCTGCCTGGGTATATTTTTGCAAAAGGCTGATCTTGTGGGGAGATTATGGTTGCAGTCCAGTAGTTTGCTTTCTCAATACAGAAGGCTAACCCTAATCAGGGTAATTTTATGTCAAAACTCTCTGTGTTTTGTCCAGGTCTTCACTCTCTGCAGACCTGGATAAAATCACAAACAGGTCAAACAAGTGGAACGTGTCTTTCAATCCTGACAAATCTCACACTCTTACGATGTCTCTCCGAAAAGACCGACTGGACAACCCTCCCATCCACTTTCTGAATAATCCTCTCCAAGAAATTCTGTCACTCAAGCTTTTGGGTCTCACTATCTGCCATGATCTTTCCTGGGAAAACCACATTTGAAATCTGGCCTCCAAAGCCAGTCACCGACTGGGCATCCTCCGTCGTGCGAAGTTCTTCCTTGGCACACCTGAGCTCCTCACCATATACAAGGCTTTCATCCGCACCTCAATGGAATACTGCTCTCCCCTCTGGGCTGGTGCTCCTGCATCACACCTAGCTCGGCTTCACGCTGTTGGAACCAAGGCTTTTAGAATCATTGGTATCTCCTGCGATGAAGCTGATTATGAGGGCCTTTCACTCACTCATTGCAGGCAGGTAGGTGGTCTTTCTATCTTCTACCGACTCCTCTCTGGCCTTGTTCCCCATTCTCTGTCTGTGCTATGTCCCCCAAATAGTCCGTGGGCTGAGTAGGGTTTACATGCACCCCCCCCCACAACTTAACTTCCCGGGTATGTCCATGTACCCCCCACCCTAGGGGTTAGGAAAAACCATGTTAACAGAAAAAAAACTCATTCCCAAGGTACCTCCCGCGCATCTTTTGATGTTACCCCACCTGTGTCAGTGATTTCCGAAAATTAGGGGTAGGCGAAATTCAAATGGCCATAACTTTTTACCTAGTCATCCTATGGTTGCATATGACCCCTCAAAATGTTTGTCCTGGGACACTCTTTACAATGATATGTGTTATATGCAAATGAGGTCACTAATGAGGTGACCAGAGGTCAAACTAGGAGGGAATGAGCTTTTTTTCTGTTAACATGGTTTTTCCTAACCCCTAGGGTGGGGGGTACATGGACATACCCGGGAAGTTAAGTTGTGGGGGGGGGGGGGGTGCATGTAAACCCTTCTCAGCCCACGGACTAAAATATTCCTCCAAAACGCACAAGATCCACCAGCAACCTTCTTCTGGTGAAACTGCCAAAATCAAGACTCAGTGCTCACCTTCACTCTTTCTTTCCTCTTTTCTTCCGCCTCTGGAACAAATTCCCACAATCTCTTCAATCTCACTCCGCCCTCCAGATCTTCAAAACAGCTGTTCACCTCCATCTCTCATTCGGATCTTTTCCCATCCGAAACCTTGATCTTTTCTACCCCTATTAATACACCCCATATTCACCTCCTTCAAATTCCGTTGTATTTCCTGAAAATCATTGTAGTGTCCATCCTGTTTATTCCGTGTACTCCGCCCCAGCCTACTCCATTCCACAGATGTCCCTGTTCTCCACGGATGTTGTGCTTCCTTCCCTCTCTCTCCCCCTCTTGTCTCCCACTCCCATTAGGATATATTCTATGTGCTAGCTCTTACACAAGCCTTGCCTTAGTATTCAAAAATAAAAAAAACAGCAACAAATACAGCCCCAACAATTGCAAAAAAGAAAAATACAAGATGAAATATCAGTAGATATACGAGTAAAATGACAACTGGGAGAAAGACAAAAGAGCAGGAAAATAGAAAAGAGAGTTGCACACATTGGGGATAAACAAAGAAGAATCACAGGAATGGCTCGGAATAGGTCAGCTCACCTGGGAAGGAGAACAAATCATTATTAATGCCCAAGACCAAGGACAGCACACCAATGGCTTCAAAAAGATGACAGGACTGAGTGAATGGGACAAGTGTAGGTTATGCAAGGTAGAAACAGAAAGCGCGAGTCGCCTCCTATCAGGATGTGAAACAAACTCATGTCAGAACAGCTGTTCACGCAAAGGCACAACAAGGTATGTGGAGTAATTCACTGGCATATCTGCAAAAATTTAAATATCCCAGTAACAGAAGACTCATGGAAACACGAACCATGGGCAATCATCGAAAATGAGGACGTCAAGCTCATGCATGACCTGATGATCCCATCCAGTGTGAACATAGAAAACAAAGCACTGTGTCCGGACATAGTACTCAGGAACAAAAAGCAAAAGACAGCATTGATGATTGAGATATCAGTACCCAGCGATTTTGGCATAAATAATGCAGAAATCAAGAGAATGACCACATACCAAGACCTCAAGAATGAAGTTAAAAGATCCTGGAGGCTGAAGAGCGCCAAAATTGTACCAGTGACAATTGGGGCAACTTGAATGATAAAGAAGAACTTCACACAGATCTTTAAAAAAACTTTCATGGGAACATTACCCCAAACGAACTGCAGTTGGAGGCGGTCCGAACCTCAGTGATGATCCTGAAAAGAGCCCTTGGAACAAAACTCTGAGAACAACAAAACTTCATAACTTAGCCCATGAATCCCAATCATTTACCGAAAAGGAGGTGGATACTTCGACTCCTCACAGGACTTCGTACCACCTTCTGAACCCCCAGTTATGGAGATAACAACCAACGACACCCCCACACAAACATACAGTCACACACACACATAAACACACCAACCTCCCCAACCCCCTCCCCCCCCCCCCCCCCCCCCACACACACACATGATGTTTGGTACACACACATGTTATATGTGACATGTTGTATACACGCAACTTGTGCGTGAAATATTGCGCATCATTCTTTCATTCATAAAGATCATTATGATCATAATGATCCATTGATTGATTCATTCATAATGATCACGGTGTGTACCCCGGTTTAGAATAGGTACACCGTATCCCTGCGCATCGTAAGAGGCGACTAAGGGTTGGCGTCAGGAAGAGCATCCGGCCATAAAAACATTGCCTCAAACAGGGAACCATGATTGTCATGGGGCCCGCAAGGCTAACCCCCGCTCTAGCGGGGAAACATGGCCTTAAAAACGATCATTCTTTCTATATATATTCTCATTGTTCATCACCAGGCCATCAGCACTTGGCCTTATCATTCTTACTCTCATTGTTGATTATCAAGCCTTCAGCACTGGGCTTTATCATTCTAACACTTTGTTGATTACCAGGCCATCATAACAGGGCTTTATCATTCTAACACTCATTGTTGATTACCAGGCCATCATAACAGGGCTTTGTCATTCCAACACTCATTGTTGATTACCAGGCCATCAGCACTGGGCTTGATCATTCCAACACTCATTGTTGATTACCAGGCCATCTTAACAGGGCTTTATCATTCTAACACTCATTGTTGATTACCAGGCCATCATAACAGGGCTTTGTCATTCGAACACTCATTGTTGATTATCAGGCCATCAGAACAGGGTTTTTATCATTCCAAACCTCATTGTTGATTACCAGGCCACCATAACAGGGCTTTGTCATTCGAACACTCATTGTTGATTACCAGGCCATCATAACAGGGCTTTATCATTCTAACACTCATTGTTGATTACCAGGCCATCATAATAGGGCTTTATCATTCTAACTCTCATTGTTGATTACCAGGCCATCATAATAGGGCTTTATCATTCTAACACTCATTGTTGATTACCAGGCCATCATAACAGGGCTTTATCATTCTAACACTCATTGTTGATTACCAGGCCATCATAACAGGGTTTTTATCATTCCAAACCTCATTGTTGATTACCAGGCCATCATAACAGGGCTTTGTCATTCCAACTCTAATTGTTGATTACCAGGCCATCAGAACAGGGCTTTATCATTCTCATTGTTGATTACCAGGCCATCATAACAGGGCTTTATCATTCTAACACTCATTGTTGATTATCAGGCCATCATAACAGGGCTTTATAATTCTAACTCTCATTATTGATTATCAGGACATCAGAACAGGGCTTTATCATTCTAACTCTCATTATTGATAATAAGGCCATCAGAACAGGGCTTTATCATTCTAACTCTCATTGTTGATTACCAGGCCATCAGAACAGGGCTTTATAATTCTAACTCTCATTATTGATTATCAGGCCATCAGAACAGGGCTTTATAATTCTAACTCTCATTATTGATTATCAGGCCATCAGAACAGGGCTTTATAATTCTAACTCTCATTATTGATTATCAGGCCATCAGAACAGGGCTTTTTCATTCTAACTCTCATTATTGATTATCAGGCCATCAGAACAGGGCTTTATCATTCGAACTCTCATTATTGATTATCAGGACATCAGAACAGGGCTTTATCATTCTAACTCTCATTATTGATTATCAGGACATCAGAACAGGGCTTTATCATTCTAACTCTCATTATTGATTATCAGGCTATCAGAACAGGGCTTTATCATTCTAACTCTCATTGTTGATTATCAGGACATCAGAACAGGGCTTTATCATTCTAACTCTCATTATTGATTAATCAGGCTATCAGAACAGGGCTTTGTCATTCTCTCATTATTGATTAAAAGGCCATCAGAACAGGGCTTTATCATTCTAACTCTCATTATTGATAATTATCAGGCCATCAGAACAGGGCTTTATCATTATAACTCTCATTATTGATTATCAGGCCATCAGAACAGGGCTTTATCATTCTAACTCTCGTTATTGATAATTATCAGGCCATCAGAACAGGGCTTTATCATTCTAACTCTCATTATTGATTATCAGGCCACCAGAACAGGGCTTTATCATTCTAACTCTCATTATTGATTATAAGGCCATCAGAACAGGGCTTTATCATTATAACTCTCATTATTGATAATTATCAGGCCATCAGAACAGGGCTTTATCATTATAACTCTCATTATTGATTATAAGGCCATCAGAACAGGGCTATATCATTCTAACTCTTTGATCATCAGGCCATGGTAATGCAGCAATGGAATGACCAGGAAAAGACGAGGAAATAGGGGGGAGGAAGCAGTCAGTCATCTGCAAGAACAGGATTGGGTTAGGTGGAGTTAAAGGGGTAAAAAAAAAACAAGACCGAAAGTCCAACAGCGGCGAAGCCGGGCTTGTTTGATACTTTAGTTGAAGAGGATAGTATGACCTGGGTGGAGATACCAGTTAGCAAATAATGTAAGTATTAAATTATTTTGAAGTACTCCAAGTCTCTAAGCTGTCTGTCACCATGGAAGTGAAGAGATTGCATTGAGACACCATATGGTTTATTCTCTATGTTGGTCAGTTAGTCAACACTATCAAAGTGACCTCAGCGCCATCCCGACACACACCACTGTGTGTGTTACGGAATGAGATGTTTTACGGCAGGAGTGCAAATCCTGCCACCAACCTCCTTGAGAGAGGACCCAGCGAGTTGGTACTCATTTTGCCGACCTAGGAAGGATGACAGGCTGATTCAACCCCACATGGTGTTAATTCAACAGCTGACCGGGATTCCAGCTCAGGAATCCCAGAAACCAGAAAACATAGGATTAGCATATTTAATTAAGTTTCGAGGTTGACTCGAAGCCGAGATAGCGCAAAATATGTATTTAATGGCGGCCATTTTGAAAATCCAAAATGGCGGCCATGCAGGTGTCTGTGCAAATGCCAACATTGATTTTCGGATTCTCCATGCTCTGATGATTCCAAAAATGTACAGGTTTGCTAATCTCCCAAAATTTTGAACGAAATTATATTTGATAACATAGTGAACCTGACTATCAGGTGGTAAAACTGAATAGTTGTTTTATGATGTCCATTTCACATATATAATCTTTTCCAGGATGGGTTTTTGTGATTTCAGAACACTTACATATTCATGGCAACCTTCTTGCAGACAAAGAAGGCCATTTGGCCACCATGCCTATGCTTAATCCACACCTAACTGACTAAATCTATCAGTTTTCACTTCTATCGCACAAACCCCATTATTATCATACATCTAATCGTAGTATTGTCCGAGAAAATGTGCTTGAGTAGAATAAAGACAACACAAAGCATCGACCATTATTAATGTATTCAAAATTAAAAACAAAGCCATATTCACTGAGGTTTCAGGTCTTAAGAGAAGAAAACAAAATCGAGATTTCAAAAATACAGTGGATGAAATTTCTCGTGTGGAACCCACACTAAACACAGCCCATGTTATCAGCACCACTCACCCAAATGGTATCTACCGAGTGGTTCACATGGTCTTGACGTGAGTCGTTACCAGTGCGTCCGTAACTGGAGGCGGAAGATGGTCGGAGAGCCCGCCAGGCTCCTCACGCCCCGCACAGAGGCGATGCAGAGCACGATGGACGGCGAGATGCGGTGGCACGCACAAAGTGTTCCCATCAAGGATGGGTGCCGAGATGGACATAAACCGTACTGCACAAATTGAGGAACTGTTTGCTAACATTTTCTGGCCCATTGAGAACTTACAGGTTCCAAAAGTGACATCGTAATTGCTTACATCTTCAAGAGTCCTGGTGAAAAAGAAAAATAAAGAAAAAAAAAAGGCACACAATCCAGCAAACACTGCACATGCTATGTACGTAAGCACACAGAGATCGGTGAACCTGTTTTACATTACCAATGTATCAAAAAGGGATGCGACAACAAACCCAAAACAAGCAGGGGTTCACATCCAGCGACTCGTATAAAAAACAGTCAAACCTAGCAGCAATATACATTCCTGATTTTGTACAAACGTAGCCGAAATCAGACAGTGTTTGAATGCGCAAAGTAGTCTGTACATAAATAATTGTTCTGTCTGCTCGTAAGGTGAGGAAGCGGTTTCCAGTGCAAGCAGGATGTCGGGTTCACTGGAAAGTGCGATCTGTACGAGGAGAAAAACAAAAGTGCAGACTCAGCAAACGATGGAAGACACCTTATTAGGGCTCACCATGTGAGCAACATGAATGGGCCATTTCCATTACAATTCGACTGGCTGGGTTGCGTTTGCTGGGCAGATTTTGTATATTTAATTGTTTGTTTTTTTTAATCCAATCAAAGATCAAGAAAACTGGCAAACCACACACCAAGACGCATGAATGGAGGGAGCCATTCTTTCTACATAATCCTCAGTGTTGAGGAATCAGCCCAGAGTTTGCACAACCAATGGCAAACAAGAGAGTTTGCCGAACACGGGACGATTGCACTTTGTAATAACTTAATGTTTTGTCAAAAGTTATTTTACCATTTAACAAGGAAGCAAGATGAAGGTGCCAAAAACATGTAAACGAACAATGTCTTCATGTGGGTTTACATAGCTCTGCAAGTTTCTCTTCAGAAGGCTGCGCAGTTCAAGGTAAGTTGCAGTGGATCGCAGGAAATGACATACCGCCACGTTGCACAACAAACCCAGGAGCCAAAGAGGGCTTAACAGCACAAAGCTATCACAAGGACCTTCATATAAAAGATTAACAATCGGCTGTTACTGCCTGGTAAATACATGTGAAGTTAACGTGAGATATTCCCATTTTTCATCAAGTCTGTCAACATCTCCGAATTGACGACCACACGCACGACTGAAGGGAGAATGGAAGGTCATGCCACACACAAAACCCGGAGAGGTGGCATGGTTAGACGAGCGTTAACAAAGCAAAGGACCATACCTTGTGATTGTAAGGTTTTTCTTTGTCTTTGCTATTTAATTATTTTGGCAAGTCAAGATCTTTTCAATTTGAAAAGCACGCAAGGAAGCACCGTGCACAACACAGGACATTTTGCTGCTGCTGTTGATCTTGGTAGTGCCTTTTGCTCATTAACTTATGCCTCCTCACCCATCTTCGTTCGCCTCACTCTTAATTCGTAGAGGGCAGGGATAACCCCTCTGGACGTACAAGTTCACCATGGAATCACAGTTCCCATTTCAGAAGAGTTCGTTGGAAAGCTCTCGAATGATTAGTCTGGAGGGATTACAATTCCTTCTTCGTCGTCAAAGTCTCCAAGAATGTCGCGTTCAACGTACGGGTTCAGGGCAGTGGGTGGTGGTGGTTTCCAGGGAGTCTCGGTGAGACAAGAGGGGTACAGTTTTGCCACGGTGCACTTGAAATCGCGCCCAAGGTCCCAGAGAACCCGCTCGTGGATCTGCTGCAACAACTCCCAGCGGTCAGCGGTGGAGTCGTAGCGGTAAATTGCATAGCGTGGGCGCTCCGCCAGGTGGCTCTCTCGCAGAAACACGCATAACGAGCTGAGGAGCACGAACGCACGAACGCATGGGTCCGAGAAGCGGCGAGCAGGAATACTGGCTCGCTCCTCCCATATATCCGTGTCCAAGTTGTACGCCTCCACCATTATGGACGAACCGTCGAGCGTGCCCGATGGCATTCGAAGGGATCCGCAGTGGCCGCTGCTGATGTGGAGTCCACCGATGTAGTATATGTGTTGCAGAAGGGAGACGGCAGAAGCAAAGCAGCGGCTTGAACGCCGTGGAGCAACTTCAAGCCACGAGTCAGCAGCAGGGTCATATGAGAAGGTGCAATCATGGGCCATGGCATAGATGCGCCCACGGGCCTCCACGGTGGCACACCACTGCCAGCCGAAGGGAGCCGAGGCTACGGTCGTCCACTCATCTCGCCGCACGTCGTAACGCTCCACCGAGCGCCGATGGGACTCCAAGTCATTCATGTCACCTCCGATTGCATACAGCTGTGGGAAAGCAGGATTTAAATGAAGTCAATAAGCCTGATATAGATATTTGAAAGAGATGATAAAATTATGAACAAGAGTTGTTAAAGGAGCATACAATGAAATCAGAGAGGTAGATGGTAAACAAACCAGAGTCAATGCGTGAAGTAAGGGAAAGCCAAAACCAAAAACAAAAGGTGCACAACTGTTACTTAAAGAAAAGAAGGGGGAGATGGAAGAAAAAAAAAATAAGGAAGTTGGACAAGGACAGGATAAGCATTATTTGAGACCGAAAAAGTTAAAGGTTTTAAAAAAAAAGGTGGGGGAAGTGAGACCGAGTTGGATGCAGGTAGTTTGAGTAACAATGCAGAATCACAGTCAAAGTCGGAAGCATTTCAAGAGAAAGGAAGGAAACTGCGATGTGTTTGGATTAGGAAGCAGGTTTGCAGGAAGCACGGAGTGATGGATGACAGGGAAGGTAAACAACATCCGTTCGAAAACAAGATGGAATACTGGGGGTCGTTATTGAGTCAATAAAATAAGTACAGCATATACAGTGCATTCAGAAAGTATTCAGACCCCTTCACTTTTTTCACATTTTGTTATGTTGCAGCCTTATGCTGAAATCGATTAAATTCATTTTTTCCCTCATCAATCTACACTCAATACCCCATAATGACAAAGAGGAAACAGGATTTTAGAAAGTTTTGCAAATTTATTAGAAAGAAAAAACTGAAATATCACATTGACATAAGTATTCATACCCTTTGCTATGACACTTGAAATTTAGCTCAGGTGCCCGCTTGGAGTTTGCAAAAAAGCACATGTAGGACTCTCAGACTGTGAAAAACAAGATTCTGTGGGCTTTCATGTGTCTTTCACTGAGGAGAGGCTTCCGTTCTGCCACTCTGCCATGAAGCCCAGATCGGTGGAGTGTTTCAGTGATGGTTGTCCTTCTGGAAGTTTCTCACATCTCCACACAGGATCTCTGGAGCTCAGCCAGAGTGACCATCGGGTTCTTGGTCACCTCTATTACCAAGACCCTTCTTCCCCGATTGCTCAGTTTGGCCGGGCGGCTCCAGCTCGAGGAAGAGTCCTGGTTGTTCCAAACTTCTTCCATTTAAGAATTATGGAGGCCACTGTGCTCTTGGGAACCTTCAATGCAGCAGAGAATTTTTTTTGTAGGCTTCCCCAGATCTGTGCCTCGACACAATCCTGTCTCTGAGCTCTGCAGGCAGTTCCTTCGACCTCATGGCTTGGTTTTTGCTCTGATATGCATTGTCAGCTGTGAGACCTTATATAGACAGGTGTGTGCCTTTCCAAATCATGTCCAATCAATTGAATTTACCACAGGTGGACGTCAATCAAGGTGTAGAAACATGTCAAAGATGATCAAGAGAAATGGGAGGCACCTGAGCTAAATTTCAAGCGTCATAGCGAAGGGTCTGAATACTTATGTCAATGTGATATTTCCGTTTTTTCTTTCTAATAAATTTGCAAAACTTTCTAAAATCCTGTTTCCTCTTTGTCATTATGGGGTATTGAGTGTAGATTGATGAGGGGAAAAAATGAATTTAAACGATTTCAGCACAAGGCTGCAACATAACAAAATGTGAAAAAAGTGAAGGTCTGAATACTTTCTGAATGAACTGTAAATTGGAGCCACGTTTGCAAAGAGAAGTTGAAAAAAAATGCAACCGGTTAGGAAAGGTCATGGGGGTGAAAAACAAGAAACAAACTGCACCTGGGATCGACACGATGGGCAGTAGAAAGAAAATAATTCAGAGACAACTAATAATATTATTGTACAACCCAGTTACGATGAATGATCAATTCATTATGAATAACAGCTTGCTACATAACGAGCTAGGCATCGAGATGAAGTCACCTGTCCACAGCAATGCACGAGGGAAGGTTGGATGCGCGTCTGCACCATTCCTGCTCTGGCCACCCACGTATTCTGTTGTGCATCTAACCAGTACAGCGACGTTACGGCACTGCGCAGGCCGAGCGGAGACAGCGACACGCGGCCAGCAGGGTTGCGTGTAGGTGTGGTTCCACCTGCGACGTAGACATCATTATCCGGCGTCACCAGAACACCCAGTTTGCGCAGCCCGGCCGGCAGTCCACTAAGCTTGTAAACCTTGCCCGCTTGTGGACTGTAGCAGATGGACACCTGAGAAGCGAGTGCCACCGGCCCCGGTGTGTCCTCTCCCGACGGCACCTCCATGAATACCAGCATCTCCTCCTTGGTCATTCCAAGGCGGGGCTTGAAAAATCGTGGCATGGATTTGTACAATCCTTGTACCACGACCGATTTGTCATTGGGTGGTAAACCCTGGAACCACGCTCGCTGCGTGACCTGCAGAGGGGAAAGAGGGAGAGTTACACCAAGTGTACGCGAAGAAACTGGAAACATTTCAATACAAAAAAACAAAAAAAAAACACCTTTAGAGGCCATTTTTCCCCGCAAGCGGGGGTTGGCCTTTTTCAGGGACCGTGGTTGTTGTTGTTTTTTTGGTCCCCTTTTTGAAGCAATGTTTTACGGCCGGATGCCCTTCCTGCCGCCAACCCTTTTTGTCGCCTTTTTACGACAAACAGGGCATTACCAGTGAACTGGTACTCAATTTGCCGACCTCGGAAGGATGACAGGCTGAGTCAACCCCCCTGGCGTTAATTCAGCGATCGACCGGGATTCGAACCCAGGATCCTAGGATCCTAAGCTGGCACCCTAGCCGCTAGCCCAACACCAGGGTTAGGATGGTTCGAATTTGGTTTGGAGTTTCAAAAAAATGATCAACACTCAGAACGGTCCTTTTTATTATCAAACAAGTACAAAACGTTTTAATTAAAACAAAAGCCGCGTCGATGTTACACAATGCCTAGATGCAGCTGTGCCTATAACGTCGAGGCTATAGGCACAGGACATTCCTATTGATTCGATTACTTGATGTTATTTTTGTGCAAAGTGAAAATATATCTCGGCAATTTCCCGTGTGTGGTGACGAATTTTTAATATATCTCGGCATTTTCCCGTCTGTTATTTCAGGCGGTGTATGACTGACCATGCCGCGATTTAAAAAATATATATCTCGGCAATTTCCCATATGTGGCGACACGTGAACGAAGCTATGCTCCTCTCTCCACATTATTGTGACGACGTATAAATTAAATATTTCATCGTGACGATTGTCATCAAATGGACGAATTTTTAATATATCTCGGCATTTTCCCGTCTGTTATTTCAGGCGGTGTATGACTGACCATGCCGCGATTTAAAAAATATATATCTCGGCAATTTCCCATATGTGGCGACACGTGAACGAAGCTATGCTCCTCTCTCCACATTATTGTGACGACGTATAAATTAAATATATCATCGTGACGATTGTCATCAAATGGACGAATTTTTAATATATCTCGGCATTTTCCCGTCTGTTATTTCGGGCGGTGTATGACTGACCATGCCGCGATTTAAAAAAAAAAAATCTCAATGGACTTGAAGTTACAGGCCTTTGAGAATTCATTTCGTTCTATAAAGGGCAAATTTCATCGGATTTTCTTCCCGTTTTTTTTCAACCGAGTCTAAAACTATGTTAGCGACTGTGAAAAATGAAATGATATATCGAATTTGATTTGAAATAAAACTGTGTGAGAGAGGAAGACACCACGGGCCTACAAAACAGGCCTCAAAGCTATGGTGGATATTTGTTCAAAGCTATTATTCAAAGTTCAAAGCTATTTGTTCAAAGCAAAGGTGGATATCAAAGCTATGGTGGATATGCGAGTTAATAAAATGGTGGATATTTGTTTATATGAAGCCTCTCCCAGAATGGGTGGAGCTATGGTTCCCAGAATGGGTGGAGCTTTGAGGTTTTGTCTTCTCTGCAAGAACAAGAAGAAGAACAAGAAGAACAACAACAACAGCAGAGGGCACTCTATGACCAGCGTCTGCGACGCGGCTAAAAATAGCAGAGTAATGCATGGAGAACTTTTGAGGGAATTTTTCTCCATAGTGTTTGTAACCAACATCCATAATCATGGCTTTCCTGTTTGAACAAGTACATTAGAACGTAGTATTGGAATACTTTGAAGAGTACGTGTTTGAAAGTTCATGAGATGTGTTCTAATGATGGACAAATCAGACATTATGACAATAACATGTCATAAAAGATCCATTTTGCATACTCATTGGGACTCACAGATACTTATAGACATGCAATATGTTAGCGAAGTGCAACTTGCTGTCATTTGATTAAGCACGTCACCAAAGTGGCCGGTAGGCCATGCTAGTTTGATAGAATTGACATCTGTAGCGATTATTATTCTTTTACCAAAAAGTATTCTTAAAGTCAATATATAAATAAATAAATAACTACATGGTATTCATAGAATACTCACCCTGCGCAGCCAACTTACTGTGAGCCAACTCTTCTGTTGTTGAAGGGTTTTTTCCTTTGATCAAATATGGATGCCAGACCACGTGAGCGATTTCCTCATAAATTTATATTCTCTAATATAATTGTTGTGTAGATTACGCTCAATAAATTTCAAACTGATCAGACCAAGCGTTGTCCCTGTCGAACTATGATGTCATAATTAAGGTACCAATGAAGTAACCATTACAACACTAATTCCCCATGCAGAGTTCCTTACAATGGGCCACGTTTTAAAAAATTTCCATTTTCCATGGAGCTGTTTCGGAGATATAGAGGTGCGAAGTTTTTCCAAGAAGGCGCCCATAACCACGTGACCTATGACGTCATAATTATCACTAACATTGTACAGGCAAGAGGCTCCTATGGTGAAAATTTAAGGTCAAACGGACCAATAATTGCAGAGAATTTTTTTTTATACTGATCAAATCAAGCGTTATACTTGTCGAATTATAAGGTCATAATTAAGGTACCAATGACATCATTAACATATCTTGTTCCCCATGGGGAGTACTTGACAATGCACCATGCTTAATTTTTTCCCATGGAGCGGTTTCGGAGATACAGGTGTAACATTTTTCCAAGATGGTGTCTGTACCACGTGATCTATGACGTCATAATTATGAATAAAAAATTATACAGGTGGAGACGCACTTACGGTAAAACGTTGCGTCAATCGGACCAACAGTTGCGAAAGAATGAATTTTTAAAATGCAGACACGCACGCCATACGTACGCATGCCACACATACGTACAGTCACGTGAAAAAGTAAGTACACCAACCACATGTAAAGTTTTGACTTTTTCAACATATCTCAACATACAGCTATTTGATCTTCATTTCAACAATATTGATAGATAAAGGTGATATAATATAACAAATATCATGAAACATTTACATTTTGTAGTCCATTGTATAATTTAAATAAACATAAATGCAAATTTCGCATGTGGAAAAAGTAAGTACACCCCTACATTTATCACCACTTCAAATACCTAAAATTAGAATCAGGTGCACCAGCTCAGGTGCAAATGATTAGAACATCGTTAGAGAGGATCTTGGAGGAACCTGTCTTATTTAAACCTCAGACATTTAGTTTGGTTTGCTCTTTGTTGTTGAAGTGTGCGGCGTCACCATGCCTAGATCAAAAGAGCTCTCTGAGGCCTTCTGAAAGAAGGTTATAGATGCCTACGAGTCTGGGAAGGGATTTAAAAAGATCTGCAAACAATTGGAAATCAATCATTCGACTGTCCGGAAGATCATCTACAAGTGGAGAAGATTCCAAACAACTGCCAACTTGTTCAGGCCAGGCCGCCCCAGCAAGTTCAGCCGGAGAGCAGACCGCAAGATGCTGAAAGAAGTCTCGAAGAACCCCAGAATGTCATCACGGGACCTACAGGTAGCTCTTGCCACGGTTGATGTCAAAGTGCACGAGTCTACCATTAGAAAGAGGCTGCACAAATTTGATCTACATGGGAGGTGTGCCAGGAGGAAACCTTTGCTGTCCAGAAAGAACATCAGGACAAGACTAAAGTTTGCCAATGAACACCTAGGCAAAGACCAGCACTTCAGAAACAATGTGCTCTGGACAGATGAGTCAAAGGTAGAGCTATTTGGCCACAGTACCAGAAGACATGTTTGGCAAAAACCAAAGACAGCATTTGACCACAAGAACCTGATACCAACTGCAAAGCATGGTGGTGGAAATATTATGGTTTGGGGCAGCTTTGCTGCATCAGGGCCTGGACAGCTCACCATCTTAGAATCCACGATGAATTCTTCATTGTAGCAGAGGGTGCTTGAGAATAATGTGAGGCCATCTGTCGGAGAGTTGAAGCTCAACCGAAGGTGGACTCTGCAACATGACAATGACCCTAAACATACCAGTAAATCCACCAAGGAATGGCTGAAAAGAAAGAAATGGAGGGTTCTGGAATGGCCAAGTCAAAGCCCGGATCTAAATCCCATTGAGATGTTGTGGGGGGATTTGAAACGAGCTGTGCATGCAAGAAACCCCTCAAACATCGCACAGCTGAAATAATTCTGCATGGAGGAGTGGGCAATAATTTCTCCCAGTCGATGTCAGAGACTGGTAGACAGTTATAAGAAATGCCTACTTGAGGTTGTCTCTGCCAAAGGGGGCAATACCACCTATTAGAGCCAAGGGTGTACTTACTTTTTCCACATGCGAAATTTGCATTTATGTTTATTTAAATTATACAATGGACTACAAAATGTAAATGTTTCATGATATTTGTTATATTGTATCACCTTTATCTATCAATATTGTTGAAATGAAGATCAAATAGTTGTATGTTGAAATATGTTGAAAAAGTCAAAACATTACATGGGGTGTACTACTGTACTTACTTTTTCACGTGACTGTACACACCCGAATGCCTAACCCTGCTTTTCGATTCGTGAGCGCAGGGTAACTAGAGAATTGAGAGAATACCTTACCCTATGCATTCTTGAGAAAAGGATGTGGGAAGGGACTTCAACTCTTGCTTTGAATTTTCCAGCACAATCTGTATTTCCTGGGAGCTGACATTTTGTCTGAATCTCAATATTCCCCAACACTGAGAGCGCGACTGCACATTTTATTGGTAGAGATGGCATAATATTTTGTCAAAGTACTGCAAACTGAGGGTTTTTGGAAGTAATAACAAGGTGATTTGTATTTCAGTGTTCAAGTATATAATTCAACTGAAATAAAATAAAGGTTTTAAATTCTGTGGAAAAAACCCCGCTTTTTTTGGAAGTTTTCTGCCGTTGATGCAGCGTCTTTTACACCACCTCATTTAACAAGCTATATTAGTTTTTTATTAATGTCATTTTTGTCCTTTGCAAAGTCCTTAAAAACAGTACGTTTTCTGTTTGGAATAATTTTCAATTTCGTTTGCGTGCCAGACAGATATACAGCGTAAAATAATTATCTCACCCCTCTGTGCGCATGTATGATCACAACGAATTCAGAGCCACGGTACTGTTAAACTACAAGTTTGTTTACCGATTTAAGTTCCGATTCGTGTTCAAAATAAAACATTCAATTGAAATCAAGTTGTTCCTGAATCATAAACTGACAGACAGACAAGACACGACAGACACACAAAGTGAACCAATTTCCTAACCTCGCGTTTCACATTGTATGCATGGGATAATGAAGGGGAGAGGAATTTAACCCATTCAGGCTGTGGAAGTAGAAACTACCACTAGACCATGCTATTGTGGGAATAATTGAATGTCTCCAAATCCAAAATATGCAACAAAGTGTGAACATGGTGCGACAGGGAGATTAGGGAAACCATCCCGATTAATATTGCTGACGAAGAGTTGGATGTCTCAGGAATAAGTGCACTAACCTCTGAGAGCGCATCGATACGTATATGTCCCAGAACTGCTGACAGATATTGAGAGCGAGAGCTCGGACTGTACTCGAGCCAGAGCATGGCAGCCTCCCGCACAGTCTCCTCCTTTTCCACGTTGAGGTTGTCGCTGCCCAATACCTCCATTAGCAACTGTGGCTGGAGCTGCAGAAACTGCTCTTGGCGGCAGAGCGCCGGAAAGCGATGCTCCACCATACGTCGTGCAACCTGCTTCAGCTCCAAGCAGGAGTATGTGTCGGCAAATGCCAGAAGATGCAAACAGCTTTCGGCGCTCACTTTTTTCAGCAAATATGCACAGCACTGTTGTACCACCTCTTCAACCTGAAAGGTGAACGGTAAAGACTGTCAATATCCAGAACAAATGCCATCATTCACTTTTTTGTTCAAATGCATAAAGCTGACATATATGATATGCAAGGTCCTCCAGCATAATTTGCAAAGACAATCACGTTACATCATAAAAACCACGTTAAATCTTCAACAAAAAAGATTATACAGTCATTTTAGGTAATCTCATCTCGATTCTTGAAGAGATGTACTTATAAAATGGGTCGTGATGTCTGGATGTCTGTCCGTCCGTCCATTAACTTTTTGATATTTTTGCTACTCCCTTATCCCCTGGCTGATTGTTCTGAAACTTGACACATGAATACAAGACAGTAGCCCACAAAATTGCTCAAGCTTCGATTTTTCCATTTCAGATCATCAGGCTCTCAGCTCCCAGGAGGGGGTGGGGGTTACCCCCTGAAATTTTGGATCCGTCCTCGTCCCTTATTTACCAAGTGGCTGCTCTGAAACCTGATACAGCCATTCAACTCGATTGCCTGCAGGATCGCTTGGTCTTGATTTTTCAATTTTGTATTTTTCTAATTTTGATAACGGGAGCTCCTGGGGGTGGGGGGGGGGGCGAGGTGAAGGGGGTATAGCCCCTGAAACTTTGAATCCGTACTTATCCTTTATTTATCAACCGATTGCTCTGGAACCCGATTCAGCCCTTTTACTCGATGGTCCGCAGGATTGCCTGGTCTCAGATGTTTTGATTTCCTATCAGGAGGGCTCACAGGGGTTCCCCCCAAATCAGCAGTGGTCTGAGCGAGGCCTGGGCAATAATGGAAAAACCTATATCACGATAATGGACCTCATTATCACGATTATAGCGATATTATGATCATATAGAAAAGAAGAAACAGACATTAAATGTCATTGCTCCTGCTGTGGTTTTAGTAATTTTGCTGTACAGAGTTAAAGGCCATCATTCAGCCATCTTTGGCCGAATTACAAAACAAAATCTTCTGCATATGTATACTCGTGTATCGTATTTGTGCCAAGTTTGAAGAAAATCTGACCATGCATGTATAGGCCATGAGCAGGTCAGAGCTTTCATTCAGTTTAATTCCGTTAAAAGGGTGCAACTTATCTTCGCTTGAATAAATTTCAGAAACATATTTTTTCATCAATATAAAAAGTTTGCATCATGAATTTTGTCCAACACTAAGTATTTGCCATTAATAATTAGCACTATTTTCTTATAGCGTATCCGCTTGCGGGACAGTGAGTTGGTCGCGCTGTGTTGACGCGCGGCGCACGGTACTGACGCCCAGCCAATCAGCCAGTATTCTCACAAAAAACACTATATTTATCCAGCAATGGCGTCCTCCATGGAAAGGGTGAATTGCGACCATGTCTGTAGAAAAGGTGTCAAAAATCGGAACAACTGTGTGTCATGCACATATCATCTGTCAAGAAACGAGACATTTGTACCTTCACACAGATTCGATGGGGGAAAGTATCGTGAATATATAATATAATCGGATGGATGACGTGTGCGTGTGTGTGTGTGTGTGTGTGTGTGTGTGTGTGTGTACTACTCACAATAAGTTAGGGATATTGTGGGAGTGAGTTTATTTTTTTTATAGGGGTTAGGGTTATGGTATTGAAATCGAGAATGCTGTGTTTTTTCACACTCATTAATAACCATAGAATTAGGACCAACAACCTTTTTCAACATAATTAATACACAAAATCAACCATAATGAAGAACGTGCCAATATCCCGAACTTATTGTGAGTAGTGTATGTGTGTGTGTATATGTATGTGTGTGTGTATATATTGTTATGTTTGTAGGGGTTAGGCAGCGAATACCTTCATGCAGGTAGAATTGCATAGGTAGTGTGCTCCGACTGCAGTGAAGAAGAAGAAACCCCATGTAATAGGTAGGAAATTTGTGTAGACCGTATGTCGTAGAAGAGCGTGTCTTCGTTCCCATCACGAGGGGTGGGGCACGTTAGTTAGCAAGGGATTATGGGTAATTAATCCTCTGTATGTAATGGCCTCTGTTCCTCATGACACCAGCAGCACACACACCGAGACAGAAATCGCCCATTAACCACACTAAATAAAAACCAACCGGAAGCAGGACATTGAGCACCACCGCGGATAACATCGACCTGGTGAGCAGACAGGCACAGAAGGTCCGTGAGGCCACGCCTCAAAGAGCAGTTATTGGTCCGGGTTTTGATTGGCGCAAGGACTGGTAAGATGGAACTCGCTGATAGGAGTGGACACGGAGAAGTCGTGGGATGACATCAGAGCCCCGCATACAAAACAAATAAAATGGCGGACATTTTGTCTCTCGGGTTGTGGATCTGGTGGTGAACGGTCATGTCCTGACATAGCTCTTTTTCTTTCATTCTCGAGTCCTGGCTATTGACAACGAACGGTCGAGGCTCTGGACTTCCTTGCATCGTCTGGCTGTGGTGTTGGTGAACGAGGTCGTGTGGACAGGCACGGATGGAAGAGCGAGCTGTACATCAAGGCCGGCAATGAGCGCGTCTTCGCGCACAAGGACGTAAAGGCCTCAGATGATCTTTGACGATTCCTGACGAGATTCAAGAGCAGCTTAGAGCTAAGTGCCCACAAAATAACACATTTATTTTCCAGTTTTTTTTTTTTCCTTGTGTTGTAATCAAGTCTGTCTGGGGGCGCTCCAATTAGGAATTTAGTGTTGCCGTGTTTTATTTTGTTACCGGCATTTTCTGAAATGAAGCCGGTATTTTTGTACATTTAAATTCTGTGTCGGGTTTGAGTTAATTTATCCAGGTGCAAAGAGGTCGGGTGGAAGCCGTCCAGGTAAGTTTGTCATCCTCCTTTCCCTCACATGTTAAGAATAGTCATTTTTGAATTGAAAGCCTCTGAGTTAAAGCTCGTTTGGTCATCTGTGTCGCCCTGCGGTGTTCACCACAGGGTAGTCACACGACAATATGTGTATATATTATATATATATATATATATATATATATATATATATATATATATATATATATATATATATATATATATATATTGTTGTGGATTTGAGAAATTGTTGTGTAAATTGTTGTGTAAATATCACCCTCTGTAAAATGTAATGAATTGTTGTAAATACCTCCAAGTGTAAAAGATCAAAGGGCGTCCTCCTAGTTATTTCATATACCACACGTAGCCAATCATATATCCTTCTTTTACAGTTATCTCCTTATTCTATGGAGGTTAAGGCTCTGTTCCCACTAGTTGACATTCTCCATTGCACCACATGAAATAAGGTAGATCCCCTTTCATTCCCAAAGCCCCATTCCCAAAGCCTCGATTGCCAACTGCATTCGCCGCCATTGCCATGTGCTCCGGCTCGGAGAAGAAAGGCGTGTCTCCACCTCGTCATAGAAAGGAGGAGTGAGTCGGCCCCGCTCAACCAACCCAGCCAAAGGGGTTTGGCTTGAGCGGGCGGAGAAAGAACGATCGGGGAGGTTCAAAAAGGTTAGAGGGAGGGGCATATATAACCCGCACCACGAGGCCCCCACCTGAGACGAGCTTCAGAGAGAGACGGGAGACGCGTCCTGAGATGAGCCAGAGAAGCAGCAGATGAGCATCAGCCTTGAAATCCACCACCACCAGCTTGGAGCCACGCAGCTTTGACTCCACCAGGGTGCCCGTATCGCGGCAGCCCGCACGACCGCAGCTAGGGCATTGATGGCGGCTGCTGAACATGCCGATCGAGGAAGGGCGGCGGCTGCTGACGCCCGGGCCGTCCGTGTTCCGGTTCGAGCAGAGCGTTTCTCTCCTTCCAGTCCTTCCATTCCTGCCTGCAATTTCCCCATTCGTGTGAGTTTGCTCGTAGTCTGTTTTGTGTGTCTTGTCCTGGGGTATTAATTAAGATTGCAGAGGTAAGCTAAGGTGCACTGTGTCCGCTTCTTCTTCTTCTTCTTCTTCTTCTTCTTCTGTTTTTACTTTATTATCCTTCCTTCTCCTTGGTTCCTTTCATTGTGTAAATAATAGTATAAATATAGTAGCATTTCCAACCCTTTTGCCTTCGTCTTCATCTTCTTCACATCCTTGTCGTTTTGGTGATTTCCCAATTGAATATCGGTGGCACGATTTGGCCAACGTTTAAGGAATCGGGTCTAGTCTTGGTAAACGGCTCACGCCGCAGTTCGCTTCGCTCGGCGCAACATCCATTACGCTGCGGCCGTGAGCAGGGGGTGTTCCTTCGCGTACCGGGAAGCGCTGGTATTTAGGTCATAGGACTTGTGGGCCTAAAATCCTACCCAGCGCCGACCGGGTGTGGCGTCATACCCCCGGGACCACGTCGGTCAGTAACAGATGAGGGGCTTAATCCCCCCTCGATAACGGGAACCGAGGCTGACGTCGGGTTCCGTAACAATATATATGTATGTTTGTATGTATGTATGTGTATATATATATATATACAACAACAACAACATGCATTTTAAGGCAATTTTCCCTGCGAGAGCAGGGGTTAGCCTTGCGGTCCCCATGACAATCTTCTCCATTTTGCCCTATTTTCTGCATCTCTCCTTGTTAACCCCCTTGCCCGCATTTCTTCTTCCACCATCTTTAGCCAAGTCTTTCTCGGTCTTCCCCGTCCTTTACTTCCTTCTACATTAACTTCCATCACTCTTCTCAACCAGTCACTTTCATCCTTCCTCAATACATGACCAAACCATCTCAACCTGTTCCTCTTCACAGCATCAATCACAGGCAATATTCCCATCATCTTTCGCAATTCATCATTTGTCCTCCTCTCTCTCAACGATACTCCGCACATCCATCGAACCATTCGCATTTCCACCCTTTCCAGCCTTCGTTGCTGCTCTACGTTCATTACCCATGTCTCGCTCCCATAAATCATAACACTTCTCACACATGCAGCATACACCTTTCCCTTCAGCTTCAGCGACACTCTCCTCCTCATCAGCACGCCACTCATATATATATATATATATATATATATATATATATATATATATATATATATATATATATATATATATATATATATATGTATGTATGTATGTATGTATATATATATATATATATATATATATATATATATATATATATGTATGTATGTATGTATATATATATATATATATATATATATATATATATATATATATATATATATATATATATATGTGTGTGTGTGTGTAAATATATATTGTTATGGTCAGGGGTTCTGGTTTACTACGAGGGGGTTAACTTCCGTTCCCTCCCGAACTGACCGGACCTGCGGCTGCCGCGCACGAATAACTTCATACTTAGCAGGTTGCGAATCAGCAACTACAGACGCAAATTGGTCCGTCAGGCGATAGCTTACCTATACAACGTGACGGTCCCAATCGGGGAACGTACCATACGTACCCTCTGGCGGTTTCCTTTGTTTCTTGATGGAAATTTAGACGGCCGAGCAAAAACCGTTGGTCACCACCTGGGTAATGCTAAAGCTGTTACGGTCAATGCCAGACTGGATACGAAGAATGGGGGATCAATGAACAAGAGACATTCATGGACAGAGAGAAAGGAAAACGTTTAACAATTTGATTTATTACAGATATTTAAAATGTGATTATTTCAATACTAAAGAAAAATAGATTTTTATTTTTTTATTTTTTTTTGTATACTGGATCGAGGGCTCGTGAAAGAGCTAACATTTATTTCACAAACAAATCAACCAGACAAACAAAACACACAAAAAGAGGGAGCAGAAGACAAGATGGGGAGAGAAGGGGAAGCACACAACCACAACATTTGAGAGCATGGAGAAGTGTGGGAGGGAGAGGGCTTGGGGGCAGGAGGCGTGGGAGGGGGAGGGCGGGGGGGAGAGGTATAAAACACAAGGGGACCGAAATTAGCGGGGGTAGAAAAGATCAAGGTTTTGGATGGGGAAGGATAAGAGATTGTGGTGAACAGCTGTTTTAAAGACCTGGAGGGTGCAGTGGGATTGAAGAGAGTGAGGGAGTTTGTTCCAGAGGCGGGAGAAAAGAGGAATGAAGGAGTGAAGGTGAGCAGAAAGTCTTGATTTTGGCAGTTTAGCCATAAGAGGGTTGCAGGCAGATCTTGTGCGACCTGTAGGAATATTTGGGGGACAGAGCCCAGAGAGGGCTTGGGGGGGCAAGGCCAGAGAGGAGTCGGTAGAAGACGGAAAGACCACCAACCTGCCTGCGGTGAGTGAGTGAAAGGCCCTTGGAGTTAGCTTCATCGCGGGAGATTCCAATGATTCTGAACGCTTTGGTTTCAACAGCGTGAAGACGGGCTAGGTGTGAGGCAGGAGCACCAGACCAGAGGGGAGATCAGTATTCCATAGAGCTGCGGATGAAAGCCTTGTATGTGGTGAGGAGCTCAGGTGTGCCAAGGAAGGACTTCGCACGACGGAGGATGCCCAGTCGGCGACTGGCTTTGGAGGCCAGATTTGAAATGTGGTTTTCCCAGGAAAGAACATGGCAAATAGTGAGACCCAAAAGCTTGAGTGACAGAACTTCTTGGAGAGGATTATTCAGAAAGTGGATGGGAGGGTTTTCCAGTCGGTCTTTTCGGAGAGACATCGTAAGAGTGTGAGATTTATCAGGATTGAAATACATGTTCCATTTGTTTGCCCAGTCTGTGATTTTGTCCAGGTCTGCAGAGAGTGAGGAGGCTGCAGACTGCCGATCTGAGGGATGAGGAATGGAGCGACAGAGAGTAGAGTCGTCAGCAAAGAGATAGAGAGGATTTTCAAGAGAGTCAGAGAGATCATTGATGAAGACCAGAAAAAGCACAGGGCCCACAACACTACCTTGGGGAACTCCAGCCTGAACAGGAAGAGGAGATGAGAGAAACCCATTCAGGGCCACACGTTGACTACGACCAGAGAGGAAGTCCACCAGCCATGCGTGGAGATTTCCATGGATACCAAAGGAGGAGAGTTTGGTGAGCAGAGCAGGGTGCCAGACCGTATCGAAGGCACGTGAAATGTCAAGGGAGACAGCTCTAATTTCCTGTTTGGCGTTGAGGACCTCCATCCATTGTTGAGAAAGCAGAAGCAGCATGTCCAGAGTAGAGTGACCAGGTCTGAAACCAAATTGATGATCAGAGATCAAGCCATTGGAGAAGAGGAAAGATTTCATATCTGAAGCAATGATGGATTCCATGACTTTGCTGATAATTGGGAGAAGGCTGATTGGTCTGTAGTTGCTGGGATCTGTTTTTGCACCTTTTTTGTGCAAAGCGGTGATGTTGGCTGATTTCCAAGCAGATGGCAGATGACCTTGAGCAAAAGAGAGGGTGAAGAGAACAGAAAGAGGGAGTGAAAGAGCGGAAGAACATGATTTTAGGACCCGTGGGCTGATGCCGTCAGGACCAGTTGCAGAATCAGAGTCGAGGGTTGACAGAAACTTTTCCACCTTGTCAGGAGGAAAGGACACAGAGTCCAGGAGCAGCTGGGTACGACTGGGTACGGTGGGTACAGAGAGGGATGGGTTTGGGACACAAGATTTAGAGGCAAACACAGAGTTGAGGCATTCAGCTTTTTCACGTGCGGAGTCAGCCGTTAAGCCGTTTGAGGTGAGGGAGAGGATGGAGGGGGAACAAACACCAGAAACAGATTTGACCAGACGCCACCAGGATTTGGAAGAGGGAGACAGATAAGAGAGTTCGGTCTTGAGAACGGTGAGATATTGTTTCCTGGCTCTCCTGAGGGTGGACACACACTTGTTTCGGGCTTTGTGAAAGGAAATGAGATTTCCTTCCGTTGGATTTGCTTTCCAGGAGACGAAAGCAAGTTGTTTCAGGGGATGAGAAGCAGAAACTTAGCTTATTCTATGCCTTATTACGATTACTACGGATATACATCACATGGGCGCCCAGCACACTTTCATGGGGGAGGGGAGGGGAACGAACAATTAAGGAAACCTGCTAGCACAAAGGCTACGATGCTCCCAAATTCCTCTCCTCGCGACGCCAACCGTCCCATTGTCGTCACTGAGAAGCACGAGCAGGTAACGACGATCCCAACGCGGACTGGCAGAGTGATGTCGATCGTCAGCACGGCAGAGTGAGCCATGCCAAGAGAGGAGCACACGTGCCAGGCCAAAAATCCAGGCCCCAGGAGTGGAGCACACGTGCCCAGCGAATCCAGCAGAGTCAGACAGGCCCGGAGCCGACAAAGAGACAGGCTCAGAGTGTAGCAATGCAAGTGTAGAGGCCTGCGAGAGGGAGACCAACCAAGAGCACTAATGTCCACGTGCTCAGTGGGGCGAGAGAGACCAGGCAGAGAGAGAAGTGTCCATGCGCTGAGTCGGCCGAGAGAGAGAGAGAGAGAGTCAATGTAGGCACGTGTTAGGTCCACATTGTCAAAGAACCAAGAGCCAGCACAACTGCGACCACCTGTGACCAAGAGCCCGGACGGACCAAGGCAGATAATCAATCTCTTCAAAATCCTCCAAGGGGGAGGGGGTATCTTGGAGGTGTCCTGGCTCCCGATTGGTGGAGCCCGTTACTCCGCCCATAAGCTCACCTCAGTAACTTTCACCCTGATTCGTCGGTTTCTGAACCTGGACACCATGGTGTCCCTTGGAGCCTGGTGCAATACCTGGTAAATTATCCCTTATGAATGGATGATCAATCTTTCCTTTTCCCAAAGACATACTAACCCGAAATAAGGGGAAGGGGCTAAGATAATGGTCTGCTACGAAATAACTATTCTAAGGGACCTGTATGTTGGTTGCCATTACTTTTTGGTGGCTTCTCAAAACCGCAACAATATATATGGGCGATGGTGGAGATGGGCGCTACGATGGGGGAGAGGTGTGGTTTGTCAAAGAGGGCCAAGTGGTAAGAGGTGGAAATAGGAGGAGGTGGAAAGCAAGAGGGCTGTCAGATGCTTGTGATTGGCAGGTGGTGGCAGACCTAAAGCCACAATTGGTATTCCCAGAGGAGATCTGTGTGACAAGGTTGCGGCCTGACATTTTCATTTGGTCAGGTGCAACAAGACAGCTCATCTTAGGGGAATTGTCGGTACCTTGGGAAGAGAACATGGAGGAGGTGCACGAGAAGAAGAGAGGAAAGTACAGTGAGCTGGAGGCAGAGTGCCGGGAGAAGGGTTGGTGAGTTTCGTGTCAGCCATTTGAGGTGGGGTGTGGAGGGTATATTGGTAATTCCTTTTCTGCATTTCTTGCTCGGCTGGGAGTGTGTGGGACAGAAAGAAGGAGGATGTGTGACAAGGTGGCCCAGGTTGCCTTCAAAGGCTCATTTTGGATATGGAGGAAGTTTATTGAGGCACGTCGAACGGTGTAGGTTGGTTGTGTGGGTTTTTTTTGTTTTTTTTGTAACTATTATCATTTCTTATTTTGTGTATATGAGTGAGTCAGTGGGTGAGGGTGTGTGTTTTTGCATGAATGAATTTTTGCATGAGTGTGTTTTTGTATGTTGAGTGGTGTATGTTGTCAGGGTAGGTGGTTGGTTGGTGGGGTGTGTGTGTGTGTGTGTGTGTGTGTGTGTGTGTGTGTGTGTGTGTGTGTGTACCCCGCCCACTTTGCATATAACGGGATGTTGAGATGATTTTATCACTCTTGAGGAAGATTAACGGAGGCGTGTGGCTTTGTCGCATGTTGTTAATCGAAACGTTGTCATTGTTTGTTCAATTAAAGGTTGGAGATCTTACCATGGAGTCATATATATATATATACACAAACATATATTTTAAAATATATATATATATTTCAAATATATATGTACCATGAAATGGGGTGAATAGGGACAGCAAGGTGAATAGGGACACAAACTGAAAAAAAAGTTCCGAAACTTTTTTCGCTGAAAATTGATAACCATACTGATTTGTTGATATTTGGTTGAAAGTGCTCTCTTGTTTTTTTTAAAAAGCAACTTATAGTCCCTATTAACCCCATATATGGGTTAAATAGGAATAAATACGATTTTTATGGCTGTCCCTATTCACCCCGTTTTACGGGTGAATAGGGACAGTCACTAATATAAAAAAATTATAATCAAGAAACAATCCTGAGTTTCCAACTTATTGCTAAATTGATAGCTCAGATGGATGCACATAATATGCACCCATAATATAAACCACGGTGCCAATGAAAACATATATGGGATAAAAAGTTTCTCCAAACTGTCCCTATTTCTTGATTATTATTTTTAGTGACTGTCCCTATTCACCCATAAAACGGAGTGAATAGGGACAGCCATAAAAATCCTATTTATTCCTATTTAACCCATATATGGGGTTAATAGGGACTATAAGTTGCTTTTTTTTTAAAACAAGAGAACACTTTCAACCCAAATATCAACAAATCAGTATAGTTATCAATTTTCAGCGAAAAAAGTTTCAGAACTTTTTTTCAGTTTGTGTCCCTATTCACCTTGCTGTCCCTATTCACCCCATTTCATGGTGTGTGTATAGTGTGTGTGTGTGTGTGTGTATATATATATATATATATATGTGAATGTGTGTGTTTGTGTGTGTGTGTGTGCGTGTGCGTGTGCGTGTATCTGTGTGTATACAGTCACGTGAAAAGGTAAGGACACCCCATGTAAAGTTTTGACTTTTTCAACATATTTCAACATACAGCTATTTGATCTTCATTTCAACAATATTGATAGATAAAGGTGATATAATATAACAAATATCATGAAACATTTACATTTTGTAGTCCATTGTATAATTTAAATAAACATAAATGCAAATTTGGCATGTGGAACAAGTAAGTACACCCTTGGCTCTAATAGGTGGTATTGCCCCCTTTGGCAGAAACAACCTCAAGTAGGCGTTTCTTATAACTGTCTACCAGTCTCTGACATCGACTGGGATAAATTTTTGCGCACTCCTCCATGCAGAATTCTTTCAGCTGTGCGATGTTTGAGGGGTTTCTTGCATGCACAGCTCGTTTCAAATCCCCCCCACAACATCTCAATGGGATTTAGATATAGGCTTTGACTTAGCCATTCCAGAACCCTCCATTTCTTTCTTTTCAGCCATTCCTTGGTGGATTTACTGGTATTTTTAGGGTCATTGTCATGTTGCAAGGTCCACCTTCGGTTGACCTTCAACTTTCCGACAGATGGCCTCACATTATCCTAAAGCACCCTCTGGTACAATGAAGAATTCATAGTGGATTCTATGATGGTGAGCTGCCCAGGCCCTGATGCAGCAAAGCTGCCCCAAACCATAATATTTCCACCACCATGCTTTACAGTTGGTATCAGGTTCTCGTGGTCAAATGCTGTCTTTGGTTTTCGCCAAACATGTCTTCTGGTACTGTGGCCAAATAGCTCTACCTTTGACTCATCTGTCCAGAGCACATTGTTCCAGAAGTGCTGGTCTTTGCCTAGGTGTTCATTGGCAAACTTTAGTCTTTCCCTGATGTTCTTTCTGGACAGCAAAGGTTTCCTCCTGGCACATGTCCCATGTAGATCAAATTTGTGCAGCCTCTTTCTAATGGTAGACTCGTGCACTTTGACATCAACAGTGGCAAGAGCTACCTGTAGGTCCCATGATGACATTCTGAGGTTCTTGGAGACTTCTTTCAGCATCTTGTGGTCTGCTCTCGGGATGAACTTGCTGGGGCGGCCTGGCCTGAACAAGTTGGCAGTTGTTTGGAATCTTTGCCACTTGTAGATGATCTTCCGGACAGTCGAATGATTGATTTAAAATAGTTTGGAGATCTTTTTAAACCCCTTCCCAGACTCGTAAGCATCTATAACCTTCTTTCTGAAGGCCTCAGAAAGCTCTTTTGATCTTGGCATTGTGACGCCGCACACTTCAACAACAAAGAGCAAACCAAACTAAATGTCTGAGGTTTAAATAAGACAGATTCCTCCAAGATCCTCTCTAACGATGTTCTAATCATTTGCATCTGAGCGGGTGCACCTGATTCTAATTTTAGCTATTTGAAATAGTGATAAATGTAGGGGTGTACTTACTTTTTCCACATGCGAAATTTGCATTTATGTTTATTTAAGTTATACAATGGATTACAAAATGTAAATGTTTCATGATATTTGTTATATTATATCACCTTTATCTATCAATATTGTTGAAATGAAGATCAAATAGTTGTATGTTAAAATATGTTGAAAAAGTCAAAACTTTACATGGGGTGTACTTAGTTTTTCACGTGACTGTATGTCTCTGCAAACGTATACCAATCAGAGCTGAGAATCTGGTCACATGACCGGGTGGTGTGATTACGTCTGATGTCATTATTCTGATGTATTACAGCAGTGCTGCAGCTGACTTTACACGCACCGCCATTTTGATTTATATGCCGTTCATGCCGAACATATCGTCGAACCTGTCATATATCACAATCGCCATGCTCTACCTTTACGTTTTTCATTCAGTGTGAAACACAAACAAACCAATTGTTAAAATGACCATCAAATATCGAAAGCATCGGCGTTACGTCTCTTCCAACAATACGGCACGTATAGGCATGAGACGTTATGACTCACTGTCCGCTTCGGACAAATTCAACCCAGGTTTCTTAATACAGTGGTATCGTTTCAGTAGTATCGTTTTCGTAGTAATAATAATATTACTAGCCGAAACCCGTGGAACATCCACAGAAGGGAGGATGTGGTGTATGGATAGAGTGTACCATTATGGATGGCATAGGGATTTGCTTGTCCGAGTAAGAGTTACGAAGAAAGATGAGAATGAAGAGTGCGTATATGAACAACGATCGCCGACACCGGCACAAATGCATGCTCTGGATTGTCCACTCAGTGGACGGCTTGCTTTCGCCTTCGCCTGTCCAATCAGCGGACGGCTTGCTTCGCCTTCGCCCAGCAGACGCCAATACGATGGCGTCATAAGATGGCGTCGTATCGGCAGTTAATCGGATGCTTTTGGGCCCCAACGTCGGCTAATTCAGATTTTTCGAGTATGGCTGTACGTGATAAACAAAGAGTGCGGTTCGTAGATCGTAAATCCATTAGTGCCGTGGGCATCGGGTCACTGGGTGCGGCGTAAAAGGGATAACAAAGTCGAGTCCTTACGCTATTATTATATAGACTAGCCGAAACCCATGGAACATCCACGGAAGGGAGGATGTGGTGTATGGATAGTGTACCATTATGGATGGCATAGGGGATTTCCTTGTCCGAGTAAGAGTTAGGAAGAAAGATGAGAATGAAGAGTGCGTATATGAACAACGTATTTATTGCAATCTACTTAAATGACAACGCTACGATATACTTTTGAAAATATCACGTACCGTCTCGAAGTCAATGCCATCCTTTTATCTCTTCGTATACAACTCACTGATTTCTACCTTATCGTGAACAGGGTAAATCCTACTTTGATAATCATGAATGGTGGCAGATGCAGGAGTTGGTGAAACGAAAGAGGGGGGGGGGGGCTGATCATGACCTAACCTACACCACATGGCCTACGCCATTTGTTGAGATCATGGCCACAATGGAAACACAACAACTGGATAGGTAGGGCCTAGGCCTACGCCTACCTTTCGTCACTCGGCGAAGTACACTTTGTTTTAAGCTTTCAGAAGCTGAAGCCTTGTTATTTATTGCTTTATATGATACTGATGGGCTGCTGATCGGTTTCACTTCGTTGTAATCACAGTATATGGAAGAAATTATGGTAAACCCACCTGATGAGGTTAGCGTACACCGCGATCGATGACACCGGCACAAATGCATGCTCAGGATTGTCCACTCAGTGGACGGCTTGCTTTGCCTTCACCCAGCAGACGCCAATACGATGGCGTCAAAAGATGGCGTCGTATCGGCCGTTAATCGGATGCTTTTGGGCCCCAACGTCGGCTAATTCAGATTTTTCGAGTGTGGCTGTACGTGATAAACAAAGAGCGCGGTTCGTAGATCGTAAATCCATTAGTGCCGTGGGCATCGGGTCACTGGGTGCGGCGTAAAAGGGATAACAAAGTCGAGTCCTTACGCTATTATTATATAGATAGTAAATATAACCATAACACTTTAATTCCACTCTTTTGTCATTCTCCCAGTTGTTGGTGAATCTTTCTTGATTTTTTTTTTTTATACATTTATTTTGTCTTTTTCTGCAATTGTTGAGGCTGTATTTGTTGCTGTTTCAATGTGGTGAGTGAGTTAGGGATATTTTGCAAGGTGGGTTAGGGATACTTTTAACCCCTCAGCCCAAATTGGGCTTAGCGGTATTGTCGGCACGGGCAACGTCCGGGCGTCCGTCAAATTTTGGTTTCCGTCAATTTCAAGCAGAACGGCTTTTCCGATTAAATCCATTTTTGCAGTGTGTGTTGGGGTTGAGTAGAGGAAGGTTCCTTTCGAAAATGGGCGCGCTGCGATTTTCAATATGGCCACGACGGCAGCCATCTTGAAATTGGTTTCCGTCAATTTCGAGCAGAAAGGCTTGGCCGATTAAATTAATTTTTGCAGTGTTTGTTGGGGTTGGGTTGAGGAAGGATCCTTTCGAAAATGGGCACGCTACGATTTTCAATATGGCCGCCACGGTAGCCATCTTTAAATTGGTTTCCGTCAATTTCGAGCAGAATGGCTTGTCCGATTAAATCCATGTTTGCAGTGTGTGTTGGGGTTGAGTAGAGGAAGGTGCCTTTCGAAAATGGGCGCGCTGCGATTTTCAATATGGCCGCCACGGCAGCCATCTTGAAATTGGTTTCCGTCAATTTCGAGCAGAATGGCTTGTCCGATTAAATCCATTTTTGCAGTGTGTGTTGGGGTTGAGTAGAGGAAGGTTCATGGGTGCGCTGCGATTTTCAATATGGCCGCCACGGCAGCCATCTTGAAATTGGTTTCCGTCAATTTCAAGCAGAACGGCTTGTCCGATTAAATCCATTTTTGCAGTGTGTGTTGGGGTTGAGTAGAGGAAGGCTCCTTTCGAAAATGGGTGCGCTGCGATGTTCAATTTGGCTGCCACAGCAGCCATCTTGAAATTGGTTTCCACTATGCATGGGCGGAGGGTTTACGCCCGCTTTGCGGTGCTATTTATTGAGGTTTGTTGTGTTCATGTTTGCTTTCAAATTGCATCTGATAGTCTGTTGAGCATTTCACATACTCAGCTAATCCTACACTCGTCGCTCTGTGTAACTGGTTGAGTTCCATCAGGCCGCTCCCTCCCTCTCGTCTTGGCAGGTACATTCTCGGGATGCACTGGTTTTTATAATACATTTTGTGGATAGTGAGGAGTTTTCTTGTTTGGATGTCTAACTTGTTGATTTCTGATTGGGCCCAGTTTATTATTCTGCAGCTATATTGGAACACCGGTACTGCAAGCTGGTTTATGGCTTTGGTTTTGTTTCTTGGGGAGAGGTATGTTTTCAGGATCAGCTTCGTTCTATGTTGATATTCTTTAGCGATTGTTTAGCTCATTTGTTTGTGTCATCTTTGGTGTCGCTCTTCTACTCCGAGGGATTTGTATGATGCTTCGTTTTCCAACTATCGTATTGTTGTTGCAAGGTCAATTTTTATGTTGTCTGTTTTTGTTGGTTTACCTTGTACCAATGTGCACCTGGCGCACTTGTCTAGTCCAATTCCAAATGTCCTTGGAAAACCGTTTTACTAGTTTTAGTTGTTCTGTCGATTTTTTTGTCATTTGGTGAGAAGAAGCTTTAAATTATCCATGTAGAGTAGATGTGTCACCTTTCCTATTTCTTTGGATGTTCGTCTATTGGTTGTTAGGGTGTATCCATGTTCTTGTACATTGATGAGGTTACTTAGTGGGTCCAGAGGAAGACAAAACAGAAGGGGGGAAAGACCATCTCCCTGGAAGATTCTACACTTTATCTTCACATCTGGTATGTGTGTGTGAGGCATGCTTTTAACGTCTATTAATTAATTACACACTGCTGTAAAGTACCTTTTAGCCCTTTAAACTGCTGAGATCGCTTTGACTTTGGAAGACCCATTCAGCCTCCCAAGATCCTTAAGACCCAAAAAACCCTAAAGACCACGAAGATCCAAATGACCCAGGATGACCCAAAAGTTCCCAAAGTCACAAAAGATCCCCCCCCCCCCCCACCCCCAGTACACCAGGCAGGTATGGTACATGGTGAGGACCAATGAAAATGTGGTCCAACATAAAATGTGGCCAGCACATAAAAATGTGGCAGATAATGATACTTTGGATAAATCACAATACTCCAGGCATGATTATTCCCTCCATAATTGACAGTCAGCGTTGTTGCTTCCTCTTTGAAAACCCTGTTCTGATAACTCTCAGAAACTGCAGGTTAGACTGTTTGACTGTCTAGTCTTGAAGCAATGGGTGCATGGAAAAGGCCGAAAATACCAAATGCCACTCCTCAAATCCTTATTTAATGAAGTACCTGATTATGATAACTACAGCAGAACCATTATTGATTACAAGACCTTTAGTGCTCAACTTCAGCACAGACAAAGCGAACTCAAACGGATCAGCAATTTCGACATCGGCAGCGCTTTGATTAATTGGTTGTCTGTTTTCATGTTTAATGATATACCATTTAAATTACATCTTGGAGGATATACCTTCCATATTATATCACCTGCTTTATTTTATAGAGCTGCATTTAATACGGGTATATATTTTGAGAGCAACTAAACACACTAACCGTTCAAAGCAGTCAATACACCTTCAATATCCCGGTTCAAGGTGTGTTCCACCGAATGCGTATGCTCAGCACCTATCGTGATAATAAATATGGATTATCGTTATCGCGATAGTAAATGTAAAGCACGATTATCGCCCAATCGCGATTATCACCCAGCGCTAGTCTAAACAACAACCTCCTTAGATGACCATCAGCACACGCGTGGCTATTTCTTACAAATGCTATGAATACTAAATGGCAAACAACGAGGAAGTGCCATTCACACTGGCAAACAGTGTCAGGCTACTGACAAGGAATTGCAAAAAAATTCAATGGAGAATTTTAAATTTTATTATTATATCTAATTTAATTATCTAATTTCAATTATGATTATTATTATTATTCTCCAAGCGGAAGACTTCCTGAAGAGACAGAATGTGAAGTTGCAATTTTGCAAGCAGCTGTAACCCACAAACCTGCAGGAAGCTTGCCGTCTCAAACAGCTGTTCCACATTGTACTCATCGAGCTGCAGCTGCCCCGTGTACGCGTATTGCACGATGGGACGCAGTGTGGCCGCTTCGACACCTTGGAGGCTTACGTGAGACTGCTTGCTCTCACTCAGGCCACTGGTAAACATGGCCCTAAGATCAGGGATCACAGTGGGAGAGAATGAGTAACTCAAATAGCAATTACAATTGCAACAGAACAAAGCAGTGAAAACAATTGGTCAGGCTTCACAAAGAGATATGCCAACAATGAACTAAGCCACAAAAATATCTTAATCCCCACCCAAGATAAACTTAGGTAGCCTAAAAAGAGAAGATTTTACACGTCTTTAGCAATACAGTAAAATGACAAAGGGATATGATATTTTAGCAGGAAATGGAAGCTGCATTTTCAAATGAAAAGACAGGTAAGGCCTTTTCTGATCTATTCCGTGAATGAGATTTTTGGGTGGTGCTACCTTCTCATCGATACATTTGGTGCTCTGAAAGCATTCATCTAAGAGTCGGCTATGATGTTCAGACTGGCATCACACGTAGACCAGGTACATTACAACTACCACCTCTCTAAAGGACATCAATGAGCAAACTGAGTTTTTACTCACGATTCGAGACATGATCTTGGTTTCCAGAATCTTAAGAGTCCAAATCCTTAATACTGCTGCCTTCAACTGTAATTTTACCTGAAACCTCTGGAATGCCATTCCCAGCATCCACAGAAGAATACGGCATCACCGAACTTTCACCAATTGTGATCACAAGCTCCTCAAATGTGTTTTGTCATATAAATTTACACCAAGATATTCAGACATTATATTTAATTAGTTTATTAATTTAACATTATATTTAATTTATTTATATGCTGAGTGGGTTCATCAAAAATGTCGTGGTCTGAGAGGGTCATTAACCAGGGTGGCAGCTACATTCAGGTGTAAGGTGTGCACAGAGGGAGCTGCAGATGGAGGAAATGTTGAGTTGGATCTTGGAGACGGCTTGAAGTTGGAAGGTGTGAAAACATTTTGCTACCTCGGAGACATGCTGAATGGAGAAGGTGGATCAACTCAACAACGAGTGAGATGCTGATGTACAAACTCAGAAACGGTTGCTAGAGTGAGATGTGCATGGAAGAAGTTTCGGGAACTGAGTGGCATGCTGATGAGGAGGGGAGTGTCGTTGAAGCTGAAGGGAAAGGTGTATGCTGCATGTGTGAGAAGTGTTATGATTTATGGGAGCGAGACATGGGTAATGAACGTAGAGCAGCAACGAAGGTTGGAAAGGGTGGAAATGTGAATGGTTCGATGGATGTGCGGAGTATCGTTGATAGAGAGGAAGACAAATGATGAATTGCGAAAAATGATGGGAATAGAGCCTGTGATTGATGCTGTGAAGAGGAACAGGTTGAGATGGTTTGGTCATGTGTTGAGGAAGGATGAAAGTGACTGGTTGAGAAGAGTGATGGAAATGAATGCAGAAGGAAGTAGAGGACGGGGAAGACCGAGAAAGACTTGGCGAAAGATGGTGGAAGAAGAAATGCGGGCAAGGGGGTTAACAAGGAGAGATGCAGAAAATAGGGCAAGATGGAGAAGATTGTCATGGGGCCTGCAAGGCTAACCCCACTCTAGCAGGGAAAATGGCCTTAAAATGCCTGTTGTTGTTGTTTGTTTTATTACCTCCGCCACCAGAGGTGGATGGAGGTTACGTTTTCACGCGTCTGTCTGTCTGTCTGTTTGTTTGTGAACAAGATATCTCAAAAAGTTGTGGATGGATTCGGACGAAATTTGGCAGAGAGGTAGCGCATGTAACAAGGACAAAATGATTAGATTTCGGTGAAGATCTGGATTTGGATCCGGCTACTAGAATTTTTAAAAGTGATTCTTCACTGGTGTTAGCTGGTGTTCGCTGGCTGTGAGCCTGGTGTTAGCTTAGTGGTTAGGGTGCCGGCTTGGGATCCTAGGCTCCTGGGTTCGAATCCCGGTCGATCGCTGAATTAAAGCCAGGGGGGTTGACTCAGCCTGTCATCCTTCCGAGGTCGGCAAATTGAGTACCAGTTCACTGGTAATTCCCTGTGTGTCGCAAGGGGTGACTAACAGGGTTGGCGGCAGGAAGGGCATCTGGCTATAAAACATTGCTTCAAAAAGGGGCCATGGTGCCCAAAAAAGGCCAACCCCTGCTCTGCAGGGGAAAATGGCCACGAAAGGTGAAAGGTGAACCAGTCACTTCACCATTGGGACAACAACAACATGCATTTTAAGGCCATTTTCCCTGCTAGAGCGGGGGTTAGCCTTGCGGTCCCCATGACAATCTTCTCCATCTTGCCCTATTTTCGGCATCTCTCCTTGTTAACCCCCTTGCCCGCATTTCTTCTTCCACCATCTTTCGCCAAGTCTTTCTCGGTCTTCCCCGTCCTCTACTTCCTTCTACATTCATTTCCATCACTCTTCTCAACCAGTCACTTTCATCCTTCCTCAACACATGACCAAACCATCTCAACCTGTTCCTCTTCACAGCATCAATCACAGGCTCTATTCCCATCATTTTTCGCAATTCATCATTTGTCTTCCTCTCTCTCAACGATACTCCGCACATCCATCGAACCATTCACATTTCCACCCTTTCCAACCTTCGTTGCTGCTCTACGTTCATTACCCATGTCTCGCTCCCATAAATCATAACACTTCTCACACATGCAGCATACACCTTTCCCTTCAGCTTCAACGACACTCCCCTCCTCATCAGCACACCACTCAGTTCCCGAAACTTCTTCCATGCACATCTCACTCCAGCAACCGTTGCCGAGTCTGATCCACCTTCTCCATTCAGCATGTCTCCGAGGTAGCAAAATGTTTTCACACCTTCCAGCTTCACGCCGTCTCCAAGATCCAACTCAACATTTCCTCCATGTGCAGCTCCTTCTGTGCACACCTTACATTTGAATGTAGCTGCCACACTGGTTAATGACCCTCTCAGACCACTACATTTTTGATGAACCCACTCAGCGCACATTGTACATTGAATGGAGTTCACTCCGACACCATTCCTGCACACAGCACAGGGCCACTTCCCAGTTCTTTCCACCTCACCACATGCTTTACCACTTGCCATCACCTTCGTCTTTCCGATATTCACCTTCAGACCTTTTTTCTCCATACATTCCTTCCACTTGTTCATCTTTTCCTTCAGTCCATCCATACTTTCTGCAATCAACACCAGATCATCTGCATACAACAACTGCCATGGTAAACCCTCCTTTACGTTCTGAGCCAGCACCTCCATCACAGCTACAAATAGTAGTGGACTTAGGACCGACCCCTGATGCACTCCCACCTTCACCTCAAACTCACCACTGTTCCCGTTCTTCATCCTTACAGCTGTGCGCGCTCTTTTGTACATTGCCATCACTACTCTGATCAACCATTCCTCCACTCCTAACCTCCTCATTGCCCATGTCAATACTTTGCGTGGAACCCTATCGAATGCTTTCTCCAGATCAACAAACCCAAGAAACAACTTCTTCCTCTTCTCCATGTACTTCTCCTGCAATTGCCTGACAATAAAAAGCGCGTCTGTCGTTCCTCTTCCTGGCATAAATCCAAACTGCATTTCGTCGATCTTCACTTTCTTCCTTATCCTCCTCTCCAACACCCTTTCCAATACCTTCATTCCATGCTCCAATAACTTTATCGCTCGGTACGAGCCACACTCTAGAGGGTCACCTTTCCCCTTGTATAGAGGGACGAGGGTACTCAGTTCCCAATCCACTGGTATGCGGCCTTCTTTCACCGCCAGATTACAGATCTCTGTCATTCTCTTCACACCCCAACTTCCTGCTGCCTTCAACATCTCTCCCACAACTCCCGTCGGCCCTCCCGCTTTTCTACTCTTCATTGCTTTTATCGCTTCCTCAATTTCCTTCTCAGTTATCTGCTCTGCCGGTCCTAAAACTGGGTTACTCTCTATGTTGCCATCCCATTCATTTTCTGTATTCAACAGCATTTCCATATATCTTTTCCATCTTCCTTTAATTCTATCTGGGTCCACAACGATTTGTCCCACTTCATCCTTCAAGCAACTCACCCCCATCACATCACACCTCTCTTTCGCTATCTGCTTTGCAATCCTGAATACTGCTCTCTGACCCTCTTCCAAATCTTTCACCATTGGGAGATAGGGCAAAAACGATACATAACAGGAAATCTCAAAAAGGTTTGGACGTATTTGGCCTTAAAATGGGTGGGTGTGACAAGGACGATTCGATTCGCTTTTGGTGAAGATCTGAATATGGATTCGGATATGAGAGTTATTTAATTTTTAAGTGATTCTTCACCATTGAGTGATAGGGCTAAAACCAACCTGTAGCAGGATATCTCAAAAAATTGTGGACGGATGATTTTGATTAAATGTGATCCTGTATTGTGATTTTATGGTCTACCCTGGGATACAAAATGTAAACTGTTCACCTGGCAGAGGTAGAATTTTGCATGGCCTGCTCTACAAGGGGATGTGGATCTACAAGGGGATGTGCAACGCACCTCCTGAGAAAGGGCAAGATAGCTATAACAAACACCTATTTTCAGCTTTGACTACAGCTTCTCAGAATTATGTTCATGGCTGCCATTTCTGGAATAAAAGAAAGTGTATTATTGTTTCATCAACATTTAGCATTGCTTTGTATGTATAACACTGTGCAACACTCGTACAGTCAGTCATGCTAATTACCACCCGATAATCGTTCTCCGATTTGACGGCAATCTTACTGTAATTCACCAAATGTCTGTCCGTCCGTTCGAAGGTACTGCAAAAACGGCTGAACCGATCGCAACGATATTTTGGGTGGGTATTCCTGGGACCCCTGGGAGTAAAATAGGCTATATTGTTTTTCCAAGTTTTCCAATTTTCCAGTTTTTCCAAATATGATGGAATAATATTTACCGATATGAACAGTGATGTGGCTTTTGTTGAAATTCTACGTACCAGGCGAGAGTAGATCGACTCCTGATGAAATCTTCCTATAGAAACGTGCGGCTCCGAAGTAACACGGCAGCATGTGCAAAGTGACTGAGAAACAGGTGTAGCGGCCGCTTCCGTGTTCGATTCGGCACGCACTCTTCACACATAAATGTGCGACTCAGAAAGACGTGTAGCGACCGTTTCCGTGTTACAGATTCGGCGCGCACTCTTCACACATAAACGTACAACTGAGAAAGACGTATAGCGGCCGCTTCCGTTTTACAGAAATCAATCTTTTTTTTAAATGGGCGCCATGTACTGTTTAGATTTTGATGATTTGCGTGTGATATGATTCAACGGATGTTTATATGAATCGTTTTTTTTTTTAAAGCCTTCTGATATTTTGCCTTTTCATTTGGGCCTCCCAATTGAAGCCCCGCCCATAGGGCGGGTACCGTTGCTCGTGTAACAAACATAGTCATGGACTGTCTTTAGCTATAACCAATCTCAATAATTGCACATCAGAACATTTATGTTCATTCAAATCTTTTCTTCTCCCACTGAGACCCACAATGCCCTCCTCACTGCGATAAATTTGGAATTTAAATACTTCTCCCACTGGACGAAAGGTAAGCCTGGTGTTGGCCGAACGGTTAAGGTGGCTGGCTTGAGATCTTAGGGTCTCGAGTTCAAGCCCTTGTCGTGCCGTTGAAATACCACCAGGTGGGTTGACTCAGCCTGTCATCCTTCCGAGGTCGGCAAAATGAGCACCAGCTGAATGGAAGCAGAGGGCACTGCATCAGCAGCACAGCCACGCTTCCAGAAACAATGCAACTGCAGCCACAGGCTGCATACGAAACAACAACTGGATACAAGGTAAAAAAAAAAATTGGCATTTTATTTACAGAAAAAAAAAATTACATGTTGGTTAGCAATTCCAAAACTACCTTTAAAGTTTAAAGGGTATATTATGATCAATAATATAAATATAAACAAAGTTTCTTCTAACAAGTTCCTCGATCTGATAACTTAGGATAAATCATCATGGCTGATGGATAAACCATCTGACTTAGGATAGATCATCAAACCCATAATGACAACGTGTGCAAGATCGTTTCAAAAAAAAAACTTGAGCTCTTGTCATAAATTTGCTTTATACTTTTCTTCATCTGTGTTTATTATTCCACATCGATTTTGTCTTAGTTGAACTGTGGTACTCTTAAATGGGGCAGGAAGGTCATGAAAAAAACTAATGGCTAGAATGTTATTAATCCAAAAAACAGGCAATGAGAATTATTCACAACTGGAATACATTCGTATTCCGATATTCAATCTCAATAAAATATTGTAAGAATGACTCATTGATACCTGTTTCATTTAGGCCTATTGATGTTTGAGCTGATAGGAAATGAGTTGCCACATGTGCTGACTAGATGTTTACGAGGAATAATGAATATCACAATTACTCCACAAGACAGGACAATTTTTATCATCCAACATTTAGAAAACCCCTTCGCAAATAGAATGTTTATTTTTCACGGCTCTAAGTCCTGGAATTCTTTGGAATTACATGTTAAATAAATGAACAGCTCGAACAGATTTCAACGCAAATTGATCTCTTGAGTTCACACAATTTAATTAATCAATGAGTTACAATTGCAATTGAAATGGTAATAGTTCACTTTACACCTCATATTGCACATGATGCATATTTATAATACACGACAACTACATTGTGTCAATTCATATACCTCGTACATAATCTAATAGGTATGTAGACCTTTTTAACCCCTTCTCTTTATTTTCCTTTCCTTCTCATCAGTCTCATTTCTATCTGTGTGTCTTTAATGATGGAGTTAAGATTTGTACCGGTGACCTAAATTCTACAAGGTTGCTTTTTATTAGGTTCCTGCACGTCATAATGTATGAAATGATCTGTTAAAATTATCTGTCTTTGTGTACCATTTGTTTGCATTTATACTGTTCTTTCCTCTATCACAGAAGGTGGACGGAGGTTATGTTTTCACCCCCATCTGTTAGTTTGTCTGTCAGTCTATATGAGCAGGATATCTCAAAAGGTTATGGACGGATTCGAACGAAGTTTGGTTGAGTTTGTGACAAGGACGAATTGATTCGATTTTGGTGAAGATCCAGATCCGGATGCAAGAATTTTTAAATTTCACTTGAAGTGATTCTTCACCATTGGGACATAGGGCCAAACACAATATACTGTATATCATGGCGTCTCAAAAAGTTGTGGACGAGTTATGACAAATCTAGGTGGATGAGTTTGGTTAGGTAACAGGAACAAGCCGATTAGATTTTGGTTTAGAACCGGATGTAGATCCGACCTATCAGTGCGATACAAAACACAAACTGTTCAGCCTGGTGGAGGGATACCCACTACCAAGTGCCGTTCTGGTTATTTATTTATTTTTTTGTTTTGTATACTGAATCGAGGCTCGTGAAAGAGCTAACATTTATTTCACAAACAAATCAACCAGACAAACAAAATATATAAAAAGAGGGAGCGGAAGACAAGATGGGGGGGAGAAGGGGAAGCACACAAACATAACATTTGAGAGCGGGGAGATGAGTGGGAGGGAGAGAGCTTGGGGGGAGGAGGCGTGGGAAGGGGGGGGGGGGGGGGAGAAGTATAAAACAAAAGGACACCAAGGACTTCCAGGACAGAAGTTGGTATTTCTAAAAAGTGGCTTTGGGGTGAAATTAGCGGGGGTAGAAAAGATCAAGGTTTTGGATGGGGGAAGATAAGAGATGGTGGTGAACAGTTGTTTTAAAGACCTGGAGGGATTGAAGAGAGTGAGGGAGTTTGTTCCAGAGGCGGGAGAAAAGAGGAATGAAGGAGTGAAGGTGAGCAGAGAGTCTTGATTTTGGCAGTTTAACCATAAGAGGGTTGCAGGCAGATCTTGTGCGACCTGTAGGAATATTTGGGGGACAGAGCCCAGAGAGAGCTGGGGGGGGGGGCAAGGCCAGAGAGGAGTCGATAGAAGATGGAAAGATCACCAACCTGCCTGCGGTGAGTGAGTGAAAGGCCCTTGGAGTTAGCTTCATCGCGGGAGATTCCAATGATTCTGAACGCTTTGGTTTCAACAGCGTGAAGACGAGCTAGGTGTGAGGCAGGAGCACCAGCCCAGAGGGGAGAGCAGTATTCCATTGAGCTGCGGATGAAAGCCTTGTATATGGTGAGGAGCTCAGGTGTGCCGAGGAAGGACTTCGCACGACGGAGGATGCCCAGTCGGCGACTGGCTTTGGAGGCCAGATTTGAAATGTGGTTTTCCGAGGAAAGATCATGGCAGATAGTGAGACCCAAAAGCTTGAGTGACAGAACTTCTTGGAGAAGATTATTCAGAAAGTGGATGGGAGGGTTGTCCAGTCGGTCTTTTCGGAGAGACATCGTAAGAGTGTGAGATTTGTCAGGATTGAAAGACATGTTCCACTTGTTTGCCCAGTCTGTGATTTTGTCCAGGTCTGCAGAGAGTGAGGAGGCTGCAGACTGCCGATCTGAGGGATGAGGAATGGAGCGACAGAGAGTAGAGTCATCAGCAAAGAGATAGAGAGGATTTTCAAGAGAGTCAGAGAGATCATTGATGAAGACCAGAAAAAGCATAGGGCCCAGAATACTGCCTTGGGGAACTCCAGCCTGAACAGGAAGAGGAGATGAGAGAAACCCATTCAGGGCCACACGTTGACTACAACTAGAGAGGAAGTCCGCCAGCCATGCGTGGAGATTTCCATGGATACCAAAGGAGGAGAGTTTGGTGAGCAGAGCGGGGTGCCAGACCGTATCGAATGCACGTGATATGTCAAGGGAGACAGCTCTAATTTCCTGTTTGGCATTGAGGACCTCCATCCATTGTTGAGAAAGCAGAAGCAGCATGTCCAGAGTCGAGTGACCAGGTCTGAAACCAAATTGATGATCAGAGATCAAGCCATTGGAGAAGAGGAAAGATTTCATATCTAATTTCATTTCATTTCATTCCATTTCATTGCATTTCATATCATATCTATTGGTTTCAATTCTGCAATATGAAAACATAGTGTCGCGTCAAGTTCCAGCTAATGCAGATGCTTTTGGCAAGAGCTCTTTGATCTCCATGAATGACCCAACAATCTCCTAATTCAATGTGTTTGGAACTTACAATACGATTTACCGATTTACAATCCCACAAGGATCGCTCAAATACAAAAAACAAAATTTGAAGGTTGACTACGTATGCGAAAGTAGAAGGTGGAAACAATGTCTCTTGGAAATAAAATGGTTTATTTAAAATGTATACGTGCATAAGGATGGATGAGACACTATATATATATATTGTTACGGACTGCGGATAAGGTGTTGATTTGCCGAGCGGATGGCGGCCACGGCCCGAACGATTAACAATTACTAAGACCCGATTCCTTAAACGTGGGCCAAATCGTGCCACAGGTTTTCAATGGGGAAAAGACAAAGGCGACACGGATGTGAAGAAGAGGAAGACAGAAGTAGGAAATACGAATATAATTTATTACTATTTACAGGACCAAAATAACCAAGGAAGAAGGAAAGATAATAAAATAAAGACAGAAGGAATCAAGGAGACACAGTGCAATGCTAGCTTACCTACTGTCTTAATTAACCCAGGACAGAACAAACAAAAGACAGACTCACACGGGGAATTGCAGAGTGGATTGGCTGGAAGGAGGCATGGGAAGGCCCAGGCCACTACAGGCGTCGAGGTCCCGCTCCAGGAGTCCACCCGCGTTCTTGGCGGGAAAGCCTTGGTGTGCAGCGGCGCGTCTCGTTCACCGCGAGCGGATGGGCGCGTCGCGCTGGACTCCGGGCTCTTCAGCTCCACTTTAATGCCACTTAACGCCACACTCAACTCGTCCTCCTCCAACGCCACTCTCTTTCTGCATCAACCCTTCCTCCTTCAGCAGCAACGGTACTTTCAGCCACCAACCACCAACCCCTCTCTCAAAAAGCTTGCTGTCTCTTCTTTCAGCCACCAACAAAACCAACTACTAACTACCGTCCTGACGCATGCGCACGCACCTTTTATCGCCCCCCCCCCCGGCGATCAAGCCGCCGGCCGCTAGGACACGCCCATCGGTGAGCTCGCCTCGGCCCTGATTGGTCGCGAGGGCTCACCGACCCCACCCTTAGAGGGGGCGTTGGCTAGACCACGCCTTGTCCCCGGCGCTGGGCCGACTCCTCCCACCTTTGGCTCCGAGACGACCTCGTGGCTAATGGAGTCTTGCAGCGAAAACAACAACCCACAGCTGCAGCAGAATTCAGCGAACCGCTCAATGCAGTTGGCAATTGAGGAAAGGGGAATGTGCAGGGAATCTACCTTGTCTGAATTCGGTGCAATGGAGTATTAATTAATGGAAGACAAATCCTTAGCCTAATACACAGAATAGGGAAATAACTACCAACAAGGAGGAAATCTATGATTGGCTAAATGTGATTGTTTATGACCTAATTACGGGACGCACTTTGACCTTTATACACAACTGGAGGAAGGAGGGCGATATTTTTACAATGTACTATACAATAAAAACACAATAAAAAAAACACCATTCTCATATCCACAACAATATATAACGGACCAGGTTAGGTGGGTTGACAACACAAACTTGTAAGCAAAAATGAAACTAAACTCTGCTAAGGCTCCAACAATACCAGACTCAAATGAGGCAAAAAACAAAGGGAGCAGGTGAGAACTTCATGCAAGCACGAGCTGGTATCAGGTCCACCCCGACCCATGCATGCTGGTGTTGTTCAGGACGAAGGCGAAAGGAAGCCAATAGATGAAGAGAGGAGGCTTCACTGTTCTCATCCCAACTCAACTGTGATCTAAAATTCTCTTCTCATGTGCAGATGTGGCATCTAAGCCCCAAGGATCACCCTCTGATATGTGGCTGGTCCATTGTTGCCCGTCCCTGCCCGTGAGTGGCATTGCCTTTTGGGCAGTCCCACCCCGCAGGGCGGACCTTTATACACAACTAGGGTTAGGGAGCCCCCGTACGGAGCCCCCGTAAAATTGTTCGCTTCCATAAAGGGCTCCACAACTCACTGCACTAGCTAAGGATCTTCTGGATGGCCTAATCTCTGGTTTACTTCATCTTTGGACTCACTTTGTCACTGGCTCTCATCATTTCACTACTGGCTTTCAAAGCAGACTGCATCAAGTCCTGTTGCTACACAATGCATTGACAAAGGAAAGTCCCCACCTGAACTCTTATCTTGTTTGTAAAAGTGTGTTCTGTCGCACCTAGCGTGGTTTATGTTTCGCTCTTTATTTATCATGTTGGTTGTTATCTCCATATGCGGATTATAGTAGGCGGGAGGAAGTTCTCCCAGAACTCAAAATCTCTACCTCCTTTTTCAGTGAAGGATCATTATTCATGAACCAGATTGTGAAACTTCATTCTCAAGGCTTTGTTCCATGTGCTCTTTTGGAATCCTCAGTGAACCTCTGACAGCCTCCACTTGAAGCTCACTGGTAGTGATATTCGCCGGAAAGCTTTTTAATTTGTAGGGATATTCCCCAGAATGATTTTTAAGTGCTCAATTAGGGTTTTCTTGATCATCCATGTTGTTCCGACTATCACTGGCACTATTTCAGCTTTCTTCAATTTCAAAGACCTCTGGACCTCATTTTTCAGATCCTGGTACTTGAGCGTTTTCTTCGTTTCTGAAGCATTTAGTCTAAAGTCATTGGGAAACGAAACCTCAATCAACTATGCCGTCTTTTCCTTTTTTTTGTTTGAGCACTATGTCCAGTCTCAATGCTCCACCTGCAATGTCCACACTTGATGGGATCATCTTATCATGCGTGAGCACTGTGTGTTCATTTTCAAGGATCGAATTTGATTTGTGTTTCCATGATTGTTCTGGGACCGGAAAATGGAAATGTTTACAGATGTGCCAGTGAATTACTCTGCAGACGCTGTCATGTCTTTCTGTGTACAACTGTTCTGACATGAGTGTTTTACATCCCGAAAGGTGGTGACTGGTACTTTCTGTTTCTACCGCACAAAACCTACATTTGTCCGATTGGCTCAATCCCACCATTTTCTTAAAGCCATTAGTGTAGTGTCCCTGGTCTTGTGCATTCATGATGACTCATTCGCCATCCCAATTAATTTAACCTCTTCTTAACCATTCCAATGAGACTTTCTTGTTGATCCCTGTTCTGTCAAGCTCTTTTTTGAATCATCCTGCTCTTTTGTCATTTCCCCATTTGTCAGAGTATATCTGCTGACATTTATTTTTGTAGTTTTCCTTTTTCTTCTTTGTGATCATCGGGACTGTATTTGTTTCTGTTTCATTTTCCGGTGTAGTATCCTGTACTTGCACCTGTTTTTGGAAGTTTGTTGATAAATGGATTAAGGATTCCTTTTCTGATTTGTTGTTTTCTTGCTCGTGTACAAATCTCATTGGATACTTTGTTGAGCTTTTCACATACTCCCTTAGTCCTACACATAGTCTGTTGAGCTTTTCACATACTCCACTAGATCTACACATAATCTGTTGAGCTTTTCACATACTCCCCTAGTCCTACACACGCTGTTCTGTGCACCTGGTTCAGCTCCATCAGATCGCCTCCTCTTTCTCGTCACGGCAAATAAAACCTCAGAATGCAATGGTTTTTGTAGAACAGTTTTTGAATAGTTTGAAGTTTCCTTGTTTTGGTGTCTAAGTTGTTGATCTCCGATCGTGGCCTGTTTATAATTGCACAGATATACTGGAATACTGGTACAGCAAGTTCATTTATAGCTTTGATTTTGTTCATTGGAGAGAGGGATGTCTTCAGAATTAGTCTTATTCTGCATAGGTACTCTTTGCTGATTATTTTACACATATTTTGTGTTTATCATTCTTCTATTCCGAGGTATTTGCAGGATGCTTCGTTTTCTAGTTTCTGTATTGTTGAATTTTCATCGATTGAGATTGTATTTCTCATCATGAGATTTCTCATCATTGTTGACAAGTTTGCGTATCCTCATTTCCCTCGTGTCTTTTGATTCACTTGGTTTGTTCCAAACTGCTTGTCTCGTCCCCTTTTTCCCCCCATATATATATATATATATTTTTTGTAATATTCAAATTTCAAATAAATCGATATAAATAAAACACAGTGTGTGTGTGTGTGTGTGTGTGTGTGTGTGTGTGTGTGTGTGTGTGTGTGTGCATGTGTGTGTGTGTATATGTTACCGATAGACTCCTAAACGGAGAGCCTCACGTGCTTGATATTTGGCATAGACATGGCCATTGAGCCTGGGAAGGACATGGCCTACCTAAAAATATTTGACGAGATCCATATTTTTTATTCATATTTACCTCAGTGCATTTCAGCGAGGAACATTATGGACGGAATCTCAGCCTGTGCCAGAGCAGCTTGCTGATTCGCTCAGAGTGATCACATGATGTTCCTTCCTCGCCACCAGACCATTGAACTGAAAATATATAGAATGACCATTGCCATTCACACCACATAGGTGGAGATGCAGATACCGGGCGCCATCTTGGTTGGCACTCGATGCTGGGCGATGGTGATTTCCGTCATGCGTTTGCACGTAATTCAGAGCGAAAAGCGATTGCGTTTTTTCACCTTTTGTGCGATCGTGTTGTGTGTCGATTTTTGTCGATTTTGTGCGATATGAATTAAACGTCTTTGAAACAGCTGTGAAACGTCTTTCCACAACCCTTCCGTAACCGATTGGAGCAGTTTATTGCCGCACAAAATGGCATTTTAACAGTTGTCTGGCTTTTAAAATCTGGGACACGTTCAAAACAAACGAGATCCGCGAAGCGATTTGATCGAGTCGTGCTAACCAAGATGGCGACACGGCAGCTACACTTTTCACGGAGTATGAGCGTTCTATATATTTTTAATTCAGTGCGCCAGACTCGCTCACGTACTTGATTTGTGGCATAGACATGGCCATTGGGCCTTCAAGGTGTAATTTGTGCGAGGCTTTTGTCCAGTGTGAGCTTGAGTCGAGAGGGCGAATGTACGGGTTGGGAATGTATGGGTCTCCCTTCCCCCACCCGGCAACGCCGGTACTGGAGGGCGTCACAGGATCGGTGAGTCTCCAAAATCCGCTTCGTGCTGTTGTTGCAAAGATGCAGGACGATATCGCGATTGTTGTGCTGCTCTCCTCCCATGAGAACTGCAACGTCATTATTGACTGGCCCTCCCCTTCCTCCCCTCCCCCCTCTCCCTCCCTCCCCTCCCCCCTCTCCCTCCCTCCCCCTTCCCCCTCCGTCCTCCCCTTCCCCTCCCCACTACCCCCTCCGTCCTCCCCTTCCCCCTCCACCGTACCCCCTCCCCTTCCCCCTCTCCCTCCCCTTCCCACCTCCCCCTCCCTTTCCCCCATCCCCTTCCCCCATCCCCCTCCCCCTCCCCTTCCCCCACCATAATTGTATCTAGCTTGGTACTCGGTTTTTAAAAAGGTTATAATGGTACTTTGTAATCGATAATCAGATTTAAAAGGCTTGGTACAAGCTTGGTACTGGGTGTAGTTTAAAAGTCTTGGTACTCAGTTTAAAAGGCAGAATGGTACCAAGATTGGACTCGGTTTAAAAAGGTGTAATGGCACCAAGATTGGACTCGGTTTAAAAAGGTGTAATGGCACCGAGATTGGACTCTGTTTAAAATGTATAATGGAACTGAGATTGGACTTGGTTTAAAAGATATAATGGTACCGAGATTGGGCAGGGTTTAAAAGATATGATGGTACTGAGATTGAACTCGGTTTAGAAGATATAATGGTACCTAGATTGGACTCGGTTTAGAAGATATAATGGTACCGAGATTGGACTCGGTTTAGAAGATATAATGGTACCGAGATTGGACTCAGTTTAAAAGATATAATGGTACCGAGATTGGACTCAGTTTAGAAAATATAATGGAACCGAGATTGGACTCGGTTTAAAAATATATAATGGTACCTAGATTGGACTCGGTTTAGAAAATATAATGGTACCCAGATTGGACTCGGTTTAAAAGATATAATGGCACCGAGATTGGACTCGGTATAAGAGATATAATGGTACCGAGATTGGACTCGGTTTAAAAGATACAATGGTACCAAGATTGGACTCGGCATAAAAGATATAATGGCACCGAAATTGGACTCGGTATAAGAGATATAATGGTACCGAGATTGGACTCGGTTTAAAAGATACAATGGTACCGAGATTGGACTCGGTATAAAAGATATAATGGCACCGAGATTGGACTCGGTATAAAAGATATAATGGTACCGAGATTGGACTAGGTTTAAAAGACAAAATGGTACCGAGATTGGACTACGTTAAAAAGATATAATGGTACCGAGATTGGACTCGGTATAAGAGATATAATGGCACCGAGATTGGACTCGGTTTAAAAGATAAAATGGTACCGAGATTGGACTACGTTTAAAAGATATAATGGCACCGAGATTGGACTCGGTATAAAAGATATAATGGCACCGAGATTGGACTCGGCTTAAAAGATACAATGGTACCGAGATTGGACTCGGTATAAAAGATATAATGGCACCGAGATTGGACTCGGTATAAAAGATATAATGGTACCGAGATTGGACTAGGTTTAAAAGACAAAATGGTACCGAGATTGGACTACGTTTAAAAGATATAATGGTACCGAGATTGGACTCGGTATAAAAGATATAATGGCACCGAGATTGGACTCGGTTTAAAAGATAAAATGGTACCGAGATTGGACTACGTTTAAAAGATATAATGGCATCGAGATTGGACTCGGTATAAAAGATATAATGGTACCGAGATTGGACTCGGTATAAGAGATATAATGGTACCGAGATTGGACTCGGTTTAAAAGATAAAATGGTACCGAGATTGGACTCGGCTTAAAAGATAAAATGGTACCGAGATTGGACTACGTTTAAAAGATATAATGGCACCGAGATTGGACTCGGTTTAAAAGATAAAATGGTACCGAGATTGGACTCGGCTTAAAAGATAAAATGGTACCGAGATTGGACAACGTTTAAAAGATATAATGGTACCGAGATTGGACTCGGTATAAGAGATATAATGGCACCGAGATTGGACTCGGTTTAAAAGATAAAATGGTACCGAGATTGGACTACGTTTAAAAGATATAATGGTACCGAGATTGGACTCGGTATAAAAGATATAATGGCACCGAGATTGGACTCGGCTTAAAAGACAAAATGGTACCGAGATTGGACTACGTTTAAAAGATGTAATGGTACCGAGATTGGACTCGGTATAAGAGATATAATGGCACCGAGATTGGACTCGGTTTAAAAGATAAAATGGTACCGAGATTGGACTACGTTTAAAAGATATAATGGCACCGAGATTGGACTCGGTATAAGAGATATAATGGTACCGAGATTGGACTCGGTTTAAAAGATAAAATGGTACCGAGATTGGACTACGTTTAAAAGATATAATGGTACAGAGATTGGACTCAGTATAAGAGATATAATGGTACCGAGATTGGACTCGGTATAAAAGATAAAATGGTACCGAGATTGGACTCGGTTTAAAAGATAAAATGGTACCGAGATTGGACCAGGTTTAAAAGATAAAATGGTACCGAGATTGGACTCGGCTTAAAAGATAAAATGGTACCGAGATTGGACTCGGTTTAAAAGATAAAATGGTACCGAGATTGGACTACGTTTAAAAGATACAATGGTACAGAGATTGGACTCGGTATAAGAGATATAATGGCACCGAGATTGGACTCGGTTTAAAAGATAAAATGGTACCGAGATTGGACTACGTTTAAAAGATATAATGGCACCGAGATTGGACTCGGTTTAAAAGATAAAATGGTACCGAGATTGGACTCGGCTTAAAAGATAAAATGGTACCGAGATTGGACTACGTTTAAAAGATATAATGGTACCGAGATTGGACTCGGTTTAAAAGATATAATGGTACCGAGATTGGACTCGGTTTAAAAGATAAAATGGTACCGAGATTGGACAACGTTTAAAAGATATAATGGCACCGAGATTGGACTCGGTTTAAAAGATATAATGGTACCGAGATTGGACTCGGTTTAAAAGATACAATGGTACCGAAATTGGACTCGGTATAAAAGATATAATGGTACCGAGATTGGACTTGGTTTAAAAGATATAATGGTACCGAGATTGGACTCGGTTTAAAAGATACAATGGTACAGAGATTGGACTCGGTATAAAAGATATAATGGCACCGAGATTGGACTCGGTACAAAAGATATAATGGTACCGAGATTGGACTCGGTATAAGAGATATAATGGTACCGAGATTGGACTCGGTTTAAAAGATATAATGGTACCGAGATTGGACTCGGTTTAAAAGGCATTATCGTACCTACATTGTTGGGCTCTACAATTCTTCATTATGGTACCTAACTTGAAATGGTTTAAAACGTATAATGGTCCCGGGATTGGACTCGGTATAAAAGATATAATGGTACCGAAATTGGACTCGGTATAAAAGATATAATGGTACCGAGATTGGACTCGGTTTAAAAGATATAATGGTACCGAGATTGGACTCGGTTTAAAAGATATAATGGCACCGAGATTGGACTCGGTATAAAAGATATAATGGCACCGAGATTGGACTCGGTACAAAAGATATAATGGTACCGAGATTGGACTCGGTATAAGAGATATAATGGTACCGAGATTGGACTCGGTTTAAAAGATATAATGGTACCGAGATTGGACTCGGTTTAAAAGGCATTATCGTACCTACATTGTTGGGCTCTACAATTCTTCATTATGGTACCTAACTTGAAATGGTTTAAAACGTATAATGGTCCCGGGATTGGACTCTGTTTAAAATGTATAATCGTACCTAGATTGGACTCGATTTAAAAGGACATTTCTATGGGTCTCTTGGCAATCTCTGTTTCTATTGATTTCTACAAGAACCAGTAGAGTTTCCAGGAGAAACCGAACCAGATTCGGTTGAAACCAATATAAATCATTAGATGTAACTGGTCTGAAACCCATAAAACCAATAGGAACCTTTAAGTTCAACTGGTCATGTATAAACCATTGGAGGTAAATGGTCTGAAAAGCCATAGACCAATCAAATGCATTAATTATATTTTGGTATAAATGAATGCAAAACACACAGTTAAATATTGAATTGAGTTATAGCCATGTTCTTTATAAGAGGGTGTCCCTGTAGAGTCTTTGTTGTGTATGTGAATGCAAGTTGCGGTGTTGTTTTTCTTCAAGTTATTTGAAAAACGGCACATTTATGGCAGTCAATTAACTGGTTCCATATCTGGAGCTGGTCTCATAGGATTTTCATATCAGCTCACTGAAATCAACCAACAACTATGTTTGAGATCAGCATTGGCCAAAAGGTCAACATAGGCCAACAGGTCAACAACCTTTTCAAATGTTTAAAATCTTCAATTTTCATCCGATTGCCTTGAAATTTAAATCGGATTTCATATCAGCTAACTCAAATCAACCAACAACTATTTATGAGATCAACATAGGCCAAAGGTCAATAACCTTTTTTAATTTCCAAAATCCATAATTTTCATCCAAATTACTTGAAATTTGAATAGGATTTTCGTGTCATTTTACTGAAATCAACCAACAACTAATTTTGAGGTCAACATAGGCCAAAAGGTTAACAACGTTTTCGAATTTCTAAAATCCTCAATTTTCCTCATTGTTTTGCCTTCACATTTTGCCTTCGTTTATGCATGAAACATTTTCATAAACACACCTCTCTATCTCTTTGTGTATTGCACACCTGTAAAACCGAATCTTATTTCTGGATTGTCAACAATGAAAACAAGGCGTCCATTTACAAAAATTTCATTCGAATTCAATTTTTTTTTTTATCCATTTACAAATTTTATGTCAAGGATGAGATGCCTCAGGGCTGACATCACATGACTAACAGGAAGACTATTGGGTCTTGATGTGTATGCTAGCATAGGCAACGTGGCATGCAGGACACAGGACAAGGAGCTGAGAGAAGTGGTAGCCGCAAGGCATGTGACTCAAGCATTGAGAATGCAGCACGGGCAGTCCTGAGTGGGAGGGAAGGCTCTTCCAATTCATCCCCAATCACTTATGAGAGGCCCAACGTCCACAGACCTCAAAGCACACTTTCCTGCATTTTTTCCACAAATTGCATTTCAAATATTTTGCATGCATTTCCATCTTTAACCACAACGGCAGGTTATAATTTCAGGAACCACAGGCTCACTGACAAAAAAGCGATGTACTAGCACCTGTCACATCACGACGGTTGGAGTGTCGGGGTCAAACAAAGCCACACATCCCATCCGCCATTTCATGCGTGGACATTTCTGATCCCACAGTAACTTTCTTTAAATGAGTAGCCTAATGTGTGTCGGTACTTTAACCAAATTCTAGTCTTGCTCAACCAGGAGCTGCTTTAGCAATGCACTTCCAGAGTGGTGACCTGACCAGGGTTAGGAAACACAGCTCGTCCTCATGGGCATGCAATGCACCAGCTGCTTCTGTTCTACAATACAGAAAGAGATCGACTCAATCCACTCAAACTCCTACTCGTACCCCAAAACGTTTCCTGCTTTTGACTTTATTTGTCCCCAGATATTTAACCTGTCTGAACGTCGCTCTTAGGACCCTGGTACATTCTGCTTGAACCTGTATCTATTTGCAAACCTTTCATAGTCCGTAATGTTATACACAATAAATATTGTTGATAATTACCAACAGTGGATGCGTCTAGTCTTGGGCAAATTGATCATACCTGAAGATGCTTTTAGCAGTGTAGCATTATTGTTAAGAAAAACAATGCATAGAAGGTGGTTTGCATTACCCAACTGCTTGAAATTGTGAATCGGTTTAATATCACGTTGATTAACTTTACAACATGAAAATAAATCAACACAAATGGAAAAATGAGGACCGGTGACAGCGCTACACACCTGAAGTAAGCGCTGGAAGCTGCAAGCACCGTACGATGGCAAGGAAACTCGGCACCTTCAGCCACGAGCACCACATCCGTGAGGACGCTCCGTTCGTAGAAGCCGTGCAGCTTCTCAAGCAGTGACACGGCGTACTGGGTACTTACTTGCACCACCGACGGCTCTTCCTCTTCGGACATTGCGTGCTCAGGCATACACCCTGACCTACTGCACCGAAAGGAAGAACAGCCCACAAAACGGTGGGAAAGCCTAGGTTCGGTATGGCAAGCAAGTGGGGGTAAATCAGGCAGCAAGAAGAGTCAGGGAGAACTTTAAGAGGGAGGAACGTCTGTCTTCAATGCCAGTGACGACACCCACAATCTTCACACAGCAGAGCTGATCCGATCATTACTCCGTACAAGACATGCGAACCCAACGCACGGAGAAAGTGAAGTGCTCGCCTGCCAGTTGGCAGAATAACCGGGAGATCCCACAGCACAAACGATGGCGGAAGTGAAACGGAGAGCAGTTTATCTGTGGAGATAGAGAGAAGCTTAATTGAAGAGGCATTGTGAATGCCAAAGGTTTGGGTGATTCATTCAGCGTTTGCTGAATGTCAATGAAAAGCAGATGTCATTCATACAGTTGAGCTAAATGTAAATACATGATGACATGTAATGCATGCATACAGGAGAAAAGTGCATGCTGGTGAGTGTTTTGGGAACTAAGATCCAGAAAAGCACAAAAAACAATGAGAAATATTTATGGTGGCTTTTTCTGAACAGAATCGGAATGAAACACAGATGGTTGTCAACACGTCGATTGACACAAATGTGGAGACAATCCATGTGAATTATAATCTTATTACCTCTCCCACCTAAGGTGAATAAAGGTTACGTTTTCACACCTGTCTGGCATGATATGTCAAGAAGTTCTGGACAGATTTGGACGAAACGTGGTGGCCAGGTTGGGTGTGTAACAAGGACGAATTGGTTTGATTTTGGGGAAGATTGGATCTGGATCAGGAGACGATAATTTTTTAAGTGGTTCTTCACCATTAAGAGATGGGGCCAAACATGATATACAGCACGATATATTGAGATTTCAAAACGTTGTTGGACAGATTATGACAAAACTTGGTGGATGAATTGGGTAGGTGACAAGAACAGGCCGATTAGACTTTGGTTCACGTCTATCAGTGGGATACAAAACGTAAACTGTTCAGCTTGATGGAGGTATGCGCTCTAGTATGAACAGCTTTATCTCAACAATATTTCACTTTTGAAATTTCAAAATTTGTTGTGAGTGAATCATGGAAATGGACGTGTGTATATATATATATATATATATATATATATATATATATATATATATATATATATATATATATATATATATATACAGTGGAACCTTGACTTACGAGTTTAATCCGTTCCGTGACCGAGCTCGTAACTCAAATTGCTCGTATCTCAAATCAAATTTCCCCATTGAAATGCATTGAAATGCTATTAATCCGTTCCAGCCCGCCAAAAACCACACCAATTTTTTTTTAAATATACAGTATATATAAAAAATATCTCGCGCTTTATATTTCACCTGTATGCAGCATACAAGTTGGCAGGATGGCCTGGACTGGAGGTACGCACACTTGACTCTAAAGTCTAAACTGTCCAGCCTGGGTTTGAATCCCGACCCAGCTATAACCTGTCATGGGTGAATCACAGGCAGGGTGATTCATCAATGGGTGTACCGCTAAACTGGGCGCCCCGTTTGCGTCCCATTAGTTGTTGGATGTTAAGGATCTCACCGTGTTTTCCACAAAGAGAAGGCGAGCTATCGCCGGCACTCTGAACAAGTTGACGGCAGAGATACTGTACTTGCACGGCATGATAACCACGTGTCGCACGATCTCTTGTCATGGTCCACAAGATTATCACAGAGAGGTGCAGCTTCCAGCGTTTCGAGATCTGATCCAGGCCTATCCAACGAGACCGGTCCCAGCGTTCTAGGCCCGGTGGTTGTCTCAGACGGACCCGACAACGGCAGTGTTCGTTTTAACTCGATTCGATTCGAGCGCCGACGTGCCGGCGAACAAAACCGGTCATATCTTTTGAACGCGTGGCTCGATTTTTACAAAATAAACTTTTTCTTGAAGGTCTGAACCGTGCGCTCAAAACGATACCGAGTTTGACCCTGAGAGAGCCGTTTTGCGCCGGCAAAGGCGCCTTGTGTGACGTGAGGACCACGTCGTGCTGCATAGATTATCATAAATTATCATATCATTATCGGCGGCGTTATATATCATTAGCGCTATACGACAGAGATACTGTACGTGCACGTCAAGATAACCACGTGACCGGAGCCCACCTGGCGGCGGAAACTCAAAATAACCGAAATGCGAAAACTAAAATGCAGCGCTATACTACGACAGAGATACTGTACGTGCACGGCAAGATAACCACGTGACCGGAGCCCACCTGGCGGCGTAAACTCAAAATAACCGAAATGCGAAAACTAAAATGCAGCGCTATACTACGACAGAGATACTGTACGTGCACGGCAAGATAACCACGTGACCGGGTGGCGAAAGCTCGTAACTCGGATCTCGGCTCGCATCTCAAAGCAATAAACTGCCAGAGTGACGGCTCGTATCTCGAAAAACTCGTAAGTTGGGGCACTCGTAAGTCGAGGTTCCACTGTATATATATATATATATATATATATATATATATATATATATATATATATATATATACGTATATATATATATATATATATATATATATATATATATATATATACATATATATATATACGTATATATATATACGTATATATATATATATATATATATATATATATATATATATATATATATATATATATATATATATATATATATATAGTGCCTATAAAAGTCTACAACCCCTTTCAAAATTTTCACCTTTTGTTACCTTATAGCCTGCAATTAAATTGCATTACATCAGACCTTTCCACCTGTATTTACACATCATAACCCACAACTTCCAAGTGAAAAACAAATTCTACAAAATTCAGAAAATTAATGAAAAATACAAAACTAGATAATCTTGGTTGGATAAGTGTCCACTCCCCCGCCCCCTCCACCCTACTTATAATAGCAATTGTAAGTTAGCTCAGGTATAACCAATCACCTTCAAAATCACACACCAAATGAATTGGCCTACACCATTTCAGAATAAAATCAGCTGTTCCTGTAGGTTTGTTCTGCTAGGTAGTGAAATTCACAGCAAAGACTCAACCCTGAGCACCAAGGAGCTTTCAAAAGATCTCCGGGATAAACTTGTGGAAAGGCACACTTCAGGAGAGGGTAATAAAATATTTTAAAGGCCTTGAATATTCCTTGAAGCAAGACAGTCAAGACAATCATTAAGAAGTGGAAGGTGTATGGTACCACCAATACTCTGCCTAGATGAGGTCATCCCTCCAAACTGGATGAGACCAAGAAAGGAGGAGACTGATCAGAGGCCAATAAAAACTTTGAAAGAGCAACAGGCCTTTATAGCAAAGTAAAGGCCGAGTTACTGTGTGCATGTCACAACAATATTCCAAGCACTCCACAAGTCTGGCCTGTATGTTACGGTGGCAAGAAGGAAGCCATTACTCAAAAAGCCCACCTTGAGTCCCGTTTCAGGTATGCAAAAAAACATTCCGGAGATTCTGAAGCTATGTGGCAAAAGGTTTTATGGTCTGTTGAAACTTTTTGGCCTAAACGCAAACCGTTACGTTTGGCGCAAAGCCAACAAATTACATCACCCAAAGAACACCATACCTACTGTGGAGCATGGTGGTGGTAGCATCATGTTATGGGGATGTTTCTCTTCAGCAGGGACTGGGGCATTTGTCAAGACAGAAGGGAAAATGGATGGAGCAAAATACAGAAAAATCCGAGAGGAAAACCTGCTGCGCTCTGCAAGAGAGCTGAAATTGGGATGTAAGTTCACCATTCAGCATGACAATGACCCGAAGCACACAGCCAATGGAGTGGCAAAGGAACAAAAAGGTAAATGTCGTTGAGTGGCCCAGTCAAAGTCCTGATCTAAATTCAATCGAAAATCTGTTGTAGGATTTGAAGAATGCTGTCCATCAATGCTCCGCACGCAACTTGACAGCTTGAACAGTTTTGAAAAGAATGGGCAAATATTTTCCAATCAAGGTGTGCAAAGTTCGCAGAGACCTATCCCAACAGATTCACAGCTGCAATTGTTGTCGCATGTGCTTCAATCAAGAAATAACTCATGGGAGTGGACACTTATCCAACCAAGATATTCTAGTTTTGTATATTTAATTAACTTTCTGAAATTTGTAGAATTTTTTTTTCACTTGGAAGTTGTGGATTACGATGTGTAAATAAAGGTGAAAAACGACTGATTGAATGCAATTTAATTCCAGGTTATCAGGTAACAAAAGGTGAAAATTTTGAAAGGGGGTGTAGACTTTCCATAAACAATGTATGTATACTACAACAACAACATGCATTTTAAGGCTATTTTCCCTGCTAGAGCGGGGGTTAGCCTTGCGGTCCCCATGACAATCTTCTCCATTTTGCCATATTTTCTGCATCTCCCCTTGTTAACCCCCTTGCCCACATTTCTTCTTCCACCATCTTTAGCCAAGTATTTCTCGGTCTTCCCCGTCCTCTACTTCCTTCTACATTCATTTCCATCACTCTTCTCAACCAGTCACTTTCATCCTTCCTCAACACATGACCAAACCATCTCAAACTGTTTCTCTTCACAGCATCAATCACAGGCTCTATTCCCATCATCTTTTGCAATTCATCATTTGTTTTCCTATCTCTCAACGACACTCCACACATCCACCGAACCATTCGCATTTCCACCCTTTCCAGCCTTCGTTGCTGCTCTACGTTCATTACCCATGTCTCGCTCCCATAAATCATAACACTTCTCACACATGCAGCATACACCTTTCCCTTCAGCTTCAACGACACTCCCCTCCTCGTCAGCATGCCACCCAGTTCCCGAAACTTCTTCCATGCACATCTCACTCGAGCAACCGTTGCCGAGTCTGATCCACCTTCTCCATTCAGCATGTCTCCGAAGTAGCAAAATGTTTTCACACCTTCCAGCTTCACGCCGTCTCTAAGATCCAACTCAACATTTCCTCCATCTGCAGCTCCCTCTGTGCACACCTTACATTTGAATGTAGCTGCCACACTGGTTAATGACCCTCTCAGACCACTACATTTTTGAAGAACCCACTCAGCGCACATTCTACATTGAATGGAGTTCACTCCGACACCCTTCCTGCACACAGCACACGGCCACTTCCCAGTTCTTTCCACCTCACCACATGCTTTACCACTTGCCATCACCTTCGTCTTTCTGATATTCACCTTCAGACCTTTTGTCTCCATACATTCCTTCCACTTGTTCATCTTTTCCTTCAGTCCATCCATGCTTTCCGCAATCAACACCAGATCATCTGCATACAACAACTCCCATGGTAAACCCTCCTTTACGTTCTGAGCCACCACCTCAATCACAGCTACAAATAGTAGTGGACTTAGTACCGACGCCTGATGCACTCCCACCTTCACCTCAAACTCACCACTGTTCCCGTCCATCGTCCTTACAGCTGTGCGCGCTCTTTTGTACATTGCCATCACTACTCTGATCAACCATTCCTCCACTCCTAACTTCTTCAATGCCCATGTCACGACTTCACGTGGAACCCTATCAAATGCTTTCTCAAGATCAACAAACCCAAGAAACAACTTCTTCCTCTTCTCCATGCACTCCTGCAACTGCCTCACAATGAAAGGCGCGTCTGTCGTTCCTCTTCCTGGCATAAATCCAAACTGCATTTCGTCAATCTTCACTTTCTTCCTTATCCTCCTCTCTAATACCCTTTCCAATACCTTCATTCCATGCTCCAATAACTTTATCACTCTGTACAAGCCACAGTCCAGAGGGTCACCTTTCCCCTTGTATAGAGGGACGAGGGTACTCAGTTCCCAATCCACTGGAATGCGGCCTTCTTTCACCACCAGATTACAGATCTCTGTCATTCTCTTCACACCCCAACTTCCTGCTGCCTTCAACATATCTCCCACAACTCCCGTCGGCCCTCCCGCTTTTCTACTCTTCAATGCTTTTATCGCTTCCTCAACTTCCTTCTCAGTTACCTTCTCTGCCGGTCCTAAAACTGGGTTACTCTCCATGTTGCCATCCCATTCATTCTCTGCATTCAACAGCATTTCCATATATCTCTTCCATCTTCCTTTAATTCCATCTGGGTCCACAACGATTTGTCCCATTTCATCCTTCAAGCAACTCACCCCCATCACATCACACCTCTCTTTCGCTTTCTGCTTTGCAATCCTGAATACCGCTCTCCGACACTCTTCCGAATCCAAGCGTTCTCCGAACATTATCCTACATGCCTCCTGCGCCTTTGCTACCTCTTTCTTTGCAGCCTTCTTGGCTGCCTTATAACTTTCATGCTCTGCTTTTTCTGCCCCCGTACACTTCGCCTTCTGCCACTCCTCGAACTTCTTCCTCTTCTCGGCAATCCTCTTTCCACCTTCATCATCCCACCACCATGTTTCCGAGTACCTCGATGGTCCTTTTGTCCATCCACATACCTCACCAACAGCTCCCAACAGACTATCTTTCATTGACATCCAACCATGTTCAAGCTCAACCACATCATCCTCTGCCCGACTCAGCCTCTCTTTTAATGCCTCCCTTACTGTCACCTCTTTCAACCTCCACACCTTCATTCTTGGTTGGTACTTGACCTGCTGAGCTCTCCTCGCACCTTTCACCCTTATGTCGCAGACAACCAAGTGGTGCTGTGAAACAGCCTCCTCCCCCGGGATCACCTTTGTGTCCTGGAGGTTCCCCCTATCTCGCCTACACACCATCAGGTAGTCAACGGTTGAGATACACCAAACCAAATACACATACACCAAACCAAAATACATATTACATACACCAAACATACATACATACAAACAATGTATATATATATATATATATATATATATATATATATATATATATTTATATACACATACACACACACACACACACACACACACACACACACACACACACACACACACACACACACACACACACAGAGTCAAAAATATTGGCACCCTTGCACTTTTTTCAAATAATGCACCATTTCTTCCAGAAAATTGTTGAATTAAAAAATATTTTGGTATCCACATATGTATTTCTTTGGTTTACAGTGAAACAAAAAAAAAAGGTGAAAAATTACTAAATCTTAGCTTATCCCACACGGAAATCCTACAATGACCTGGACAATATTATTGGCACCTTTTGGAAGTTGTTAGAAATAATTAGATTTCAAGCAGGTGATTCTCCTTTACTTTGGAATTGAATTCACCTATGGTGAGTTGCAGGTGCCTGCAATATTTAAAAAAAACACTCATTCAACCAGTTTGATTGGAGAAAATGAGTCATTCTGCTGTTTTGTGTCACTGTGTGTTCTGCAATGAGCATGGACAAAATAAATAAAACCAGAGAATTGTTTGAGGAGGTCAGACACAACATTGTAGCCAAGCATGGACAATCTCAAGGCTATAAGTCCATCTCCAGAGACATTGATGTTCCTGTGTCCACCATATGCAATGTTATCAGGAAGTTTAAGGCCCATGGCAGTGTAGCCAACCTCCCTGGGCGTAGCCGCAAGAGAAACTTTGATCGAAGATTGCAGCGAAGAATTGTTCGAATGGTGGAGAAAGCACCTCGATCAACTGCCAAACAGATTCAAGTTGACCTTCAGACACATGGTACGACAGTTACAACTCGCACCATCCGTCTCCAACTCAATGAAAGGGGGTTCTATGGTAGGAGACACAGGAAGACCCCCTGCTGAGAGATACAAGAAAGCCCGACTGGAGTTTGCCAAAAGACACCTGAACAAGCCAAAATCATTCTGGGTGAATATCCTGTGGACAGATGAGACCAAATTAGAGCTTTTTGGTAAAGCACATCATCTCTATGTTCACAGAAAACAAAATGAAGCCTTCAAAGAAAAGAACACCTTCCCTACAATCAAACATGGAGGAGGTTCAGTGATGTTTTGGGATTGCTGTGCTGCATCTGGCACTGGGTGCCTTGATTGTGTGCATGGCATCATGAAATCAGGAGATTACCCAGGCATTTTGGAGCGCAATGTTCAACCCAGTATCAGAAAGTTATGTTTCCCTCGAAGGTCATGGGTCTTGCAGCAGGACAATGACCCCAAACACACTTCAAAAAGCAACCAGGAATGGTTCAAGACAAAACGCTGGACTGTTCTGAAGTGGCCAGCAATGGGTCCAGATCTAAATCCCATTGAACACATGTGGGGAGATCTGAAAACAGCAGTTTGGAGAAGGCACCCTTCAAATCTGGGAGAACTGGAGCAGTTTGCACAAGATGAGTGGACCAAACTGCCATTAGAGGGGTGTATGAAGCTCATTCATGGCTATAGGAAGTGCTTGACTGCAGTTTTTTTGTCCAAAGGCCATGATACCAAATATTAAGTCTAGGGTGTCAATAATTTTGTAAATGCCATTTCTTTATATTTTCTGATTTAAAAGGGTTTATTAAGTTCTGAATCAAAAGCAAAGGTTCTGTAATATTAGCAGTGAATTAAAGAATTGTGGAGACCAAATACTTTTGTCAATTTCAACTTATTTTGAGAGAAAATTGTGAGTCAATTGAAAAAAGTGCAAGGGTGCCAATATTTTTCACGACTGTATATACAATATACATATTACCTGCATAAGTACAAAGCAACTCTAACCGACCATCTATCACCAGTAACATTACACAATACTAAAGCCATCTTCAGGCAGCAGCACATAAGTACAAAGCATCTCCAACCAACTACAAGCCGCAAAATTAACACTTCCAAAAGCATCTTCCACATGGCATGCAAAAAAACATTTAGGGGCACACATAAACCATTTCCCACCAGCGACACACATAACAGTTCTAAAAGCATCTTCACACATCATGCATAAAGCAGCTGTATGTGTGCAAAAACCATTCCCCACCAGCATCCCCAACAAACAATGGTCACACTACCACCCATCCTCCATCTACCCACAGCCCCTGCATGAGTACTTATTTGCAGCATGTCCTGGGTTTCATTCTTTTTTCTTGTCGCGCTGCCTTGACCTTCTGATTTCTCATGCTTGTGAACTCATGCAGATATCGTTTGTCCGCTGCCTTGCTCTGCTGTGATTCCTCGCACTCATGACCTTTTGAGCACCACCGAAGAGAGTTCGTCCCGCTGCCTTGACCTGCTGTGATAACTTGTGCTTGTGAACTTTTGCGCACATTGTGCGATCATCAGTCCTAAGCGTACGAGTAGTGCAGGAGATGTGTCTGCTCCCCAGAAGAAGAAAGTGGGGCTGCTTGACAAACTATCAAGAGGTGAGAGTGTAGCCTCGGTGGGCAGGCACAATGACTTGAATGAGTTGACTTTGCGCTACATAAAGAAAAACCATAAAACAATTTGGGAAAGTGTTGCGACGAGTGCAGTACCCAGCACCAAAGTGGTAACCCAAGTCAGGGATGTTCACATCAAAGCAATGGAAAAGGCAGTAAATGTGTGGATCGAGGACAATGCCGAGAGGAACATGCCTTTAGACGGACCTCTCGATTCGCGAAAAGGCAAAGCAAATGTACGATCGTCTGGCTGGCGTGGGTGGTGCTGCAAACACAAGTGATGTGGGTATGAGTGGTCCCAGTTCCTTCCAAGCCAGCATAGGTTGATGTGGGTGCTTCAAGCAGCACGGTCTCTGCAAAGTAAAGCTCACAGGCGAACGTGTCTCAGCGGACCACAAGACAGCTCAAAGTTTCCATGCTCAACTTGCGCATCTCATCGAGAAGAAGGAGTATCTACAGGAGCAGGTCTTCAATGCAGATGAGACCGGCCTGTTCTGGAAGAAAAATCCCATGAAGACTTTCCTCTCAAAGCAAGAGAGGAAAGCATCAGACTTCAAGGCTGTGAAGGACCAGCATCACTACTCCTCTGCGCCAATGCCCAAAGGGACTGCATGATTAAGCCGATGATGTTGTATCGCTCCCTAAACCCACGTGCTCTCAAGGGCCAAAACAAGCTAACTCTGCCCGTATTTTGGAGGACCAACAAACAGAAAGGCGTGGGTAATAGCTACCATATTTAAGAATTGGTTACATAACTGTTTTGTCCCTCAAGCGGAGAGGTACCTGCCAGACAAGAATCTTTCCTTCAAGGTTCTTCTGCTGGTGGATAACGCTCTTGACCGCACGAAGTCGCTGCTGAAGGTGACCCATGCCAATGTCAAGGTTAGCTTCCTGCCACCAAATACCACCTCCCTGATCCAACTACTCGACCAAGGTGTGATTTCAACGTTTAAAACACATTACACCCTCCGCACCTTCTGTCACATCTTGGATGCTATTGAGCTCACCCCAAACGTAGCGTCAGGAAATGTTGGAAGGACTTCAACATCGCGCACTATATCAATGCCATCAACGTTTCTCTTGACCAAGTTCCTGATGAGGTCAAAGTCCTCACCATCAATGCTTTCGACTACTTCAGAAGCTTTCCCAAAACCATGGAAGAGAAGTAGACAATTGTCGGTTTGGCAGCTTCAACAACATGCAGCCTAAGGAATTGGAGGAGCTAATCGCCTCGCTTGTTGAGGAGCTCACTGAGGGGAAGTTGGATGCTATCATAAAGACTTCCGAGGAGGAGGGAGGTGAAAAGAAGGACAAGGTGGTGAGGCTCAATCTGACCATCAAGTTCCAGGCTGAGGTGCTACAGAATATGAGGTCAGTGGCTGACAGATTACAAGATGCTGACCAAGTGGTGGAGCGGTACCTCCGGTTCACGATGGGGCTGGATGATGTTTTCCTGCCATACAAAGAGCTGCACAGAAACCTGCAACACTCAGTGAAGCAGCTTGCTATCACCCATTTTTTCTCCCTGCCCTCTTCACCTCAACACCTTCAAGCTCGCTCGCCTGTATCCCCTTCGGTGCACAACTCATAAGCACTCTCACCTGCCTCCTCATCTACATTCCTTTTGGTGCACAATTCATAAGCACTCTCACCTCCGTCCTCTTCAGAGGAGTTAATTGAGTTTACTAGATTCTAAATCATCATCATCATCAAAATCATCAAAGTTACTTTGTACTGCATGTACCGTATCTTAAATAAAAATTGGAAACAGTACCTGTTGTTGTTGTTCTATTATTTGTAAGCATTTCACATAAAACTGCATTCATCTTCATAAACTAAAAAATAAAAATTATCTTATGAATCACGAACTGCCAGGAACCTATACCCCTTTTTCCCATTGAAACGATGCACTGACATTCACGGATTCCAAATTCATCGCATTTTTCAGGAACTTTTCCTCTGCTAATGCTGAGGTTCCACAGAAACAGTGTATGTAGCATGATATCTCAAAAAGTTGTGGATGGATTCAGAAAAAACTTAGTGTACGAGTTGGGTAGGTGGCAAGAACAAGCCGATTAGATTTTGGAGGTCCAGGTCCAGATCAGTGGGATGGATTATTATCAGTGGGATACAAAAGGTAAACTGCTCAGCCTGGTGGAGGTATGCGCTCTACCGAGTGCCGCTCTAGTTCCAAACATTCCACCAATTCAAAATTTCTTGCTTGTTTAAATAAACAAAAAATCCCTACACGAATTAGTCTTTACACCACATGACTGCCCAAACCACCACTAACACCCCATTACACAACCTACCCTAACCATTATGGAGAACAGTGCAACTCCCTTCAGATCACCTACCTATCATCTTTACCATAAACACAAATATAGACCTCAACACAAACAAAACATTCACAGATTACAAGAAACCAATGTGGGACAATTTTGAGCATGACACTGAACAACTAGGGTGCCGGCTAGGACTAGCCGGCTAGGAACAACTAGGAACAACTAGGGTGAACAAGATCCCTGGTGTTGGGCTAGCGGCTAGGGTGCCGGCTTAGGATCCTAGGATCCTGGGTTCGAATCCCGGTCGATCGCTGAATTAACGCCAGGGGGGTTGACTCAGCCTGTCATCCTTCTGAGGTCGGCAAATTGAGTACCATTTCACTGGTAATTCCCTGTTTGTCGTTAAAGGCGGCAAAAAGGGTTGGCGTCAGGAAGGGCATCCGGCCGTAAAACATTGCTTCAAAAAGGGGACCGAAAAACAACAACAACCACGGTTCCCAAAAAAGGCCAACCCCCCGCTTTGCGGGGAAACATGGCCTCTAAAGGTGGTTTTTTTTTTTTTTTTACACTGAACAACTAGAACGCCACTCAGTAGAGCGCATACTCCCGCCGTGGGTCGTTGGAATAGTACGATTTCACAAAAGTTTGAGGGAGTAGTTCAGTGACAACACAAGACAAGACAACACAAGACAGACACTGCACAGATATATATTTAGAATATATAGAAGATAATGTAAAAAAAACAAGGCAATTTCACTTACATTTTCGGATTCAGTGTTCAATTCTATATAAGTGACGGTATTTGGAGGCATGTGTGACTTCAAATAAAATTGTAAGCCAGGAAACGTTCGTTTCATTCCTTAGGGATACAACATGTAAAACTGGCCCAAACGTCAAAACAAAACTCGCTCATTTTAAGTCGTACAAGCTAATGCGACCACTCATTCTTCTGGGAAGAATCTCGTGCACATGCTTGTCACAATTATAACTCACCTAAGTCTTTATAAGTTCATCAAATACTGACACCGCAATTGACATTCGCTGAGGTAAATGTTGATATCTCTTCTGAGGTAAAAAAAGAAAAAAAGGGAAAAAAACAGTTTTAAAGCATTATACGTATCAAACGATACATTTTATGAAATGGGGAAACCTAATACACACTTTGGTGGTTTTAAAATGGCAGAATATGTCTTTATTAGAAAAAAATAAGAACCTTGAAGACGCTGCCAAAAAAATACACCGCTCTAACACATAACCACGAGTTTAAACTACATTTACAACAAATATGAAAACTATTTTCATATCACAATGTTAAAGATAGAATATATAGAAGATAATGTTTTTTTTAAAATGAGCCCCGTCTTCCAATGGTAAAAAAAATCCTTCAAAAAATTCCTGGATCCAGAATAATATCCTGAGCTTCACCATAAACTAATCAATTCTTCCTTATCCCAAGGGAAATCATCCCACTAACTTTCATCCAAATCCGTTCAGAACTTTTCCAGATATCTTGTTCACAAACACACGAACACGCACGCACGCACGTACACACACACACGATCGAATGCATTACTCCCTGGCGGGAGTAAAAATTCCAACAACTTAACAACAACATCACGACCAATGACATCTACCTCAAACAGTTCAATAATGATCATCACAACCGCAGCTACCAAATACATGCCAAAGGGCAATATCAAAACAATACAACCCCAAATACTCGCCAGAAATCACACACCTCATTAAACAATGCGACAATCTAAAACACAACACAACAACACCCAAAGCACCAGATATAGTAGAAAATATTCAAACACTAAACACAGAAATACTCGTGAAAAAAAACCACAAAACTGGCACTCCTTTCTACAAACACTAAACCGCTCAACCAACACCGGACACTCGTACAAAACCATCAACAGCATCAATAACTCCAACGGTGGCAGCACACCCTCACGTGCAGACATAACGACCACAGAAAGCATACCATCAGAAAAACAACAAGCTAACATCCTCTGTGACCATTACACAAACCCACGTCACAAGGGACCCAGAAAAGAGGAAGGATGTATTACAAGATGCAAACTCAGCGACCAATGCTGCACTACAATCAACCCATTCACTCTTACACAAACAATGACAATCATCAAAAACATCAAAATCTCGCAGGCTAACTGCCAACACCAACAACAACACAAAAACTCAAAAACCCTGCCAACACCTCAAATTTACATTTCAAACATTTTGGACCACACTGCATATCAGTCCACACAAATATAAAAATAATTCCTACAAATACTCAATAAATGGCCATATTTGGAAACTATGCACAATCATTATACTCTCCTTAAACCAAATATCCCACCAAAGCAGCCTCTTACACACCTATCACATTACTTTGCACACCCTCCAAAGTTACAGAACGTCTTATACTTACACTCACACTCACAACCTCACAACCCTCTCTCACACACCCAATAAGGATTCAGACCAAACCACTCCACCACCACCACTCTCCTCACAAACCCCACACAAAACACATTTGGAGGCTTCAACGATAGAAACCATCAAAACACACTATTCTCACGACAGTAGACGTCAGAAAAGTGTTTGACACACTCCCAAAGCTCTTACTCACAAACAAAAGCACTCAACACAAAAATGCACAACAACACCAAGCGCTGGCCGGCCAACTACCTATCATGCAGTCATTCGTAATTTTAAACGGTAGGTCGTCACGCACACAATACTTTCCGAATGGAGTCCCTCACGGCTCAGCCCTCTCCCCCACACTCGAATCTGTTCATGCACGACATTCCACAACCACCCAAGAACATCCAATTAGCCTCATATGCGGACGATATAACCATCACCTCTACTCATAGCAACATCAACACCACTACAGCACAACTTCAACCCTTCCTCAGCACCCTACAAACCTGGCTCACCATCAACACACTTAAGGTAGCCCCCTCAAAATCAACAGTCCCTCCTCTAACAAATTACACTGAGGAACCTAGCACTAACCCTAACAACCCACACATCACACTGAACGACATACCTATTCCACACACACAAAACAAAAATACTCGGCGTCACTTTTAACTCATCAATGTCATTCTCAGATCATATCACAAAAAAAAACAAAAAAAAAAACTTGCACACCCAGGCTGAACACACTTAGTGTGTTCCCCACCCATCGATGACACAGAGAAACTACTCCCCAGGTCTGATAGTGTTCACCTTTCAGCCTTCGCTGTGGACACCACCCACAACTTTTACACTACCATCATAGACTCGGCAACAACACATACGACACCTGCAACCACTGCCAGGTCGCTCCACAAACAATAAAACAAATCATGGAAGACACGCTATCCTGGCTTCACGTAGGCAAGAGCACATCTTGGATGTGAGGGATCTCCGGGTCACTCCTGTGAGATGATCGGCGACCTCCGTGCCGCTGATCTATTCAACCAGAACTGACTGGGGCAACACAACAACAACCTAGCTGCCACAATAAAACAAATGTAACCACGCCTGTAACACAACCAAACCACCCCCAAAACACAACCAAACCACACCTGTAACACAACCAAACTACCCCCACAACACAACCAAACCACCGCCACAACACAACCAAACCACCCCCACAACATAACCAAACCACCCCCAAAACATCAAACCACCACCAAAACACAACCTAGCCAACCCCATAACACAACCACAATAACACAACCACAATAACACAACCACAATAACACAACCACAATAACACAACCACAATAACACAACCACAATAACACAACGTAACCACCCCCTCCCCCCTTGTGGACCACCTAATCATTCATAGTACAGTATTCTCATATAAACAAAACAAACTCCAATGAAAAACACAATCTTTATAAAACAAACTCCAATGAACTCGACCCGGCCGATATGAATGAACTATGAGGTAACTGGGGCCACCACACGGACCGATGACCCTACACGAGTCTGGGGCCACGACACCGACCGATGACCCTACACGAGTCCGGGGCCACCACACGGACCGATGACCCTACACAAGTCCATGGCCACCAAATGGACTGATGACCCTACACGAGTCCGGGGCCACCACACGGACCGATGACCCTACACGAGTCTGGGGCCACGACACCGACCGATGACCCTACACGAGTCCGGGGCCACCACACGGACCGATGACCCTACACAAGTCCATGGCCACCAAACGGACCGATGACCCTACACGAGTCCGGGGCCACCACACGGACCGATGACCCTCAACGAGTCCGGGGCCACTAAACGGACCGATGACCCCACACGAGTCTGGGGCCACTAAACGGACCGATGACCCTACACGAGTCCGGGGCCACCACACGGACCGATGACCCCACACGACTCTGTGGCCACTAAACGGACCGATGACCCCACACGAGTCCGAGGCCACCAAACGGACCGATGACCCTACACGAGTCCGGGGCCACCACACGGACCGATGACCCTACACGAGTCCGGGGCCACCACACGGACCCGACCGATGACCCTACACGAGTCCGGGGCCACCAAACGGACCGATGACCCTACACGAGTCCGGGGCCACCACACGGACCAATGAACCTACACGAGTCCGGGGCCACCACACGGACCGATAAACCCACACGAGTCCGGGGCCACGACAGTCCACACAGACCGATGACCCCACACGAGTCCGGGGCCACCACACGGACCGATGACCTGACACTCGGCGGTTTTCGAACGGAACGGGTGCATCAAACACGGAATTTAACTCAATCCCATCCAGTACCGTCAAGGTCTCAGCCGGTAGTCGGCGAGGAGCAGCGGTATTCTCGAGGCTTACTATGCGGACCCATGCAACGGGTCGCCTGTCCCCCAAACCAGCCAAGTCTCCTCAGCTCACTAGGCCCAAACGTTCCGTTCCCCTCGACCCGACTCCCTCTCCTCCCGCGGCCTCGTCCATTTTCTGTCCTTCGTCCCTTTTCTGTCCCACGTCCGTTACATTCACTGTTTCCTCCCCTCTCTTCCTACCTCTCGTTCTTACCTTACTTTCTTACTTTTCCCTCCTTTTCCACACGAGCATCACCGGCGTCGCAGCCACGGCGAGATCAGCAGCAGGAAGGGGCGGGAAGGCCCGATGGTAGGAAGGAAGTCGGGAGGCTGGAGGGAGGAGGGAAAAAGGGAGGTGAAAGAGGTAGGAGGAAGGTGAAAGCGGTATGAGGGAGGTGAAAGAGGTATGAGGGAGAGGAAAGAGGTATGAGGGAGGGGAAAGACGTAGGAGGGAGGGGAAGAGGTATGAGGGAGGGGAAAGAGGTATGAGGGAGGCGAAAGAGGTATGAGGGAGGGGAAAGAGGTATGAGGGAGGGGAAAGAGGTATGAGGGAGGGGAAAGAGGTATGAGGGAGGGGAAAGAGGTATGAGAGAGGGGAAAGAGTTATTAGGGAGGGGAAAGAGGTATGAGGGAGGTGAAAGAGGTATGAGGGAGGGGAAAGAGGTATGAGAGAGGGGAAAGAGGTATGAGGGAGTGGAAAGAGGTATGAGGGAATGGAAAGAGGTATGAGAGAGGGGAAAGAGGTATGAGGGAGGGGAAAGAGGTATGAGGGAGGGGAAAGAGGTATGAGGGAGGGGAAAGAGGTATGAGGGAGGGGAAAGACGTAGGAGGGAGGGGAAGAGGTATGAGGGAGGGGAAAGAGGTATGAGGGAGGGGAAAGAGGTATGAGAGAGGGGAAAGAGGTATGAGGGAGGGGAAAGAGGTATGAGGGAGGGGAAAGAGGTATGAGGGAGGGGAAAGAGGTATGAGGGAGGGGAAAGAGGTATGAGGGAGGGGAAAGAGGTATGAGAGAGGGGAAAGAGGTATGAGGGAGGGGAAAGAGGTATGAGGGAGTGGAAAGAGGTATGAGGGATTGGAAAGAGGTATGAGGGAGGTGAAAGCGGTATGAGGGAGGTGAAAGAGGTAGGAGGAAGGGGAAAGAGGTAGGAGGAAGGGGAAAGAGGTATGAGGGAGGGGAAAGAGGTATGAGGGAGGGGAAAGAGGTATGAGGGAGGGGAAAGAGGTATGAGAGAGGGGAAAGAGGTATGAGAGAGGGGAAAGAGGTATGAGGGAGTGGAAAGAGGTATGAGGGAATGGAAAGAGGTATGAGGGAGGTGAAAGAGGTATGAGAGAGGGGAAAGAGGTATGAGAGAGGGGAAAGAGGTATGAGGGAGTGGAAAGAGGTATGAGGGAATGGAAAGAGGTATGAGGGAGGTGAAAGAGGTATGAGGGAGGTGAAAGAGGTATGAGGCAGGTGAAAGAGGTATGAGGCAGGTGAAACTGAAAGACGTAGGAGGGAGGGGAAAGAGGAATGAGGGAGGGGAAAGAGGTATGAGGGAGGGGAAAGAGGTATGAGGGAGGGGAAAGAGGTATGAGAGAGGGGAAAGAGGTATGAGGGAGGGGAAAGAGGTATGAGGGAGGGGAAAGAGGTATGAGGGAGGGGAAAGAGGTATGAGGGAGGGGAAAGAGGTATGAGGGAGGGGAAAGAGGTATGAGAGAGGGGAAAGAGGTATGAGGGAGGGGAAAGAGGTATGAGGGAGTGGAAAGAGGTATGAGGGATTGGAAAGAGGTATGAGGGAGGTGAAAGCGGTATGAGGGAGGTGAAAGAGGTAGGAGGAAGGGGAAAGAGGTAGGAGGAAGGGGAAAGAGGTATGAGGGAGGGGAAAGAGGTATGAGGGAGGGGAAAGAGGTATGCGGGAGGGGAAAATGGTATGAGGGAGGGGAAAGAGGTATGAGAGAGGATAAAGAGGTAGGAGGGAGGGGAAAGAGGTATGAGAGAGGGGAAAGATGTATGAGGGAGGGGAAAGAGGTATGAGGGAGGGGAAAGAGGTATGAGGGAGTGGAAAGAGGTATGAGGGATTGGAAAGAGGTATGAGGGAGGTGAAAGCGGTATGAGGGAGGTGAAAGAGGTAGGAGGAAGGGGGAAGAGGTAGGAGGAAGGGGAAAGAGGTAGGAGGGAGGGGAAAGAGGTAGGAGGGAGGGGAAAGAGGTTGGAGGGAGGGGAAAGAGGTAGGAGGGAGGGGGAAAGAGATATGAGGGAGGGGAAAGACGTAGGAGGGAGGATAAAGAGGTAGGAGGGAGGGGAAAGACGTATGAGGGAGGAGAAAGAGGTAGGGGGAGGGGAAGAAGGTAGGAGGGAGGGAGGGGGAAAGAGGTAGGAGGGAGGGAGGGGGAAAGAGGTAGGAGGGAGGGAGGGGGAAAGAGGTAGGAGGGAGGGAGGGGGAAAGAGGTAGGAGGGAGGGAGGGGGAAAGAGGTAGGAGGGAGGGAGGGGGAAAGAGGTAGGAGGGAGGGAGGGAGGGGGAAAGAGGTAGGAGGGAGGGAGGAGGAAAGAGGTAGGAGGGGGAAAGAGGTAGGAGGGAGGGAGGAGGAAAGAGGTAGGAGGGAGGGAGGGGGAAAGAGGTAGGAGGAAGGGAGGGAGGGGGAAAGAGGTAGGAGGGAGGGAGGGGGAAAGAGGTAGGAGGGAGGGAGGAGGAAAGGTAGGAGGAGGGGAAAGAGGTAGGAGGGAGGGAGGAGGAGGAAAGAGGAAGGATGGAGAGGGGGAGGAAAGAGGTAGGAGCAGAAAAGAGGAGGAAGGGAGGAGGAAAGAGGAGGGAGGGAGGGGAGGAAAGAGGAGGGAGGGAGGGGAGGAAAGAGGAGGGAGGGAGGGGAGGAAATAGGAGGGAGGGGAGGAAAGAGGAGGGAGGGGAGGAAAGAGGAGGGAGGGAGGGGAGGAAAGAGAAGGGAGGGAGGAGGCGGAAGGAGGGAAAGAGGAGGGATGGAGGGGAAGTAGAGGGAGGAGGAGGAGAGGAGGAGGAGAGGAGGGAGGTAGGGGGAAGAGGAGGGAGGGAGGAGGCGAGGAGGGGGAGGCGGGAGGGAGGGGGAGAGAGGGGACGAGGAGGGAGAGAGGGGATGAGGAGGGAGAGAGGGGACGAGGCAGGAAAGGGGGAGGAGGGAAAGAGGGAGGAGGAGGAAAGAGGAGGGAGGGAGGGGGTGAAAGAGGTATGAGGGAGGTGAAAGAGGTATGAGGGAAGTGAAAGAGGTATAAGGGAGGTGAAAGAGGTATGAGGGAAGTGAAAGAGGTATGAGAGAGGTGAAAGAGGTATGAGGGAAGTGAAAGAGGTATAAGGGAGGTGAAAGAGGTATGAGGGAAGTGAAAGAGGTATGAGAGAGGTGAAAGAGGTATGAGGGAGGTGAAAGAGGTATGAGGGAGGTGAAAGAGGTATGAGGGATGGAGGGAGGAGGGAAGAGGTAGGAGGGAGGGAAGAGAAGAAAGAGGTAGGAGGGAGGCGGGAAAGAGGTAGGAGGAAGGGAGGGAGCGGAAAGAGGTAGGAGGGAGGGGAAGTGGTAGGAGGGAGGGAGGGAAAGAGGTAGGAGGGAGGGGAAAGAGGTACGAGGGAGGGAGGGAGGAGAAAGATGTAGGATGGAGGGTGGGGAAAGAGGTAGGAGGGAGGGAGGGGAAAGAGGTAGGAGGGAGGGAGGGGAAAGGGGTAGGAGGGAGGGAGGGGGGGAAGGAGGTAGGAGGGAGGAAGGGGAAAGAGGTAGGAGAAGAGGGACGGGAGGAGGAAAAGGGAGGGGAGGAGGGAAAAGGGAGGGGAGGAGGGAAAAGGGAGAGGAGGAGGAAAAGGGAGGGGAGGGGGAAAAGGGAGGGGAGGGGGGGAAAGGGAGGGGCGGAGGAAAAGGGAGGGGAGGGGAGGTGGCAGAGGGAGGGGAGGGGAGGAGGCAGAGGGAGGGGAGGGGGAAGAGGAAGGAGAGGAGGAAGAGGGAGGGGAGGAGGAAGAGGGAGGAGGTGGGGAAGAGGGAGGAGGATTGGAGGTGTTCGAGGAGGGGCAGGGGAAAAGGGAGGAGGAGGAGGGAGGGGAGGCAAAGAGGGAGGGGGATTGGAGGTGTTCGAGGAGGGGCAGGGAAGAGGGAGGAGGAGGAGGGAGCAGAGGCAAAAAGGGAGGAGCGGGTGAGGGGAGGAGGAGGGGGTAGAGGGAGGAGGAAGAGGATGGAGGAGAGAGGATGGAGGATTGGAGGAGGGTAGAGGATGGAGGATGGAGGAGGGAGGGTGGAGGATGGTAGAGGAAACAAAGTGGAGGGAACAGTGGAGGAAAAACAGAGTGGAGGGGTGGGTGAAGGAGGGAGGGTAGAGGTTGGAGAACGGAGGAGGTAGGGCAGAGGTTGGAGAACGGAGGAGGAAGGGCAGAGGTTGGAGGAGGGAGGGAGAACGGAGGAGGGAGGGAAAACGGAGGAGCACATGAAAAGGTAGAGGCGACTCGAGTAGTCATAAATAGGTAAAAGGGAGAGTGGGATGTCCGCGATTGTTTTCTCCACACTGTTTATGTGAAAGAGAAAAAGGAAAGGGTTGGTCCAAAGGATTCCTGAAGGTTTGGAGCGAGTGGATAAAAGGAAAGTGGGAAACTATGGAATATAATGAAGAGAAAATGTTTATTACGTACGCAATATGGCGGGGTCCTCAATCCCAATGTGCTCCATAAACGCTTCTGCCCACTCCTACCCCCACCACCACAACCACCACTCTCACGACCTCAACTTCACCACCACAACTCTCACCACCACCACCACAACTCCTCCACTCCAACCACCATCCACACTCCCCAATCCCACCACAGCCCCTAACCCAGACTCCTCCCACCCCCCATTCCCACCACGACCTCTCCTACCCCCGATTCCCACCAGGACCTCATCCACCCCCAACTCCCACAAAGACCCCACCCACCACTACTCCCCATCCTCATTTCCACTACATCCACCCCCTATCCACACTCCCACAGCGACCCCCACTCCCAGTCTCACCACCACCCCCTCCACCTTTTTTCTCCCTAACCTCCCCACTCCCACAATGACTTCCACTTCCACCATTACCTCCACCTCCACCACCGCTCTCACCATCATCCCTCCCCCCAACCCGGCGTTGCCCGGGTTCTTTTTAAATGAATTTACTACTATAATTCAGCTTTTACCCCGCGGCCGTAGAAGATTGACTACTATAATTCAGCTCAGCTTTTAATTGTGAAATGGGCCCAGCCCGGCCGAGGTGGGCCTCGACCGGCCTCGCCACCTAGCCTGTAACCTTCCCTGGGCCCGTCCCAACATTTTAAATTATTTTTGAATGAATTTACTACTATAATTCAGCTTTTACTCATGGCCGTAGACGATTGACTACTATAATTCAGCTCAGATTCTAATTGCGAAATGGGCCCAGCCCGGCCGAGGTGGGCCTTGACTGGCCTCGCCACCTAGCCTATAACCTTACGGGGCCCATCCCCACATTTTTGGTTCTTTTTGAATGCATTTACTACTATAATTCAGCTTTTACTCGTGGCCGTAGAAGATTGACTACTTTCATTCAGCTCAGCTTTTAATTCCGAAATGGGCCCAGCCCGGCCGAAGCGGCCTCGCCACCTCGACTATAACTTTCCTGGGCCTCGTCCCAACATTTTTAGTTCTTTTTGAATGAATTTACTACTATAATTCAGCTTTTACTCATGGCCGTAGAAGATTGACTACTTTCATTCAGCTCAGCTTTTAATTGCGAAATAGGCCCGGCCTGGCCGAAGCGGCCTCGACCGGCCTCGCTACCTAGCCTATAACCTTCCCGGAGCCCGTCCCGTCATTTTTGGTTCTTTTTGAATGAATCTACTACTATAATTCAGCTTTTACTCACGGCCGAACAAGATTGACTACTTTCATTCAACTCAGCTTTTAATTGCGAAATGGGCCCAGCCCGGCCGAGGTGGGCCTCGACCGGTCTCGCCACCTAGCCTAAAACCTTCCCGGGGCCCGTCCCGACATTTTTTCGATTAGAGGTTTCCTCCTATCTTCACCGTTCAGGAGATTAGCTTGCGCAAACAAACAAACAAACAAAAACTTTCTTTTATATATATAGATAATTATAGTCTATAAAATACGTACTATTTAGAATGTTACATAGTCTATAAAATACGTACTATTTAGAATGTTACATAGTCTATAAAATACGTACTATTTAGAATGTTACATAGTCTATAAAATACGTACTATTTAGAATGTTAGATTGTCTATAAAATACGTACTCCTTTAGAACGTTACATCGTCAATAAAATATGTACTCCTTTAGAATGTTACATCATCAATAAAATACTGTCGTGTTCCGGGGGTGGGGGATGAGAGATTAAGAGGGGACGAATAGCCGGTCGAGCTTACCTCCGAGGCGGTCAGTCAAACAATGGCGGATCTTCTATAAACGCGCGAGCAGTGGCGTAGTGATGGGGGATGGAGGGAGCGACCGCACCAGGCACGAAGTGGACGGGGCGCCAAATTACACCTTCAAAAAAACGTTTTCATGCTCCATTTGGTTGTATTATATTCCCCCAGTGTGTACCCCGGTTTAGAATAGGTACACCGTGTCCCTGCCTGTCGTAAGAGGCGACTAAAAGGGTTGGCGTCAGGAAGGGCATCCGGCCAGAAAAACATTGCCTCAAAAAGAGAACCATGACAATTACAACTACATATGGGCAGGGTACAGCCCGAAGTACCCCGTGGGGGACCCCACTCCCTCTCGTCAAAATTCAATGTGGGGAAACCGATGGAAGCAAGGGTGGAAATCACTCCATTTATGACGACAAAACGTCTGATGCCCGAAGTGGAGATCGGTTTCTGAGGTTTGGGACATGGAATGTAGGGACAATGACAGGGAGATCAGGAGAAGTGGTGGAAGTATTGGTCAGAAGAAGAGTGGACATATGTTGTGTGCAAGAGACGAGATGGAAGGGAAGTGGTTTGAGAATGGTGAAGGGTAGGCAGGGACAGAAATACAAGTTCGTGTTGCAAGGGTGCCCAGAGGGCGTGAATGATGTTGGTGTCCTGTTTTCTGAGGAGTTTGTAGACAGTGTGGTGAGTGTGACGAGAGTGAGTGATAGGTTGATGATGGTGAAAATGATGTTTGGAAAGCTCTTGGTGAACGTCATCTCGGGATATGCTCCGCAGGTTGGTCGGAGCGATGAAGAGAAGGACAAGTTCTGGTGTGCAATAGAGAAGCTGATGGAAAACGTGAAAGATAAAGAAGTTGTTGTGGTAGGAGGAGACCTAAATGTACATGTGGGAAGGAGTCTGGATGGTTTTCAGGAAGTTCATGGGGGTTACGGATATGGTGTGAGAAATGGAGAAGGTGAAAGGATTTTGGAGTTTGCTGATGGAGCTGATGTGTTGATTTGCAATACTCCGTTCCAGAAAGAGCATAATAAGCTTGTTACATACATGTCAGGTGGGTTGACGACAACCGTTGACTACCTGATGGTGCGTAGGTGAGATAGGGGGCACCTCCGGGACACAAAGGTGATCCCGGGGGAGGAGGCTGTTTCACAGCACCACTTGGTTGTCTGCGACATAAGGGTGAAAAGTGTGAGGAGAGCTCGGCGGGTGAAGTACCAACCGAGAATGAAGGTGTGGAGGTTGAAAGAGGTGACAGTAAGGGAGGCATTAAAAGAGAGGCTGAGTAGGGTAGAGGACGATGTGGTTGAGCTTGAAAGTGTTTGGATGTCAATGAAAGATAGTCTGTTGGGAGCCGTTGGTGAGGTATGTGGATGGACAAAAGGACCACCGAGGCACTCGGAAACATGGTGGTGGGATGATGAAGTTGGAAAGAGGATTGACGAGAAGAGGAAGAGGTTCAATGAGTGGCAGAGGCGAAGGGTACGGGGGCAGAAAAAGCAGAGCATGAAAGTTATAAGGCAGCCAAGAAGGCTGCAAAGAAAGAGGTAGCAAAGGCGCAGGAGGCATGTAGGAAAATGTTCGGAGAACGCTTGGATTCGGAAGAGAGTCAGAGAGCGGTATTCAGGATTGCAAAGCGGATAGCGAAAGAGAGGTGTGATGTGATGGGGGTGAGTTGCTTCAAGGATCAAGTGGGGGCAAATCGTTGTGGACCCAGATGGAATTAAAGGAAGATGGAAGAGATATTTGGAAATGCCATTGAATACAGAGTATGAATGGGATGGCAACATAGAGAGTAACCCAGTTTTCGGACCGGCAGAGAAGATAACTGAGAAGGAAGTTGAGGAAGCGATAAAAGCAATGAAGAGTAGAAAAGCGGGAGGGCCGACGGGAGTTGTGGGAGATATGTTGAAGGCAGCAGGAAGTTGGGGTGTGAAGAGAATGACAGAGATCTGTAATCTGGTGGTGAAAGAAGGCCGCATTCCAGTGGTTTGTGAACTGAGTACCCTCGTCCTTCTATACAAGGGGAAAGGTGACCCTCTGGAGTGTGGCTCGTACCGAGCGATAAAGTTATTGGAGCATGGAATGAAGGTATTGGAAAGGTGTTGGAGAGGAGGATAAGGAAGAAAGTGAAGATCGACGAAAAGCAGTTTGGATTTATGCCAGGAAGAGGAATGACAGACACGCTTTTCATTGTGAGGCAGTTGCAGGAGAAGTACATGGGAGAAGAGGAAGAAGTTGTTTCTTGGGTTTGTTGATCTGTAGAAAGCATTCGATAGGGTTCCAGGTGAAGTATTGACATGGGCATTGAGGAAGTTAGGAGTGGAGGAATGGTTGATCAGAGTAGTGATGGCAATGTACAAAAGAGTGCTCACAGCTGTAAGGACGAAGGAACGGGGAACAATGGTGAGTTTGAGGTGAAGGTGGGAGTGCATCAGGGGTCGGTACTAGTGAAAAAGTAAGTACACCCCATGTAAAGTTTTGACTTTTTCAACATATTTCAACATTGTAGCGGCTGCCGCTGAGTTTTCACAATCGCCTTGCACCTATCAAGGACGCGGAGCGATCACCATGCCGGGCTCGTCCAGGACGCCCAGGCCCGCGCTCAACTTGCCAGGCCTCAGTCGGGACGCCCGGGCATGCCCGGGCATGCCCGGGCAGGCTCGCCCTCAACTTGCCAGGCCGCAGCCAGGACGCTGGGCCACGCCCCCTGGCGCCGGGCCTGGGCAAACCCCCTGGCGGAATAGATATATATTGCTGACTGATAAACCGTTTTTCAGAGTGCCTGAGTGTTTGATTTCATTAAAGCAACTCAGATGAATTCTAGCTTTTTGTCGCGTCCATTCTTCCGATCGACGTGGGAGCCCCGGCTCCTTCATTGGTGACCTATCGACATGGACACGGCAGTCGCCCTTAAACTGCCTACCTTCTGGGAGGCTCACGCGGCGGTTTGGTTCGCACAGGCGGAGTCCCTGTTCGCCCTGCGAGGCATCACGGCCGACGACACCCGCTTCCACCATGTGGTAGCTGCGCTCGGGTCGGTTACCGCGACCCGCGCCCTGAGCCTCCTCGAAAGCCCGCCAGCCGCTGACAAATACGGCGCGATTAAGAAGCTGCTCCTCGATGCTTTCGCCCTCCCATCGGCGGAACGCGCACGGCGCCTGCTCGATCTGCCTGAGCTCGGCGACACGCGCCCTTCCGAGCGCATGGACTACATGCTTTCACTGCTCGGCGAGCACTCTCCGGCATTCCTGTTCCGGGAGCTGTTCTTCCGTCAGCTGCCTAACCCGGTACGCCTCGCCCTGGCAAGCACGACGATCACAGATCCCCGGGCCCTTGCCAGAGAAGCCGACAAGATCTCGGCCGCAGGACAGCGCATCGTAGCGGCAACATGGGACCCACCGCCGTCCGACGCAACACCCAGGGCGCCCGAGCACCCGGCACGGTCGACGGCCGAACTGCCGACGCCATTGGCGGCCGCTCTACCGAGCCGACCACCTCCGGCACGACGACCGAGGCCTCCACCTGACCAAGCGTGGTGTTACTATCATGCCAGGTTCGGACAGAAGGCCCGGACATGCCGACCCCCGTGCACCTTCGGCAGGCCGGGAAACGGCCGGGCCGGCGTTCATTACCAGCCATGAGCGCCGGCCACACGGGCAACTTACTGTTCATCATGGATAAAGCGTCCGGACGGCGCTTCCTGTGCGACACCGGCGCCCAACTGAGCGTCATACCCGCCTCTGACCAGGACAGGCAATCCGCGGTTTGCGGCCCCTCCTTAGTTGCGGCCAACGGATCGACTATCCGCACCTTCGGCCCGCGCAACGTCACCCTCTGCTTCGGCGGCCAACGCTTTGCTTGGACGTTTGTAACCGCCAACGTGCCCGTGGCTCTGCTAGGCGCCGACTTCCTCTGCGCACACGGACTGCTGGTGGACGTCCAACGGCGTCGTT